>NC_074710.1:1011442-1339623 GCF_024334085.1 Lutzomyia longipalpis
AAGAAGGTAATTAAGCATTTTTCGTGTATCTAACTAATTCATTGAAGAATTCTTCTTTCTAAATCCATTTTGAGCCAAACTTTTTGTCTACATAATACCTACATATTTTTCTATGCTATCTATGCCCCGGAAAATTGACATTAACCCCGTCCCACTCGCACTTGTTTGCACTTGCAGCTGATTGAGGTCATGGTACGGCTTTCGTCGGCGAGCGCGTGAGAATTGGGCAAGAGTGTGTGGGCGCCCATCTGCGGTGTTTTTTCTCTCATCTCTGGTTGATACCTGGGCATGGGGGTGAGAGAGACGCCCAACTTTCACCGCACACAAGTCTCTCTACTCCCCCCACTCCCCACGGCGTCCATCTTGTCACAACAAACGTCACGCACCTGAGAGCGTGTGTGTCTCTAGTCTTGGGTCTTCACCATTGCTTTAAAAGCAAGTTAAAAAAAAATGAAACTCCAATATTTATAAAAGTTTTGTATTTTTCTTTTATTAGATCTTGATGTTTTCATTGAGGATTTGAACGTCCTTGACCTTGCTATGGTAAAATGAAGGTAAATTTAAAAAAAAATCAATTTTTTATACTCTAGAATTTCTAGATCTATCTGTTATTGTAAAACAAAATGGCGGTTTTTAAGGAATTCTACCTGTATGAACTACATATATCAAAAAAAGGTTAAAATCTCTATAAAAAACAACAAACTAAGATACTTTCCTTCATTTAAAAAAAAAGTTTCAAGAAAAACAATTAAATTGCAATGAGTTTCATTGATTTGGAAAAGAGTAACATTTTAGTATTGATGTAGCCCATAGACTAGTCGCGATCTCTCTTAACGAAATTGAGGAAAACACATTGGCTCTCTCGCTTCCTCTAGCCATTAAATTACTACGTGTGCGAAGAAGACAGGAAGTGGATGAAAAGAAAATTCTTAACTGAATTGCGTAGCACTTCCAGGATGAATGTGGGAGGAGGGTTGAATTAAATGGCCCAACAACCCCGCACAGAGTTTCCCCCCAATTCAACTTTTTGCGGAATTTCTCTTCAAACAGAGGAGGCTTTGGATGAATGAAATCATTGACCAAGTGTGTTATTGGCCTCATTTCCCTCACACACACGTAAGAAAGGGAAGAGAAAATCGCGGATATGTGGTGCGAGAGCGAGATAAAATGTCAAAAAGATATTTATTTCAACACTCACCCAAATCTTTTGTATCCATTGCGGAAAATTGTTGGAAAATTCAGCAAATTCAGCTAGATAACACCACCACCGTATACACGGGGTACACAGTCTGTATTTACGTACACTTTTACGCAACTTTTTACGCGGAAAACACCGCACAATTGCAATGGAAAGTCCAACGTTATGGAAAACTATGTTGGGGAGTTACAAAAAAAAACATGGCGGTCCTCTCAAGCTGTCACACAGAGCCTGGGTCAATGAACTGCTTCGCATTTCTCATGGACACTGTCTTTTATACCCATATACCTGTGCACCTTATCACAATAGCTCACCTGGGTGCACAAATAGTGGCATCATTGAACTATTTCGGGGGTTTTATCACGTGAAAATTGCGGAAAACCCGTCACGAACGCCACGAATTTGTTGTTGTGTACAATCCATCAAAACAAAAGTGCCGAATCTCTGTAGAGAAAATGTGGAAAACCCACGGTTGAGACGATAGAGAGTAGATGATGGTTTCATTCATGCTTCATTGTCTCATCGATTAATTTTCGATGGACTATTATTTTCATTCACAATCGTCGTCTCTTTTGCACTGTAAATTTCACATATTCCGCGGTAAATTGTATTAATAATTCGTTAATAATTTACTTAATAAATCTCAGGATAATATCCCCAAAACCAGCACTCAAGAGAGACCCTCGATGTGACGGGAAAGTTGAAAAATTGCTGTCATATGACACAAAGACCACAACTCCGGCCAAAAACACGACGCTTTGTACCAGCATTCCCTATTTGCTCAGGACTTGATAATTCTGGGATGAGATCCCCAATCCGAAGGTCACTCTATCATTACTAATGAGAAGTTACCACAAATCCGGCGAAAAACTCACAATTTTGCACCAGCATTCCCTAATTGTCCAAGACTTGATAATCCTGAGATGAGATCTTCAATCCAAGAAGTGACCAAGATTTTATAGTTACAGTTACCACCATATAATCATAATCTGGAGACAGGAAGCACCTCTCCGGCAATACTCATCCGATTCCCGGAACAGTAGAACGCATGTTTCAATGTTTTTATGTTTCAAGGATTAAATTCACCTCATTTAAATATATTTTGAGAGTGAATGTCTTAAAGCTCTAAAATTAAACAAATTCATTTACTTTCTTTGTATTTTTTTTTCTTCAAAAAAAATTCCTCACATTTTTTTCCACAATTATTACATTTAGAATAATGATGTATGAAACAAAGATTTATGTTACTTCATAAATTCCACTTATACATGATTTTTTTTGTATTTTATAATTCATCATTTTATTTATTTTTTAATCTTTAGATTGTAAAGAATATTATCTTCCCAATAAGCACACAGAATTTCTACGCTAGATGTATTTTTTTCTTCATTTATATTAATTCATCACGGACAAAACACGTACGAATATTTTGGGTGGTTTACTCATTTTCTTTTCTTTTGGAAACCAAATTTTGCGGCATTGGGGGCGGTGAGGAGTGTTGCACAAACCCTCCATTTATATAGCGTCGTATCACAGCATAATATGGACACGATGTTGGCTTATTTGCCATTTTTGCTCGTAGCATCAAAGAATGGTGGTCGTAGGAATCCCTCCGAGCCATACATGTAGGACATTAGGTAGGGATTCATGTTGGCTGCATTGAGTTCAGCCAGATTGGCAATAGTTAGCCCCGGTGGTAGTTGAGGGAAATTTAGAGGTGGATGCGTTGGGGCACCACCACCACCACCTGGGGGTGCTACCGGTAGTCCAAATCCTGGCATTCTGGCCGCCTCAGCGAGCATATGTGGCAAGAAATTCCCATAATTTAGTGCTGCCTTATTGTCATTTAAATTGGGCATAGCAGGTGGCACGAAGGATATCATGAGATTGGGATTAGCAAGAGCCGGGAAATTTGGTACGATACTCGCTAAATTCCCCATATGATGATTCCTCCCACTACGTCCAATCTCACTGCTTCCCTTTTTGGCCGTTAAATCCAACACCTCAGTCGTACTGCTGCTACTACCACCACCACCACCACCCACACTCGTGGCACGCTGTGAAACATTCTCCTTGGGATTCCCAAAAATCTTCCCAGACTGCGTAAACATGCATTTTGACTGGAATTTGGGAATATTCTCAACCTTCCGGAAGACACTTTGCTGCTGCTCCCTCTGCTCACTTCGTGCCTCCATGCGTGGCTGCTTAAGCGGTGGAATGGGATCCCTGGACCTAATGGGTGTCACCTCCAAGCCACCTTCACGTAAAATATCCAATTTCCTCTTACGTATGGGTGGGTACATGGCACTAACTCTCGGATTAATCATCACCTCTTCATCGCTGTCGCGTAAATCAATCGTTGGGACATTTTCCGGGAATTTTCGCCCATTTGACTTTACACGTATATGCCGGAGGCCCTTTGCACTCCCGTGCTCATCGCCATTATCACTTGAATCGCTGGATTTTGCCCCCTTGGGCAGTGTTATCTGCTGAATCTTAATCTCATTTGTAATCTGAATTTGATTGGTAATCTGCTGACTGCTACTCTTCGTCGTATTGCCACTACCTGACACCTGTGGGTGAATTGTTGTCTGATGGACCGTGATTGTGGTGCGTGGTTGTTGAATTTGTATCTGCTTTGATGATGTTGTGGTTTTCTGTGATAATTAAATGTACAATGAAAATTAATTATTTATTCAAATGCCATTCATTTCGTACACATATTGTGAAAATTAATGGGAAAATCCTTTTTTTTGAGGAATTTTTCTCATATTCCAAAGAAAAAAATGTTTATTTTTTTTTAATTTAAAACAATAAACTATTAACCATTAGAAAAAGAATGAGAAACGTTAGAAAGAATAAAATTTATTGTTGACAACATTTAGTGTTTGAAAATGAACGTCAAACTTCGGAAAAGAAATGTCAAACATTTAAAAAGAAAAGTCAAACTTCGGAAAAGAAATGTCAAACATTTAAAAAGAAACGTCAAACTTCAGAAAAAAATATCAGTCATTTGAAAACAAAAAAATCAAACTTCAGAAAAAAATATCAGTCATTTGAAAAAAAAAACCTCAAACTTCAGAAAACAAATGTCAGTCATTTAAAGAAAAGTCAAACTTCGGAAAAGAAATGTCAAACATTTAAAAAGAAACGTCAAACTTCAGAAAACAAATGTCAGTCATTTGAAAAGAAACGTCAAACTTCAGAAAACAAATGTCAGTCATTTGAAAAGATGGTTAAACGTTAGACGAAATTTTGAATGTCAAAAAAAAAAACATCAATCGTTAGGAAAAAGATCAAATGTTAGAGAGAAAAAACACAAGCTAAATGTTAAAAAAGATGTCAAAAGTAAGACAGTAAACGAAAAACGTTAGAAAATGAACATCAAATTTTAAAATTGAAACGAAAATCATTAAACGTCTTTTAACGTTAGAAATAAATGTCAAACTTTGAGGAAAAATGTCAATTTTTTTTAAAGAATGTTAAAGTAAGAGTCAAACGTTAAACAAATTGATTAATACAAAAAAAACACAAAACGTTGCAAAAAAAAAATCTTAAAAATGACTCAAATAAATTGTTAAAAACTGATAAATCGATAATTTAAATCCATTTTTGACGTCCTTAAATAAAATGCAAAAAATGTTTAATAAAACCTCTTTACTCACCACTTCTTCATGCCCAGGAGTTGATCCAACAATGACGGTGACCGGCACCGATACCTGCATCTTCTGGCACTCCTTTCCCTGCTGTTGATGCTGCTTCTGCTCCTTGGCCTTCACTTTATTCTGAATCTCTGTCATTTGCTCCTTACTCAGCTCCGGCTCAACCTTTTCCACCTTTATGGTCTTCTGTGAACCCACAATCTGCCCATTTGGTGCTGAATCTTCTTTGCCACGCTCATCCTCTTCCGATTCGAGCTTTTCCCTCTTGCACGCTTCCTCAGCTTCCTGGAGGCTTCGCTGATGCAGCTCAAATGGCAGCAGTACCTTCTCGTACTTGTTGTGTGTCAATCCGGGACTATTCCTCTTCAGTGCCTTCCACAAACGATTAACACTCACCGTCTCATAGCCCCCAAATTCCTGTACTCTTGTGTAAATGTCGTACAGATTTACTAAAAAAAAAAAAGGAGGAAGAAAGGAAAATTAAATTATTATTTGTTTAAAAAAAAATTAGATCTTCTAAAAATAATTAAATAAATTTTATTAAACGTTAAAAAGTAGTGAATGTTGTGTCGATAAATCAACATTTGAAAAACCTCATAATTCACCTCATTTGTGGGTGATTATCTTCCCCATTAAACCCATTTTGTGTAAATCTATTCACCATCAGAATGCCAAAAAACCACAACCTGATCTCACGCTCCACTTGTTGATAAAATAGATAAAATATCTCTGGTATTCCACATTATATTGATTTTATCATTAAACAGAATATTAAAATTTATTTATTTTATATTAATTTATCAATGAATAAAGTAATTATTAAAAATTCCCCACTAGATGTCTCTGCATTGCCTAAAGCCCTCTGGTGAGAAATATTTTATCATAAACTTAACGGCAAAATCTCACAAATTAATGATTAATATTTAATTTATTGAGAAAAAAAGAAGAGAAAATGATAAAAAAAAATTCCAGAAGAAGAATTTTCTAACTGAATTCAGTTAGGGAAATTAATATTTTATGGCTTTTAGGAAAATAGGTTTACTACAAATACAAAATATTCCACTTGTTTAGTTTCTCACAAACATCATTAACAATGTATTTGCATCAATTTCAACAATTTATGGATATTTTAAAATTATTGATTTACAACGTTCGATACAAATTCATAATATTTTCCTCCTCCACGAAGATAAAT
Source organism: Lutzomyia longipalpis (assembly GCF_024334085.1). Taxonomy (NCBI): domain Eukaryota; kingdom Metazoa; phylum Arthropoda; class Insecta; order Diptera; family Psychodidae; genus Lutzomyia; species Lutzomyia longipalpis. The sequence continues at coordinate 1,017,498 of NC_074710.1, forward strand.
CGTAAAAGCTTTTTCAATCATACAACATTAAAATATTAATTTAAATATAAAAGCTCTTTTGATAACTTTAAAAATCGAACTTTAAAGCAACAGAGATATTAAAAATTTCTTTCAATTTTATTCAAAGACAAATATATGTTGAACGTTTAATATCTCAATTAATTCTTCATAAAAGAAAAAAAAAAGAGAAATATATGTATATAGATAAGAATTTCACGTTCTTACCTCGCCTCAAGCTCAGCCACATAACCTTCGAAATGGGAGTCTTCCTCTCGGCCATAAATTGATGAAGTTCCATAAGGAATTTCCTTTCTTTCTCCTTCATTGCCTTTTGCTTTTCCTCACTTATCTCCCCATCGTTCTCCGGTACTTCGGTACTCTGTTCCGTTTTCAGTCGTACCCGCTGACTCCTCTGACTATACCTCAGGTGTTGTACCTCAAGCTTGGCCTTTGCGTAATTCTGCAGACGATAAAAAAAAGGTTATAGAAAAATATTTTAAGAGTTGGCACCAATTAAAATTCTTTCTTTACGTTCATTTTATTTAAAAAAAAAAAGAAACATTTAAAACTTATTCTTTTTTTTTCAAATCAGCTATCAGATTTAGATAAAAATTCTACAAAATAAATAAATAAATTTCTTTATTTTCATTTATTTTAAAATATTGTTATTTCTTTGATGTTCAAGTGCATCTAATAAATTTATTAATTTAAAAGAAATGAATAAATTGGAAGACCTGATGAAGTACTTAAAAAATATCGATACGCCATCAAAGAATTTATATTTCTTATTCAAAAAAAAAAACATCGCAAAATTCTGTCTTTTTTGTAAATTAAAGAAAAAAAAAAGACTTTCTTACCATCTTCGAGGAACAACTGGAAGACTCAGACTCAGCCGCTGATTCCGAATCACTCGTATCCCCATATTTACCACCCTGATGACCCTCTGACCCGGATGTCTTCTTCCTCCTCCCACGTGGTCGTCCTTTCAATTTTGGCGCCAAATGATTGCACAGCAATTCATGCGTCTCCAATTCGGGGTAGTCAAATGTTTCGCGGCAGAAGACAATACGACTACACGTGGGATCCACGGCATTACCCCCGAGTGCCTCTATGAGACTCCTCTTGAGCCATTCATTCTCAATGTTCTCCATACGCTTCATGAGGGCACGAAAGCGGCAGTACTTGGAGAAGCTAATTACAGCGACACAAGGCACAGCGGTGCCCTCATCACGGGGCATGTGGCTGTGTTGGGTGGATCTGTCAATGCGAAAACCCCAATTCCACTGGAGACTCGCATCGAGCCACGAAAGGAGATCATCCCCCTTAATTACAACACGATCCGAAATGGCAACAACTTCATCCTCCCCATGTGTTGTGCGCCCCATTGGGGTATTTTCGGGTACAAAGTACAGCCGCAACCCAATTAGGAGGCACTGCTCATTGCGATCCCGCCACACCATACGAATCTCTGCGAGGCACACAATTTGCTGATCACTCCACGGACGCACGGGGATACAGTCGCCCAGCTTAAGCACTGATATCCGGCGATTCTCCTCACTTGCCACCACGGCATCACATCGACGGACGGCATTCTTTCTGCGTGTCGTTATATTGTTATTTTGCTGTGAATGCTTCGTGGTGGGATCCTGCGCAAAAATTGGCGAAGGATTTAATCCCTGTGGCGGTGGTGATGCTGCACCACTTGTGGATGGCACAAAGGAAATAATTTGCACCTGATTGAAGAATGTATATGGTCCATGGTAGGCGGTTGGAGGTCCAAATGCCTTAATTGAATAAATAATAAGGTAAAATGTTGAAGATTTTACTGGATTTAAAATTAATCCATTCAAATTAACATTGCACTTAAATACCACCAGGAGGGGAAGTAAAATTTGGCGACAACCAATAAGAAGTCTTATTGAATTTATCAACCAATCAGAGGGAACTTGAAATTCTTCTTCTTATTTATTGAAAAATCATGAGAAGATTTGAGATGTGATTTCATTGGTTAAAAACTTTACAAACTATTCCCTAAACTGGTGGAGTCTTTTTGTAAACTTTATTTGAATTGAATGATCCGTCATTAAATTTATTAATTTACTTTTATTTTTGTTTGACGAAGATTCTTATTGTTAGGAATTTTTCAAGAATTAACTCCAACAACAAGATTTTGTTTTATTTTAATTTTTCCTTGCAAATATGGTGAAAAAAGATATATTTGGACAATTTCTGAATCTTTTTAATTATTTTCCTCATCGCGGAATTTGTTAGAAAAAAATTCCCTGCATTTCCTATAACTATTTTTTTTCAATTAATTCAATTAATACGCTAAATTTGTGAAGAATGCAAAAACAGTTTGAAATATCAATGTGCTAAAAATAACTCTCTTGGTGAGAACGACTTTCATTTGTTGTATCAAAAACATTCGTTCAACATTCAATGTTGTTGCACAAGAAATTTCAAAAGTATAAATGTATACAAATGGTGTTAAAAAATTACTTTATAACGATAAGAAGTTCAAGAATTGTTACAAAAGAAAACTGCCTTGGAAAATTATTTTAGCGGAAAAAACAAGCTCTATATGTACAAGAAATCCTCGCGAAATGGAGAATTTCTTGAAAGAAGAGAAATCAAAAAAATTAATGTAAAATAAAATAAAATATTTTTTTTATTGGTTTAAGATGGTTTTTCTTGAAATGATTTTCTTAGGACTTTTCTTTAATATTTAAACCAATTTTTGTTTTTTTTTGGCTTCATAAAAGAATCGTCAATATTAACTAAAATTTAAAAAAAAATTAAGGAAATAGAAACCGTCGTAGAATCTGTAGTAAAAATTCAACGATTTTAATTTTCAAGTAAAAACTAACTTAGCAAAAAATTAAATTAAATTTTAATTCCTTAAATATTCTAAAAACTTTAGGTATTTTGAACATGTGCACCTAATAATAATCAATGAGAAGTGAGTTCCAGGAAAAAATGAGAACGCAAAAACTCAACTAAATATTTATTTAAAATGATAAAATGAATTATCGCTCATTCCTCGCTACTTAGCTCATGCGCTCACATTTACTCTCTTTCATATTACAAAAATCTATTTAACAATTTATCACTTAATCATTTGCTAAATTGAATTTCCATGAATAACAACTAAAATGCAAAACAATAACAAATTAAATTTTTACCCCTAAAAAGTTAATAACTAAAAAATAATAATAAAAAGAAATAAAATTTCTTAATATATCTTCTTATCGTGCCCAGAAGAAACAATATTTGCACAGCATTTGTATTTATCATGACGTGCACAGAGAGGGTCTTTATGGTCTTTATCAGAAAATCAGGAAGAGTTTCATAATAAATTATCATTTATATACCATTTTAGTTTGAAAATGTTTGTCAGTTAGTAATATTTCTGCACCCCATCGGGGTAATTTAATTTCACTTAAAACACAAAACGTATAAAACGTCGCAAATGAATACAAATTCTCTCTTCCAGGCAAAAAAAAACATCATTTTGAGACAAGAAGAAAATATTATTCTCCATAAATAAATTTATTATTCATGTCGTACGCGCGGGTTGTTATTTCACATCATAATACACACAATAAGTGATAATAGCTGAATAAATTATAAAATATCGTCAAATTCCTATTGAGAATTTTTAATTTAAATCAAAAATAGAAAACCTCGAGCTTCAAGTTTTCCATTATAACCAATTTTACTTTTCCTCACGGTCTCACTCATATTCTCCCATTTTCATTTCAATGCGGGAATGAAAAGTTTTTTTTTTCACTGTTCCTTCACTAATAGCTTCAATTACTTTTAGTGCCAAAATACAATTTTTTTGTGAAGCTTCTGATAAAGATGGATTTATTGGATTTTCATACAAATTGTGATTTTTAGCAAGTTTTTTGAATTATTGGATTCTCTTTGGTTTTTTGTTGAATATTCTTTAATTTTTTCCTTAACTCTGAAACTTTTGAAAGCTTGGAAATATTTTTGATTACAGGATGGAAATTAATATTAACCCTTTTTGGGAATCAATAACCCCCAATGAAAATCTAGAGAAGAAAAATTATTTAATTTAAATTAAATATCCTCCCTTTTTTCAATTTTTTTTCCTCATAAATTCAACTGAAAAGTTTTAATTATTAATCCAAACTAAAACATAAAATGAAAATATGTTACATTTCTCTGTAAGTTATTGGATTATTTTCAATACATAGTTTCATTGTTAAATTTGCAAAAGCTTCAATTTAACTTTTATGCTATTTGCTATTATGCTCTTCGTACTGCATCAACAGTAGCATCAATACATATAAGTATATAGTTGAATATAATTTTCCAAACTGTACGAAGTGAAGAAGTACAAAGTTACATAACAAGTTATGCTGTTATCATCAAGTTTTCGCTCATTGATTCATTTCCTCCCATTTAGCACCATATTCAAAGTACAAAAGAAAAAATATTTTTAACAAATCAATATGAGTGTGTTTGTGTGGGAGATTACTAGAATTTTCTTCTTGTTTCCTTATAAAAAAGAATATTTTAAAATAATAATTTTCTTACTAAACATTCTTGCAAGATTCCCCTCTGAAGACGAAAAAAAAATATAATTCTCAATAAATGGATGGGAAGAGGAGGAGCAAAAGAAATAGAGAAAAATGAAATAAAAAAAATCATCTCAATTATTACGAGAAATATGATATTAAACAACGGTTGGTGTGTATGTTAAATAGAGAAAAAAAAACTTTTTCAAAAGCCCCATACATGTGTTTGTGTAATTGCTATGTTATAAATTAATTAAAACAATTTAAATATTGTAGTTACGTTATTTAATCGTCTAGAGTGTGTTGTTTGTATGTAATTCTGTATTCAATGAATACATAAAAGTTTACCATGAATCTGAATTGTAATTCTCCCTCATTATGTATCCTCAAAGTCACTATATACCTATGTTATGTACATGCATATAATACATAATGTAGCGAGACCTATGCATAGATTTGTAAATTTAACTATACAGCAGTATGAGTGAGATGAATATATATGTTTTTCAACGTACTACATTATGTACTTATATACATAGTTATTCTATGAGATTTTTGCTTATATAGCAACAAAGTTTTTTTTCTTGTACATGTGAACGAGGTATATTTCAAGAAAATTCGCTTCTTCTTTTCGTACCAAAAGTTACAGCCATTACATGGAAAATTATATATACATATCTCCGTATTATCTACAATACTCAAAACTATATAAATATTTATTTATAACATTTTTTTTCCTTTTTTAGAGCACATTTAAGAAACAAAAAAATTCAATAAATTGTTGAATAATACAAAATATTAAGTATTTGCATGTGAAACAATTCAAGTAATGAAAAACATTTCTTTCCGCTCTCTTGTACTATATATAAACATATATAATCTTCTGTATACGTTTATAATTTCATTTCTTTCTCAATAACTCACAAAGCGAAGAAAAATATTAAAAGAGGCAAAATACTGATAAAAGTAGTTCAACTAACATGAAAATGAAACATGTTCCTCTTTCTCTCTCATTTCTTCCCCTTTTATGTTTCATACCGTTTATTACATATTTTAAGTATATATACATTACATATATCTATTTTTGTTCTCTCTGTGTGAGATTTTTTTTCAAATTAAATTTTTTTTTGTATAAAGAACAAGAATTAAGGTAAAGAGAAAAAATAATAAAATTTTTTTTTTAGTAGTTCTTATGGCTTATGATTCTCATGATGAAAAAAAAAACAACAAAAAAAAGAACATTGTAGAAGCAAAAGTTGGTGTGGAAAGAGAAGAGACAAAAACAAGTACAAGGCTATCGATTAAATACCGAAATAACAGTTGAAACTGAGAAAAGCATAGGCAGGAAGAGACTTTGCAGTGAGTTCGATTGTCGGTTGTATGTACATTATATACCTACATTATTATGCAGTTTATGTAAAGCAAGAAAAAGGGACGCTTGGCTGTAAAATAATTATTTGATAATAATTTTATAGCAAAGAGAATTTAATTCAATGCTAAAGGAAATTTTCTTTTTTTTTTTCATGAAAATTTATTAATTTATTAGGTGAAAAAATGCCGATAAACACAGTGAAGCAAATATTATGCCAACAAGAAGAAGAAACACAGCTAAGAAGTTTTGTGAAAAAAAAAGAACAATCACAAACACAGAGGAAGATTAACAAAGAAACGAAACGTGACGAAGAAAATGAAAAGAGATCAATGTCAGTCAAAAGCTTATATCACAAGCACTTTAGTCCACACACCACACTGGATTAAATTGCAGTGCAAAAGCCAAAAATAAACATGAGATATGGGGAAGTTGATAAACAAAACTCCAAAGAACATTTAACAACAAATTTGATAAGAGGTCAATTAAGTGCGAAAAATGCGATAAAAGTTAAAAAAAAAAAAAACATAAATTCGCTGGAAAAAAATATGTATTAACATACTATGTACGTTACATACATAGCATGCAGCATTGTGGTGTGGGATGGTGTGGAGATGGAAAAGCAGACACACAAAATAGTCAGAAAGAAGAAATAAATAAAATGTGCGTGGAAGGAGGAGGAAAAAAAAAGATAAAGCAGAGTATTTTTGTGAATTAACAAATTTCTTTCTGACATTTCCTCTTAATTTAATTCAGCATGAAATTTATTTTTCTATCGTTTATATCCATCGATTCTTTAAAGACTTTCTGTGGTTTCCCTCCTTTTCTTTCTTCTCTCTTTCCCCTTGTTCTCTCCATCTTGATTTCTGAACATAAAATTACTATTAAAGAATAGCTATATAGATGTAGTTTTTATATGTATACATGTAATACCCTTTCTGCGTCTCCATGTCGTGTTCAAAATAAAATTTCCATAAAAGAAAAAAAAATCGTCTCATGTATTAAGGATTTGAGGATTTTTTCTCTTTATTTTCTTGCAATTAAATGGCTAAAGAAATGTTCAATAAAAAACAATATTATTGTGTGAAAATCTATCGCACATCATTGTATTATTTTGGATTTATTTCAGTTTTTATTTTTCAAAGAATAAGAATTAAAATTCCACAAAGAAGAACGGAGTTAGGAAACTCTGGGTTAATATAATAATAAGCTCCATCAAGCCAATATACAAAAAAAATTAGGAACATTTTCTTAAATAAATTTTAAACGTTGTAATTCAAAATATGTAGGAATGAAAATGATTTTTCAATAAGTATTTCTAGATTTTACTCGGATTGTTCTCAAAATTTCTTGCTATTCCTGGATTTTTCTGACTATTTCTAGATAATTCTTGTTTTGAGTTTCCGCAAAGATGATAAAACTTGAGTAAAATTGCAGGATTTTTTAATGCTTCATCATTGCGCATCAAGATAGAGAAACCTTATTATAAATTCTTTAAACTTTTGTACACAAAGCTGATAGCCTTATAAGGTAAATCATACATTATTATCTCTCTATTCAAATAATCATTGAAAAATAAAAGAAAATTTCAACACAAATCCCTCTAAAATGTCCTAAATTACATTTGAAAAAAAAATCAATCAATGCTATTTTTAGGTACTTATGTGTATGTACCTGATATACAAATACATATGTGTTTACTATACATATTTTATGAAATACTATATACACCATATTCTCCAGTCTTATACATATATGTATGTACAATAGATCCCTGTTATCTACTTTTTTGCTATTTTCCTTGATTATAGAACGAAAGCCTTGAGTTGGGGGAGAAAATGTGTTTGGATGGTTTTACATTATATAGGACACTCTTTCAATGCAATATATAGGTACAGAACCCGTCTATCTCTCTCTTTCTCTCCCTTTTATTATCCCCCTTTTCCACCGCTTTCCCCCATGTCACCCATTTCACAAAATTCCCTTTTATGTCTTTCTTTTATACATAAAACATACAAAAAAAATCCTTCCTAATCACTCTTGTCGAAATTTCAAACTTATGACAATCTACCTACCTACCTATATGTCTGTTATTTTCATTAAAAGGCCTATCTGTATACGTAACGCTTATTGCCTCGTCTTTTGCACACACAACCTTCCTAAAAACTTGGAGAGAATCAAAGTTTATATCTCCTCATTCTTCCTCTCTTTCTCACAATTCCAACATTTTAATATATAGTCACGTACACAATATACGAAGAACTTTATATCCCAAAAACTAATATATATATAGCATATAATATTTTAAATATATATCTATGTATTATATATACGCAATGTAGAGAATTTTATTAACAGTACAGGAATGAATTTTCATTTCTCCCCAAAAGCTTTGTTTTCTTCCAACCCCCCACTTTTAGTCGTTTTTATTTACTCTATCCCCTTATCGTTGCTATGTACATTCTCTCACAGCCTTTTTTGCTCTATATATGTATGTATCAGTCACACATTACACGTCATTTAACATACTTGGTTTCATTTTATTTCACAATTCTATCTCACGACATTGATGAGTGCTGAAAAGTATACAAAAATAGATTTCTTTTCAACGACAAATTTAACGTTATCAGCAAAATTGTTTATCAAGCACTTGAAATGGAAAAAAAATGAAAAAAAAAGAAATGTGATATAATATTTAATTTATTTTTAATGAAATCTCATTTTTTTCTTTTATTAAATTTATGGGAAAACTCACTAAATTGTCGCCCTGTAATTAACTATTTTCATCATTTTCATTTCAACATTCTAAAAACTGTTTTTACGTTCATTCTAATCGATTTACACAGACCCTTATCAGATATAATGTCGACCACTTCAAAAACAAAATGGAAAATCATTAATTTACTTTCCACAAAAAAATTTCTTTGAAAAATGTTAAAGATTCTTTAGGAAAAGAAAATTTTATTTTATAACATTTCAATGTGAAACTTTTAATAAATATTTTTTTGCAATATTTCAAAGGTCAAGGTGTGAAGCAAGCAAAGAAAAAGGAAAGAAAAAAAGATGCAACAGAAGATAATTTCAGGTTAAAATACTCCATTTTATTTTACCTATATAGGGTTACCTGTATACTACATTATAATTAGCATAAAATGGCACACACAGACGTATTCTATTGATGACAATATTTTCCTTGTCATTTACAAACAAGCACAAAGCAACAAATTTATTATTTCCCCGTGCCCCCCACTTTCCCGCCCTATTGGAGGGATCCGTCGAAAGAAAAAAAAAAGATTATAACTGTTTTGTTTATTCGAACATCAAGAGAACTTTCTCCAAAAAATATATATAATACAACAACAACGGCCACAACAAAAAAATATTACTTTTTCGCATGGAAACCACATTAATTTCACAAAAGCAGTGCCCTCTCGTGTGGAGCTATGTATTTTGCTTTTGGCACACAATGCGACACACAAAAAAAAGAAGGAAAAAACATCCCTTTTTTCTGCAAGCAAGAAGCTATAAAAAGGATGACGGAAATAAAAGATTTTCATAAATGGCGCAGTTCGAAGGAAAATCACTTCCCATCGGGGAATTTTTCTTTCTTCAACAAATTGATTCTGTCTCTTTGTTTTTAGTAGAGTATCATCCTTCTAGGAAAAGTTTTACAGCGTAATTTGTTCTTTTGCTCCTTTTGTTAATGTTTTGAGGACGCCATTTGTGTTTTTTTTCAACGTTTTTGATGTTATTTTTTCGTTAAATAAAACATCATCAATTTATAATTGCACGTATCAATTGATTGCACACATACAAACATAATGTTATGAAAAGTAGCATAATTGTGAGGCCATGAACTGCTGTATGAGTGTGCTACTGTAAAATGGCGTAGGGGGGGATGGAGGAGGTAAATGATGGGAGGAGGGGAAGAAACAAGTGAAGGTAAAGAGGGAAGACGCAAACAAGCCCGAATTTACAATTATCGCGCGCATATCTTGTGAACAAGAGTAGAAGCATAAATACGTTTTTAGGCACAAAATTAAGTTTTGAAAAAAAATGAGATAAAGAGCCTCAAATTTTCTCCCTTAAAAATATTATTTAACAATTTAGAAAAAAAGAATAATATTATTCTATTAAATTAACAAAATTAATTCCTTACGTTTTCTTCGTAATTCTTTATTATGGCGTGACAAAACGGTTTTCGTTAAACTCTCGGTCATTTTGTAATATTCACCCCTTTAACGCATAAAAACTAATGTCGACAAAGAAATTCGAGTAAGAAAAGAAGTAAAATTTGATATTTTTTCTTTCTTTTAAAACTCTTCATATATAAATTCTCTTGTTGTTAAGTGAACAAAAACTGATTATCACATTAGTTTGTGTTGTAGAGTGTGTAAAAGGAGGAAAGACATTAAAAGAAATCTCAATATTCAAGTTTTTCACTCATACTTCATCACATTGACTTTTGTACACATACCATGAATGGTGGCGTTGTAAGTTTCGTAAAACGGACCACATTGTACGTGTGGGCCATTTTATAAGCTACCTACTATGGGAAGAACTTATGCTGTCAACAAAACATTCGTTAAATTCCACGCATTCGTTAATTTCTTTCTTTTTTGCAAATTTGACAAGATTTATATTCACAGCTCTAGCTATAAAATCGATTAATGCTTTACTTTTATTTATTTTCCAACGACGTTTTGGAAAATTTCTTCATTTATTATTAAAATTTTATTTAAAAAAAAAACTGTTTCTATAGCTTATTTTCTCCCAATCCTATTAACTAATGCTAATAACTAACTTATGCTTAATGTTTATTAAAACTTTTCAGTTTGACGTTCTTTTTGAATGTTTTTCCTAACGTTTGAACTTTTTCTAATATTTGACGATTCTCTTTTAAGACTTTTACGTAATCTATATAATAAAGAAAGGTCTGTTTGTTGGTAATCTTCCGTCGTGTTCGGCTATACAAATCTACACCGTTTGACCGATCGCGATGAAATTTGGCACAGAGGCTCCTTATAACAGGCGGTTTCGAGTGGCCGTATCCATTTTCCCCCCAAAGCCCCCCTTCAGGTAGCCCCCATATAACTCTCATGCATTTTTTGCGAATTTTTGAATTTGGCGCCAGAAATGTTGTATGAAAATGATTTTTTCTCTTTGAATTTTTTTTTTCTTTTTCGTTCGATGAGAGCTTCCCATCTATATAATAAAGAAAGGTCTGTTTGTTGGTAATCTTCCGTCGTGTTCGGCTATACAAATCTACACCGTTTGACCGATCGCGATGAAATTTGGTACAGAGGCTCCTTATAACAGGCGGTTTCGAGTGGCCGTATCCATTTTCCCCCCGAAGCCCCCCTTCAGGTAGCCCCCATATAACAGTCATGCTTTTTTTGCGAATTTTTGAATTTGGCGCCAGAAATGTTGTATGAAAATGATTTTTTCTCTTTGAATTTTTTTTTTTCTTTTTCGTTCGATGAGAGCTTCCCATCTATATAATAAAGAAAGGTCTGTTTGTTGGTAATCAGTCGTGTTCGGCTATACAAATCTACACCGTTTGACCGATCGCGATGAAATTTGGTACAGAGGCTCCTTATAACAGGCGGTTTCGAGTGGCCGTATCCATTTTCCCCCCAAAGCCCCCCTTCAGGTAGCCCCCATAGAAAAGTCATGCATTTTTTGCGAATTTTTGAATTTGGCGCCGGAATTGTTGTATGAGAATGACTTATTCTCTTTCCATTTTTTTTTCTTTGGGATTGATGAGCGGCCCCAATCTACTTATAAACCATCACAATTTTTTCTCTCTAAAATTTGCGCGAAGCGCAAAACCCCCCGCGAAGCGGGGCGAGGAAAATTGGAGCGAAGCGACAATTTACCTCGTCTTATATAAATTTGACATTTCTTTTCTAACTTTATCTTTAGATTTAATTAAATTTTAATCCTTTTTAGAATGATATTTAAAAAAAATTAAAGATTTTTTAGATTGAGAAGACTATGCTTCTTTAGGCTTGAAATTACCACGTTTTCGGTTGACATTACTACTTTTCGGCTTGAATTTACGAAATATTTTGATCCAAGGTGATGGTATAATCTCTATTATGTGAAGCAGCCTTTTTTATAAATTAAATATTCTTTAAGCTTTTATTTTTCAATCTCTGACTTTTTAGAACTAAAAAAAAATTTACGCTTAAATCTAGTTTTTTTTTATTAGGCTTGAATTTACCATGTTTCGGGTTAAATTTACTACTTTGCTTGAATTTAGTCCTTTTAATGCTTGAATTGAATATTTTTCAGACTTCTGCTCCTCAATCAGAGCCATTTTAACATTTAAAACAAATATTTTGAATTTCTTGGCAAATTATCTGAATAATTTTTTTTGAATAATCTCGAATATTTCTGAAGATCCGAATAACACCCCTTGATCAAAATTCAAATTTTGCAAACTTACCATTTATTTAATTTTTATTTCCAAATAGATTTTTCTCACTGCGCGTTTCTTTTTATTTAAAATATTGTAATAAATGTCATTGTGGCGTTCAATTTATTCTTACTATATTCCTGTATTTGTGTATTTGTTGAAAATATTTATACTAAAACTTTATTTCTCTGAATTTTTATTTATATATGGAAAGAAAAGTCATTGATTATGACGCATTTTGTAGAACTTACATATAGTTGTATATATATGAAATTTATTATAAAATTTTCATTGTTAAATCAATACATAAAAGTTGTTTTCGTATTAGCTTGTATTATTTTTTGCATTCTCGTGTTGTTCAACAGCACGATGCTATTTTGAGGGATATGTTCAATTAAATTTAGAATGCGACAAAGGAGGAATGACTTTGTGTGTTTAAAAAATTATAAATGTCTTTTGTCCAATTATTTTTCACCATATGCAAAGAAATTCAGTTTTTCCATGAAATTTATGAATCTTTCAAATCATTTTCTTTTTGAAAAATTTAGTTTTTGAGGTTAGAATTTAGGAAAATGCATTTTTCTTGTTTAAATAAAAATGGGGCGGGTATAGGAGAAAAATAAAATATATATAATTAAATTACCTTCACTTCCATTACATGTAAAATGTAGTAATAATTTTAATTTCACTTGATGTGCTGTTTTTCTCAAGTCTTTCTCGTTTTTCTTTCTTTTTTTTTCTGCTGCCGTTGTAGCAGCAACTTCACGTACACAGCTACAGGTCACACCAACACCATGGTAGTGTGTGTTTAACTTCTTAAATTATTATGTTTGTCGTTTTTACAATACAAGAAGTCTCTCTTTCTCTCTCACTCTCTTTTTATTCCATTAATCGCAAGTTAAGAAAAAAAACTTTTAATGCGCAATTTCAGCACTTTTCTCTCTCCTTTTATAATAAAATATTCTAATTAATGTCACTTGCAAGCACTTTTCCAATATTTATGTATATAACTGCAATTTCACTTTGACTCCAAGTTGAATCCACATAATTTATGTTGCTTCTTTTTTCATCTAAACATTGAATTTTATATTATTTTTTCATAAATCTTTTATATTGCCTCCAATGGTATTTGAGAGGAAAATAATCTTTTTAAAAAAAGAAGTTGGGAATTTTTCTTTCTGCACACAAACCAGTACACGTCACACCAAAGCAAAAGAGTTTGATGAGTCGTAAAAATCCGTTTTATATGCTACTTTTCACTCAATTCTCCACTTTGCAGATTTTTTATTAAATTCAATTTTTTTTCTTTAGCAAAATCTTCAAGACTTTCTTTTAAAGTTTCAATTTTTTTCTTAAAAATTGAATTTTATTTTAACTTTTCTGCAAACTTGCCAAATTTTCAAGAACTTTTCACGGAAAGATTTCTTTTTTTTTTAAATTGTGTGCTAAATGATTAAATTTCATCAAGCACACACAGGGTCACCATAAAGTGCGTGTGTTGTGAATTATTTTCAAACAACTTTTCAATGAAGATTTTTTTTAAATTCAAATCTAGTAAGATAGTTTTTTTTTCACCTGCAAAACACGCCAATATTGGAGCACAACGAGGAGGTTTGTAGTGCAAAAATCCACTGACTGGCTTTAATCGCAAGTAAATATGTTTATAGAGCTTATTTATCAAGTGAGTTTGATTTTATATCTCTCTTTTTTTCACTCATTCTCACTCACTCACACACCTACACATCTTACAAGAACCTCAATGGGCCCCCATTTGATATCAATGTATTTGTGCTTGCGCGATGTTGTTCTATTAACTTGCGAGGCAGTGAAAAAAAGTTTTTTTTTTTTTTCAAAATGATATGAATTTTGTATTATGATTTTTTTGTTGTTGTTGAAAGAGAGTTTGTAAGTATTCCTCTCTCTCTCTCTCTCTCTCTCTGCTGACTCTCACACTATGCCTGCCGTTAGAAAATCCCACAACACTGCCTGCTGCGTTTGACTCAACAACTGCGAGAAGACTGAGATGAAAAGTCTCTCCGTGTGGTGAGCAATGCGCCGCAGAGAGGGCCTCGCGATTCCTCCATACAACACACCATTATGCCCTCCTTCGGCTATGCAGACCCGAACTTTACTTACTACTCTTCGGTTCTCTCTCTCAGCGCCCCCTCTCGACGCACACACACTGATTTTCCATATACCCCCCCCCCTCCCTCACCCGCCAGCCCTCCTCCTCCTTCTTAATCTCATTTATACAACCAAAGAAAAAAAAAACGCTATCAGAGTAGGCCTCATTGGGGAGAGAGATAAATACGCAAAGAAGAAGATTCTTCAATGAACCACCCTATTGAATAAAAAAGAACCCCCCTCCCTCCCCTCCCATCGTCTCATTCTTATTAGAACTCGCAACAGAACCATATTCTCACATTTCAAAAATTTATTGAAATTAATCCAACACACAAAACATCATTTACACGATGACATTCAACCATCTCCCTCTAGCACATGATTTCCCCTTTAAATTGGCATGCTGTGAGGGAAAGAGATGAATAGCTTACGTACAACATACACATTATGTATTTTGTGTTAAGTACATTAAAAATAATCGACAAAGTTTATCAAACTCAGCAGAGCAGATGAAGTGTTATCAAGTGATAAGCACGTCTTTTTTATTGCACTCAAGTGAGATTATTTGTTTGTTTTTCACAATATAAACGATACACTAAATGCTATATATGCCCGCAGCCCCCCACCCCTCCTATATCCATCATAACGAAAAAAAATGAAAGGAGTTTATTCATTTTTCATTGTTGGAGATTTGAAATATTCAAAAACAATGTAAAAGTGATTAAAAAACTTTTCCATTTTCAACTAGATGAAAAAGTACTAAAAGTTCAAAAAGAACGATTTGTAACATAAATAAATTATTAAAACAGAAAATCACAAACCACACCCCTTTTGTAGACAATTCAGAATTGTTTTGTACACAAAGCAAATGCTTCAATGCTTTATTGGACTTATTTTATTGATTTTAATTGAGGGCCATATTCAGCGTAAAAGATAAAAAAATTTTGGTATTCACCATAAAAAAACTACTCTCCAAATTTTTATAAAGTCTCCAAAAACAAAAAATAAAATAGAATTGGTATTTGGAGTTCAAATAAAGAACTCATTTAGAATGATGCTATGAGTAGGCTCAAAATGAATGAACTCCTTTAGTATTGAAGACTGTTTAAAATTATTTTTTTATTCCCTAAAAATTCCCGAAATTCTCCTATCAACTTATCTGTGGCAGTTCCTCTACCTTTCTTCCTCAATTACTTTAGGCGATAGGGCTGAAAATATTTAAAAAGAGAAAAGTCTTCCACTTCAAAAACAAATGAGTCGTATACCTGGCGAAATAAAAGACGCTGCGAATGAGCTGAAAGAGGAAAACAACGCTACGTGAAAAGACTCGTTTTTTTTGTTATACTTTATCTTTGTTATATTAAAGACATTATATATATTTTTCTCTTCTTTTCTGTATTCTACAATTTGCTCAGTTTCATGTTATTTTCTCCATCATATACCTTTCAATTTTTTCTCTAATTCTTTTTTTTTTCTTCATAAAATTGAATCTCTCGGTTTCATTTTCTTTTTTGTTTTAATAATTCTAATATTTTTTTTCATTTATTATTTAATAATAATATTTTTTTTATTAATAAAAAAAGTATTCTGTACTTTAGATTCTGTTAGTTCTTTTCTTAGAAATTTTTTTTAAATCCCTCTTCGCTTTAATTTTGAGTGTTTTTTTGTGTCTTCGCAGACTCTTAAATCTGTCTTTTGCCAAAGTTAGTTTTTAATAATTTTCCAAACCACTTTAAAGAAAATTTATCACTGATACGCAATTAAAAAAAAAAAGAAAATAGCATTTTTGTGTTGAAAAATGGGAGACCCTTTAACGACTTTTTACTACTTCAATATTTTAATTGTTTACTGTTAAAGGAATTTCTTTTTTTTTATTAGTCGGTAAGTAAATAGGACCGGAAGGTTAGTAGTCTTCTTAACCCCTTTTCGAGAATTAGGGATTCTAAAAAGAACAAAATATTGAATTGCATTCAACGACCAAGAAATCTTTGAAATCTTGAAATTTCAGGACAAATTATACCTAAAATAGGAAGAACAATACAAAATCGTCACATTCGGTTTGCCTAAGTAAGTAAGAATTTGTAGTCGTCAAAGGGTTATGCTATTATTATTAAATTGGCGAAAATTTATTTATTTTTTTCTGCATAGGACCCCTCTTTCTGAGATATTTTCAAACTGTTTTAGTTCTTTTTTTTTCAGAATAATTTCTTTAAAAATAAAATAAAAACCGTCAAATATTATTTTTTTTTTGTAATTTGAAGTAATTTTAAAATAATATATTTATTTTTTTCAAATACTTCTTGTAAGTGTCTCAAACTAATATATTGCCAAAAGTTTCCTTTTCTATTTAATCAAAAATTATTCTGAAGGAAAAAATCTATAGGTACTAAACGTTTCTTCACATCATGAAAGGCATCTCCCCTTGCAAGGGTTCATTGACCTTTTTCACTGAAAGTTGCTTGAAAAATGATTTATAAATCAATACAAAAAATGTGCCCAAAAAAAAACATTCACAGAGCTGAAATTTCCCCCAATTTAATTTTCTTTGAGGATATTTAGAGAAGATAACTACGTATCCTAAATTATGTTCGTGTGATATAATTAAAAAAAAAATTTAACATTAATGCAGAAAATTGTAAAATATTCCTATTTAAAAAAAAACTGAATTATTTACCAATTAATGTACACCTTTTATTTTTTTCTCTCTCTCTCTTTCACACACTTTTATGTATTCCTCTATATAATTTGTTCTCTCATTGTCCATTTCACTTATATATATTTGGATATATAACAAAAAGGCCCAGAATTTACATGTTTTATATACTAATTTTTTTTCTTTACTCATTTACTCTATTCTCCCTTTTTTATTATTTATTTATTCCTTCATTTACTTAACACTATCACTACACTCGCGTCCTCCTGAATTTGTTGTTGTTCTTCTCTTTAACCCCTTTTTCTACGTTCTTCCTCCTCTCTTTCCTTAATTTTCTTCTTGTTTTTTTTTTTTAATTATTTATTTTCACTATTTCTTTTCGCCTATTATCACTCGCGCACTGTTGCACAAACACACCAACACACAAACTTAACCCATTCATGCAAAGTTTTTTTTTCCCCTCTTGTACCCCTTCCCGATGAAATTGTCTTTTTTCTTTGCTTCATTTTGAAAGAAAATAAATTAGTAAATTTTTTTTATTCTTTTGTCCTTTCCACTAAAAATGTTTTTCCCTTCACAACATAGAAAAATTCTTTTCTTATAGATTTTTCTTTTTCTTTTCTTTTGCACCACCATCACTTTCATTGCATTGGTTTTTTGAAATTTCGTAGAATTCACGAAAAATTTTGTGATGGGAGAGACGTGTGAGGACTTTATTGTTGTTCCCTCAGTTGTTTCCTCCGTTTTTTGCTCCACAACTCATGACAATCCTGCCAGGTGGGCAGCTGTGGTATTGGCATTCTAAGGAGAAAATTTAATTTGAGACAAACGAACAACAACCAAAACAAAGCGCAAGTACCATTTAAGCAACAACACCACAAATATCAAAAATGAAAAAGCAAAAAAAGAAGCGAAAGAACGTGATGTTTCAATTTTAGTAATTAACACTTTTTTTCAATTTCTTCTCCCTCCCTCCATCTCTCTAAAGAGCAATGATTTCTTCGTGTTAAGTAGAGAAAGAAAGCCTTGATTGCATCACAATTCTTTGTAAAAAGAACATTTTGGGTTTACTTAGAAAAATTATTATTCTTTTGTATTTACAAAGAAAATCATGCAAATTCTAACTAAATACTAAAGCTACAATAACTAAAAAATAATAATTCGAGGGCTGCATTGTAAAACCGGCTAAGTCGGTTCGGAGCTCATACCGACTTAGCCGGTTTTACAATGCAGCCCTCGAATTATTAGAGTTAGACCAAGCTTAAATATGGCAAAAAGATTTAAATGTTTACCCCTTGAAGGACTATTGGGTCATATAGATTGAAACAAAAATGAAACATTCTTATATTTCTCAAAATTCATATTAATTTAAATTGTTTTTACAGATAAAAACTACGTTAGATTGACATAGAAGAAACCAAAGCAGATATGATTGTGAAAAATGTTTTGTGGGAGTATCCAAAGAATAAATATCGTTTAAAAAAAAACGAATGTAATTAACCCTTTCTCATCCCAGTGAAACATAGACAGACTGAAACATATAGAACTTTGTATTAACATAATATTTATAATATGGATACTCTCAGGGGACATTTCTCATTCGAAACGTCATCCTTTTCTTCTTGTAAGTAGATTTAATGTATTTCTTCTTTTTTTTTTGGAAAGAAAATTTAAGTCTATTTTAATTCGAGAAAACATATAATGAACCTTATTCAGGGATCAAGAAATCCTTCAAAATCACATGAAATCTTGGAATTTTAGTATAAAATGTAATTTTATATTTTATTTTTTAATTGTCTCATAGCATCAAATATGTCTTGGCTTTAGAAATTTGTATGTACTAAATTTTTAGAACTGACAAAATTTTAAATTTCTTTTTACCAACACACAAAATACATCCAATTGTAAGAATTTTTATTAGAATTATCATTTTTTAATATTTTCATTTCATTGCGATTTTTTTAGCTGTGTTTTTTTTTTTTTGATATTTATGAAGACAAATTTGACAAATCTACAAATTTAGTACTTCATAGCCAAGACACATTTCCTAAAAATGTTAAGTGAGTTCAAATATTATTTAATGTTTAACAGAATGTTCTGGACCCCAAAAAATTAGTGATAATTCATTCAGAAAACCTCAATATAAAATTAATTAAAAACGAATAAAATATTCGCAATAGATTCTTTTTTTAAGAGATAGAAAGTTTTTGATTTGTCACCATGTTCTTCATTTCTAGGTCATGAGGACTTTAATTGTACCAACAATATTATTGTGAAATATCCCATACCGTATACTAAAATATTTTATTAGTGAGTGAAAAATGGGAAATAACGTTCAATCTAACCGACTAAACCACATAATTTATGTTAACAATGTTGAATGTTAAATTCCATGTAGGTACAGCAAAAATGTGTAAACTTTAATCAATGTTTTGAAGAACTTTATGGTACCAACATAAATGAACTTTTGCTCCCTTTTTGTGTACCAACCTACCTACCTACCTATTTTATTGATTTTGCGTGCAAATGAATGCAACATGCCCACCCACACAGAGGGTGGGATTAAAGCAACGATTAAAAAAAAAACAAATACAAGCATAATATAATTCCATATTGAAGGCAATTTAAACAGAAAAAAACTCTTCATTTCAGTAAATAATATTAATAATTATTGAGAAAATAAAATTTATGTAATTTGGAAAATATCCTTTATTGGATTTCTTAGGAAAAGGATTTATTTTGCAACTTTTTTGTGCTAAACAATCTTGCCAACTTAAAGAATTTGTATTCTTTCACTTCAACAGTATTTTGTACATTTGAATGAATAAAAAAAAATTATAAAATATTTTTATAAGAAATCAATGAATTCAAACAAACCCAAAAAAATTCAAAGCCTTTTTTTCACTGTTAGAAATATTTTAAATAGTTTTATAGAATTTAGTACGTAGATTCTTTTTAGTTACTACTTTTCTGTAAATAACAAAATTTATTTGTTAATTAAACACACACATACTACACAGAGAAATATATTAATCATCAAGATAAGGTAAAATAATAATAATGTTGAAGTTTTAGAGAAAAAAAATGAAGAACATTAAATAAAATTTTAAGGGATGTGGTTCAATTTGAAAAAAACGGAGAAAAAATGGGATGTTTACTTAAAAATATTTAGCAATTTTCATCCCACTTTCCTATTTTTATCGTGTTTTTTTTCTACTTTTTCTTATTTTTTTTATATTACATTTCATTAATTTTTTTTTCAAATCTAAGATTTCTAATAACTTCCCTTTACTTTGAATACATTCAAAAAATATTGATTTTTTTTAAATTCAGTGAAAAATAACGCCTAGAAAAATAATCAATCCGCTTATTTGAATTTTCAAACAAATTTTTGAATATTTTATGCTGAATATTTTAGCCAATAATCCCTAGAATTAAGTTTTCTCTTCCATAATCCCATTAACATCAACATTTTATTATTTAACCTTAACTTTTCCCCTGGAAAGGATTATTTAATTTCTATTTTATCTACAAGAAAATTATTTTTAAAAGTTTTTATGTTTAGTTTAGCAAGAAAAATCTCTTTATAAAAAAAAGCAAATTTACATGCAAAAGCAATGAAAACAAACTAACAAACAAACACAAAACATTTAGAAAAAAAAGAAATAGAAAATCAACTCACTGTTCGGGATTGCAATTCTTCAGCCAATTTGATTTGAGTGCATCCTCAGCTGTTATCCTCTTATCCGGATCCAGCTCGAGCATTCGATCGAGTAAATCCAATGCTGTACCGGGCATAAAGATAAATTCCTCACGGAGACGCCTTCGGTGTTGCTTCTTTGGTTTGAGCGTATGAAATAGGGGTAGATTGATAATTGTTGGCCAAACAGCTGGTGTTGGGGTGCCACAGAGGCGTGATATGAGGTCCAATTGGACTGCTTCGACATTTGCTTGAAAGAGCGGCTTCTTGAGGAATAATTCCCCAAGGATACACCCACAACTCCACACATCAATCGACGGGCCGTACCTCTCTTCACCGAGAAGTAATTCCGGTGGACGATACCACAACGTAATCACCTTATTCGTGTACGGACGTTGTCGATCTTCCGCATTGTAAAGTCGTGCCAAGCCAAAATCGGCCAATTTTACTTCACCCCTAAGAAAAAATTATTATTAGCCCCCCATTGAGAAAATAAAAAACTTCCATCAATACTCACTTATTATTCATGAGAATATTGGAACATTTAATGTCACGATGAAGGAAATTCTTCTTGTGACAATAGTTCAAACCATCAAGCAATTGTCGCATAATACTCGCATTATTCTCTTCGGTGAATTCAACCATTCCCGATTCGAGGAGCCCCATCAAATCGTGATCCATATATTCAAATACTAAATAAAATGATCCCTTATCCTTCCTAAATTCTAAGGCATCCTGCTTATCTGTCACAACTTCGCGCAAATTTACAATATTCTTGTGATTTAGCTGTCGAAGAATTTTTATTTCACGCACCGCCGTTATGGGGAAACCCTCCTTTTCATTCTCCAAGCGCACTTTCTTCAAGGCAACCATCTCATTTGTATGATTATCACGTGCCTTGTACACCTTTTTTTTGCCATCATCGGGGGAGGAGAAGAAATATTAAAATAAAAAGAAATAAATTATTCATTAAAAATTTATATTTAAAAAATAAAACATTTTATTTTGAAAAATATTGAGAGACTTTGCAAGATATTGGCAAAGGAGTTTATTCGCTTTCATTATGGGGAATATCCCTCATTCAGGGTAAGAATAATTTATAGGGATTTATGAGTAATGTTTCAGTTAACCCTTTCGCGTCTATTGTGAAACATAAAAACATTGAAACATGCCCTCTTTTAGCACGATATTTATTTTATAAATGCTCTCAGAGGACATTTTTCAGGCAAAACGCCTTTTCGAATTTTTTCTACGTGAATTTCATGTATTTCTTACTAGGAAAATTAATTGCATTCGTAAAAAAAATTGGGAAAATAATATGTTTCATGTTTGGGTCAATGTATGACCCAAAAAACGCAAAAGGATTAATCAAGAAAGAATAATAAATCAACTTTCCATTATTAGATCAGCTGAGTAGTCACAGTAAAGATTTGTACAAAAATGCACTTAATGACGTCATTAATGCGATTTTCGTCTCTTCCAATACATTAACGTTTTTTTTTATTGTAAATAAAAATTTTGGGTTCTCTAAAAAAAAGAGTATTTTAGAAAAGCTTTAAAAATTTATTTAAATAATTAATCGGAAATGATTTTTTGTTAATTTTGTTAAACTTGGTTTTCCGGTGTTGGCCACATTTAAAGACTTATTATTAAAGAGGAAGAAAATCACATTCCGCCATCTTGTAATTTTCCTCAAAACACAAAGGTAGGTTTTTCTCAGGATCTACTGGATGGATTTTGATGGGGTAAAAAGCAAAAGAAAGAGGAAGGATTAGCGAAGAATGTACCGGAACAGATTTTTGAATTTCGACTCAGAAGCTGAGAAAAGTAGACAAATATTCTTTATTGACTTTTCTTAGCTTCTGAGTCGAAATTCGAAAATTAGTTCCGGTACATTCTCCGCTAATTCTTCCTCTTCCATTTGCTTTTTACCCCATCAAAATCCATTCAGTAGATCCTGAGAAAAAACCTACCTTTGTGTTTTAAAATTTTCTATTTCTTCATTTCGAAATTAGTTGAAAAGTTTTAAATCGTCGCCAAAATACAGCCAATGACGTCACTGTTGTGTGGCTGTTGTTGTGACTGTTGTGTTGAAAGACATAAAAAAACAGAACAGTGACGTCATTGTTTGCATTTTTGCAAAGATTTTTTCTCGGCTTTTTACCTATTCAATTTTAGTTTATTTTTTCATTTTCTTTTTTAATTTTTTTTTTACAAAATTTATAATGTCTCAATTATTCCCCCAAGTGAGGAATTTTGACATGCAGAAAAGAATAAACTCCTTTTCCTCCAACATTTTTTATTAAAAGAATTTATTTTTGATAATAAAAACAAGCTCTCTAGACAACTCTATGTTGCCAAAAAAACCCATAAAGGACCTTTTAAATCTCTTTCATTTTCATTTAAAAATTTAAAAAAAAATGATAAAAAAAAGAAATAAACAAATAAATTCAACTCACCTGCCCATAAGTCCCTTCACCAATTTGTGCAATAACTTCAAAGACATCAACACTCCTTTCGCCCCAGTCGCGATTTGTGAGATTTGTACGTGATGCACGACGATTGAGTATTTTGGGGCGCTTCCGACGTGCCAAACCCTTCCTGTCACCGTCTAAACGTCCCTGCCGATTGCGCGGTGGTGTCTGATCATCATCACCACTGAGATCATCCACACCACCAACAATTGGGGGCATTGGTAGTGTCAACACACCACCCTTCTTGCCCCCACCTCCTGCGGGTTTTGTCGCCTTTGTCGACGATCCTTTGGGCGGGAATGGCGGAAGTGGCGGTGGTGTAATATTTCTCGGTGGACTCGGTGTCTTTGTATCAATCAACTCGGACATGTTCATCCCCGGGGGCATTGGCAACTTTGTGAGACTCTTGGATTTGGCAAAATTCGGCGTATACATTTGTTTCCCTTTTGCTTCACTATTCGCCGCATGAAGCTGTGACTTATTATTCACAGAACCCCGCATTGCTACACCCCCATCGGCCACAGGATGCTGCTGCTGCTGCTTGTGCCCATCAATTGGAAGCGCATCAGTTCTCGTGGCATGATGATGATCCACCGAATCAGTCATCATTGATGCATTTGTAGATGATACATTTGGAATTGGAATGTCCACAATATCCATATTCTGCAATAACAACAAAAACAAGAGAAAATTGAAGCAATTTGATTGACTTTTTAGACGATTTTTAAAATAAATTCTCCACAATATTCGTTGTAAATATAAATTGAAGCTGATAAAGGAGATTATTCATTTTGGAGCGGAGCTGTGCCGTTCAAACCATTATTCAAAAACAAACGGAAAAGAAATAAAATCTTATGTAGAAGGAAATAATAAAATCATTCAAATTAGAATAGAATTTTTATTTCAATTTAAAAAAAATGGGAAAGATTTGTTTAAAAAAAAAATCGCCCATCATTTTATCTATTTTTTTTTGTATCCGCTGTAAAGCCTATGCATCTAAGCTTCAATCGTTTTTGTCTGGTTAACGTCTTCGTGAGGAGCATTTTTTTTTGACATTTGAGGGAGGATTTTTCGCGCCAACATAACCTCAAAGCAATTTTTTGTGTGATTCAAATCAATGCCAGATAACTATTAAAAACTTTTTTTCTAACGTTTAATGTTTTCTTTTACGTTTGATTTTTTTTGATTATTTTTTTCAACATCGTTTGAGCTATGCATTTCACTTTATCTGTTTGGGAAATATGATATTTTGAGCTTTTTCTAAACCCTTAAGTGACTTTATTAACCCCGCCCTCCTCTAATTGAAATTCCCTACACATGACGATTTAAAAACTCCAAATGGCCACGGTGTCGACAAAAATCCTCCAAGTGTTAATAGTTGATGCAATTTTTTAACGGGTGACGTTCCGTTTTGACGTTTCTTTTCAATCTTTTGACATTTCTTTTTTTTGACATTTCATCCTTCTTTTAAATGTTTTTTTTCCCCTTTTTATTTAACGCCCAATGTTTTTTATTACGTTTGAAAATTTACTTTATTTTTAATGTAAATTAAAAACTTATGTATAACTTAAGGGGAGTGTTTGGTTAAAAAAATTGAATAACCTCCTTTAAAACTTAAAATATCTTCTTTTTTTTTTAAATATTTTTATAAATTTCCTGTTAAATTATATCCAAAGAACTCTCTTTAAAATATTCTAAGAAGATAAGAAAAAATAAAGAGAAAATCTTTCAACTCACCACGTGTTGATTGTTGTCTCTGACCCCATTTGACGTGATTTCTGCTGCCTGAGAATCCCCACTTGTTCCTGCGCCATCATCATCTTTCTTCCCCAGAATCTTCTGGAGTTCCTTCTCGCGCTTATGCTTGTCCTTGACGAGTTCCGCAAAGAGGCTCGTATCGCTTATCTTGTCCTTTATGTCAATCTTCCTCACTGACACTGGTGGTGTCTTTGAGCGACTCTCCCGTGGCGGAGTCCGGGGGGCCCTTCGTGGTGATGCAGCACGGAAAGTGCGTGGACTGCGACTCTTTGAGTGCCGTGACCTCATTGGGGGTGATCCCGGGGGGCTGTAGGGGCGTTTTCGTATCCTCGACGTGGATCTGTGGCGATGCGATGGGGATAGGCTACCACCCCCACCTAGAGGGGATCTACGTGGGGATCGTCGTGGGGTACGACGGGGCGATCGCCTGGGGGAACGTCGGGGGGTTCGTCTACGTGAATCTCTCCTTCTGTCCCCCCAATCTCTCTCCTTCCGGGCCGATGAAGATGATCTCGTCCTGTTGCGCGCATCACTACGATCGTGAGATCTCTCCCGGTGCCCTGCCACGGAGAGACGGGATCTCTTTGACGATGGTGATGAATACATTGAATGCCCGTGATGATGGTGATCATCTGCAGTGAGGAACAAGAAAAAGTCAATCATAACGCGTCCAGTTATTAGAGTTGGTATACCACAACGCCGATGGGTCGGTCTATGCGTTGTAATTTAATTTGTGAGCAGAATTAGTAGGCAAAGTCGATTTTTTGTAAAATTTAGCAATTTGACAGATTAAAATGCTTATATCTTAAGTTCTATTAGACCTACAGAAATTTCTTGACTAGTTCTGGAAAGGTATTGAAATAAACTATAAATTGACATAAATTTTAATATTTTTCAAGGTCATTTCCAGAACACAAAATGGCGGTTTTTTGTTTTACGAAAACAGTTTTTGGCATTTTTTGTCCTCAAGGAATAATTTTAGAGGTTTCTGATGTTCTAGAAAGTTATAGAGAATTGCAAAACCTTTAATTTGATACTAAGATGAGCAAAATCGGTCAAGCCGTTCAGGAGATATGGTTTTTAGAACTTTTCAAATTCAAGAATTTTTCAAATGGCTATATCTTCTAAACGGCGACATAGAATTTCTTCATTTTCGCATTGGTGAAAGATATTAAGTCAGGCTACAACATATCAAAATTTAAAGAAAATCTATAACAGATGTTCGGAGATATTGCCTCTAGGCAATTTTTGTTTTTGTTTTTAGCGCCTCTTGCGGATATTTTTGAAACTTTAAATGTTCCAAGAGGTTGTAGGGCTTCTCAATACCTTTGATTTGATACCAAGATGGTCAAAATCGGTCAGGCCGTTTTCGAGATATATCGAAAAAACACTTTTTGCTTTAGGCCGCCATATTTGCTAAACGGCTTGACCGATTTTCAAGTATGAATTGTTGATGAAAACGTCTCACTGAGCTCTGCAACATACTAAAATTTGAGACCTCTAGCTGTAAGGGAAGTGGTTGACAGTATTTCAAAATGGCGGACGGCGGCCATCTTGGATTTTAAAAATGCCAAAAAATGAAATTTTCCACCACCATTTTCGTAATGTGGGAAGTCTAAAACGTGCTCATACCAAGTTTGAGCCCGATCTGTGGTGGTTGGTTTTTCCAACGATTACAATACTTGCTGTTAGCCACGATTGTGGTATACCAACTAATATTACTCAAAGGGTTGCCATTGACACCCGCAGAAACACCTGTCTTTAGCACACTAAACAACTAAATAAATTCTATTCTATTTATTACCAAAGCGATGAAACTTCTTGAGAAATCTTCGAAACATTTATTTTTTGGAATAATTTTTAAAGAAAAAACAAAACAAAATCTCAGCTAGCTATGACTTTGGGGGAAATTTTTGTAAAACTTTTGCTTACTTGGAGATCGAATATCCTCATGGCTGTTTGACTTCCGGTGCGTGTGGTGGTGCAGATGATTCGATGGGAGTACCTCACCCTCGGGGCTGTGGTACTTTCGCGCCTGTAGTGGTGGCGTATGGGGGGACGCAATGGGGGCATCATTGCGCTTCCGGAGACTCTCGGGATGCCGTTCAGAGTAGCCGCCGCCACTTTGGGGTGATTCAGGGCGCAATGGGGGCGTCGTGGGGGAAATGGGGCTCGCTTCGCGTACAAGTGGTGGCGTATGCGGCTGCCGCACGTGCTGCTCTTCCTCCTCCTCGCCATCCTGCTTCAGCGGTGGCGTGAGACTATCCACATCCAACACTGAATCATTCTCCGAGATACTCTCAACGCTACTCATAGATTTATGCCGAATGCGCTTTTTCCTCTTCTTCGCCTTCTTATTCTTCTTGTGCTTCTTCTCCTTCTTCGAGCGCTTCCGCGGACGTTCTTCATCCTCAAATTCCGCCGCAAGTGTGGGTGAGGAGACAACCTGCTGAATTTTGCTTGTATGCCCATAGCTGTCGGGTGAGCGCTTTGATGGACGCGACAGTGATGATGTGGACGATGACCCAATTGGGGATCCAATAATGACGCGTCGTGTTGTCTCCGGCAGGTGACTCAGGGCGGGTTTTATCACCACTCCCAGCTTGTACGGGGATGAGGACACAAAGGTGCTGCGAACTTCGTGTTCCGGACGCTTGGATCCCACAGGGTGGGACTGTGAGAACCCATAGCCACCCCCACCACCCCCATCGGATTCATCTGATTGAATTTCACCCGCTTCTGGGGCGGAGAAATCCTCAGAACTCACATCTGAATACTCAACGATGCGCGAAACATTCGCCTGCGACGCATTTGGGCTGTTCCCATTCTTATCTTCCGGCGTCTCATCACGCCGACGCTTCTTTGATTTCTTCCCGCTCTTCTTTGACTTTTTCCGGTGATGCCTTCCCTCGCGTTCTCTATCCATCTCCACCAATTCTTCCGGTGAGAGTTTCCAAGGATATTTTGGCGGTGATAAGCACTATAGATGCTACGGAACTCGGGTACTATCTACCAGATTTCAGGAACACCATGAGTTTCTTGAAAAAATAATAAAAAAAATACATTTTCTTCATTTTTCTGTCTAAATATCAATGCAAGAAATTATCCGGGAATCATTTCCGGACATGCAAAAGTAGGGTTATGTCAAACAGCTAATGGAATTTTTGGATGAAAAACCCCCAAAAAATACCCTTTTCACGAAAATTTTTCCACAAAATCTCACCACCGGAAGTCCCTCAGTGCCCCCACATGTACAAAACACTGAGATTAGTGGAGAAAATTGAGGATTTTCCACGGAAAAGTGCGTCATTTGGTGGAACCCTAATTTTTTATGTACTGATGGCATGTCAAAATGATGAAAAATTCCAATGAAAATGCCCATGGAAGCACAAGAAAAGCAACTCACCCATTTTCCGTAGCACATTCACGTACACTTTAATGAAAATATCGTGAAAATTTACATTTTTCACACACTAAACTCGGTCTTTTAGGTCAAAAAATTTTTCCATGGAGTTTTAAGTTCAAACTTGTTTTGATTCCTTTTGAGCTTTTCTCAAACTATTTCTCAATTTTTCAGTTCATTCGTCACGTTTTAATTGAATTTCCCATCCAGGGGGGCTTTAGACATTTATTTTAGGGTGATTTTTCTTTACGCAATTTCCCATTTAATCATTTTTGATTGCATCGCGAGGTCTCAGAAAAAAATGGACAGAAGCTTGCGAAAATCACCACCATTTTGAGTGGAAGAGTGATGGCGCTGCTAATCAATAAAGAGCAGCATTCTTTTCGTATGTCTTAGCCATCTTAGTGATCTGCAGAGCCATGATATAGTTTCCTTTTTTATCCAATAGATGGCAATATGGGGTGAGCTTTTCTCACAAACTTGAATCATTCTTTAGTGAATTCTCCAAAGAAACCCGTAGGACGATTCCTTTGTTGTCGTGAAGAATTTCCAGATTTAAAATGCCGGAAAATTGAAGAATTTATGAAAAATCAAGAAAATAAATAAAAGAATCTGCTAGAAAGGCAAGAACGCCTAGAAATAGTCAAGAGAAGCCACTTTTAAGCTGCTAGAGACAATGTCAGCCATCTTTTTTGCGCCGCCATTGTTTCTTAAGATCCTTAACTCAATAAAAAGGTTCCCGTTAACAGCCGGAAGAGTAAATCTCATTTTATGACTCAAAACTCTATTCAACCATCAACTGATTGATATACAACTCATAGGGAATTCGGTTGGTCTGCGAATCCACAGCAATGGCCATCATTTCATCCAACTCATCCTGACTGAAGGGTTCACCTTCCTCCATCATGAGTTTACTGATGTAGTCACGCTGAATGAAGCCCTTCCCGTCGGAATCGAGAATCTGAAATGCCTTGAGTAGCTTCTCCGGGGCTGCGGGCTCCATTTTACGCTCCAGCAGCAACTGATGGACGTGTGGAAGGAACTTGGCCAGGTGTACTGTTCCATTGGAATCTTCAAATTCCGTTGCTGAGATTATTTCATTGATCTCATTCTCCGATGGTACGCAGCCTGCAAAGAAAGTTTATGAATGAGTTTAACAATGAGGGCGCTGATAGCAATTAAGGAGAGAATCTTGAGAAAGAAGTGTGGTTATATGGATCATATATGACGCTCCCACGGACGCCATCTTGCTTTTTAGTAAGATCATCAAACAAATCTAATTTTACAGAGAACTAAATCGAATTTGTTTAGTCTGAAAGATCTTTTCAGCTAATTAACTCACCTAAAAATCGCAGAATTGTTCCAATTTCCCTCACATCAACCACTTTACTGCCATGATGGTCAAATATGAGGAATGCATCGGCAATTTTTCTCTCCAGATCATTTGTAATGTTAACTACGCAAGAGATAAAATTGGGAAAATCATTTTTGGGAAAATTTTGTGATAAAAAAATCAAAAATATCTTACCCGGAATATCAACTTCTTCCATTTTTTTTTACCACGCAGAGAGACTTTTATTGACAAAACATTCAACAAAAAGTATCAAAGAAATGAGAAAATTTGATCGATATTCCAACTTTTTTTTATTCTGCAATACATTTTTCTTCTTCCGCATTATAAAAGCACCAAGTCTATTCTAGAAGAGATTTTTTTCTTTTTATTTTTGCAAGAGGGTGTATATTACAAAAAAAAATAAGCAACTATTCGATTTTTTCTTCCTTTTTTCCTTCATTTGCGCGCTTCTTATTAATTTTAGAATTTATTATCATTTATAAATCTATGTTATAGCTTTTTTATCACATTCATTTACTACACCTTATCGCCCTCTTTCGCTCCCATTTTAATCCTTACCCATCTTTATAGAATTTATTACACAATAGAGTAAAGTTTTATACATTTAATAATAATTTTTATTTCTTTTAATTTTACTTTTTATTGTAAAAAATATTATCCTTCAAAAACATTTGTCATGGTCCATTGAGTTTGTGCGTCAAGCTCTTGTAAATGCGTGTATAAATTGCATTATAAAAAATTTATATAATAAATATCATCCTATTTATCATTATTTTTTTTATGTATAAAAAGACATGAGAAAAAATATATCTTAAGAGCATTCTCACAGAAAAAAAATTGAGAATTTTTCTTTTCTCCCTAAAAAGGATTCTTCTTTATATCAAAAATTTTCTCTTAATCTCCTAAATGATTAAAATTCTTTGTCTTTTTGTTTTCTTTCATCCAAAAGGCCCCTTTTTGTGGTTTTTTTTCTCGCTGAGTTGTTGCGCGATAAATTGGAATGGAATTTGATTTCTTTTTTTTGGGATGAGGAAGAGGAAATCAGAGGATTAAACATCCATCTCTTCCATTGTACGTGAGAGACGATGACTATCAATGCGACGTCGTTGGCTGCGTCTTACGGCATCAGCCCTGCGGTAGGGTTCACTCTTCAGCCCCAGCAGAATATCCTCGAGAGCCCCATTGTACACCTCATCCTGCTGCAGGAGTTTCTTCTCACGCACAGCATTTGTCTTACTTTTCAATTCATTTATAACTGCCTCCTGCATTGAGGGACGTTTGAAAATATATCAATTGCACACCCTTTTTTTTTATTCTTTACAAACCAACCCTGTGCTCCTCTTTCACACCCCCAAAATACCAATTTAATGTTTTTCTCAAGGTAAAAAATAATGTTCTTTGCAAATAAAAAATCCTTTCTAAAAGATTTCTTGAGTTTCTCTTATAAAAATATATATTTTTTTAAAGGAAATTGCATCAGAGTTGAAAAGTTTTAATAGAATTATTGTAGATTGAAGATTAAGGTTAAGATAAAATTTAGGAAATATAATCACTCTTTTAAAGGAACAGTGGCGTAGCTAGGATAGGTGTTTGAGTGTCTGAATATTTCTTTAAAAAAAATTCCTGAAATTCAGAATTTTCTTTGAAGGTCTAAACAAATTTTTTTAACACTAAAAGTCACATTAAAAGTATTAGAAAGTTATTTTTTAAACATTAAAAAAATAATAAAAATCAAAATTTAAAAGAAACGTTAAACGTTAGAAAAAATATATCGACCATTAGGAATGAAATGTCAAACTTAGGGTAAAATTCACTAGTTAGACTATCTTAAGATTTCTTAAGAGAACTTGAGATTTCTTAAATTTCCTTAAGAGAAAACTAAGAGTTCTTGATTTTTTCAAAAGGATTTTAAAGATTCTTTTTTTTTTAATTTCTTAAGATTCTTTATGTTTTCTTAAGCAAAAATTCAAGATTTTTTTAAAACTATTTTTAAGCTGGTAAAATTAAATGTTTTTATTTTTCTTTGAGTTTTTTTAAACTTGATTTTCAAGTGTTGGCCACTTTTAAAGACTTATTATGAAAGAGGAAGAAAATCAATTTCCGCCATCTTGTGATTTTCCTCAAAACACAAAGGTAGGTTTTTCTCAGGATCTACTGGATGGATTTTGATGGGGTAAAAAGCAAATGGAAGAGAAAAGATTAGCGGATAATGTACCGGAACAATTTTTTAAATTTCGTCTCAGAAGCTGAGAAAAGTCAATAAGAATATTTGTCTACTTTGAATTCTTAAGAAAATTTTAAAAATCTCAAGACTGAATTTCACCTTTACAAAAAAAATGTCAAACGTTAAAAAAACGTTAAAAACTAAAATCTATTCTTCCTTCTTCTTTTTTTTCAACTCTGATGGACAAATTAGTAAGATGTAAAAAAAAATCTTCCTGTGTGTGAAAGAAGAAATTCCCATTTTGTACAAATTAAGTGTTGGAATGTAAATAAAGAAAATTCCACACATTTTATTATCATTCTTTTTTTTGGGAACCATTGCAAAGAACAACATTTTCTATGCTACTATGTGTTGGTAATAAATTCTTCATTGCCATGTTACAACCATTTAGAACACAAGAAACAGTGAAGGAGAAAACATAAAAAAACTACCTGTAATTTATTATTGTGATAAAAATGTCTCTAATTGACATAAATTAACGTGTAATAGGGGAAAGTTTTTTTTTTATATTTAGCACAGAAGCATCAAGAACATTTACTAAAAATTTGTTAAAGGATGATATTTGGAAATTCTAAAAAAAAAACATAAAATTGCAAATTATTCTTTTACTTTTAATTAAAAATAATGAATAAATCCATTCACCAAAAAATGAAGTTTTATTAACAAATAAATTCATTCTATATTTGAAAAATAAATCTTTCAAAATAATCAGAAAATTATATTTCTCTTAAATATATTATTTACAATTAATCCGTTGACTCGAAAGTCAAACAGCAACAGAATTAAGAATTAAAACAAAGAATAAACCAAAATGTAGCACAAAATATTACTTATAACTCCCTAAGAAAGATAATGGAGGAGGGTGCATTGTCTACCTTCAACCACAAATAGTTTTTACTCAAAGTTTAAAAGCGGATATTTATGGGAAAAAAAAATTCTTTGTGGGGGTTGTGAATTTTTTCTTAAGGGAGGAATAAGAAGAGAGAGAGAGAGATGATGTGTGCGTCTCACAGGAATGATAAAAAATCAACTAAAACACTGCGGGCGTGATTAGCACATGCTACGATTCTAGTGTAATGCTGTGCAGAAAATTAGTGGATGACCTTGAGAGACGTATTTCAGGGCGTACCTGTTGCTTCTTCTGATTGTTGATCTTATTCCGCAAAACAACTTCTTCATTCTCCTTCTTTGATGCCGCCAACGCGGCTGCCTGTTCCAAACGTCTTCGTTGCTCATTTTCCTGATCTGCCGTCTGGCGTGAAAATTAAAAAAATTATAAAATTCGTTAAAATGACTGAAGTAATCAACGAAATGGCATTTTAGCAGAATATATCATTTTTTTTTAAATTGATTTTTCAAAATAAATTGACAAAAGTTATTCAATTAAAGTAAAAAAAAACACTGATTTAAATACTCAAAAATGACTAAAGTCAAAGCAGCAGAAGTTATTTGGTTAAAATAACAGAATAAAAACAGTCAAAAGAGCAAAAATTATTCAATGAATGAATATTAAAGCAGATTTAAACAGTTGATTTATGAGAAGTTATTCATTATTGCGAAAAAACCGTTAAAAATTGTCAAAAAAAAAGTAGAAAGAATATTGATGGAAGATTATGACAGAATGATTCAGTCAATTTCTTTCATCACTTGAATTTGCTAAAGACATTTATAAAATTGACAGAATGCTTCAGTTAAATAACGTTGCCTGAAGTGCTCCAAATATTTATAAAATATCGATAAATAAAAGTTAAATAACTTTGACTGAATGAATTAGTCAAAGTACTTTTTCGCTGAATTGAATTTATTTAATTCTTTGACTGAATAAATTAGTTAAAATACATTTCATTGAATAAAATTTGTTAAATAACTTTGACTGAATAAATTAGTTAAAATACTCTTTCGCTGAATTGAATTTATTAAATTCTTTGATTGAATGAACTAATTTAAATACTCTTTCGCTGAATTTAATTTGTTAAATAACTTTGACTAAATGAATTAGTCAAAATATTCTTTCGCTGAATAAAAGTTTAATATTTTTAACTGAATAAATTAGTCAAAATACATTTCATTGAATATAATTTGTTAAATATATTTGATCAAATAAATTAGTCAAAATGACCAAAGTTTTAACAAAAATACATTGAAAGAAGATTTTAAAACCCTTTTTATGGTTAAAATAGCGGAAATTTATTTAATGGTGCTGCTAAAAATGTTTTTAACTCACCTTGAATGCCCTGACAAATCGTACGAGCAACGAGAAGAATGTATTGGCATCAGTACTCCTATTGGACTCCCCGAAGAACTCAACGCACTCCTTGAAGGAATCTTGCGCACTTTTTGCATCAATTTTAATTTTCTTCAACTTCTCTTCGGAATTATTGAGAAAATCACGCAAAACATGATTATGCGGTCCCTTCCCACGTAGTTCAGCCTCCTTCCGTACAGCCTCCATTCCCTTCTCAAGCTCATGAACGTCCGTAATGACATTCTCCAGCGACACCTGAGCTGCTTTATCAATACAAAAGAGTTCCGTGTCGAAATTCAGTAAATCCAGAAAGGATTGTCGCATCGTGGCAACAATGTAGTGCAGAAGGCAAATTCTCTTATCCGTTGACTTTGTATCAAGGAGCGTATCTAAACTCTGTAACTTAAATCCATACGCTGGACCACGTTTGCTGCTATTCATGTAATTCCCAAAGGCAAGAATAATCTCTAAAACTGCCTTTAATTTCTTTGAATTCTTCACGGAATTTGATGCATTTATTATTGCATAGATTTGCTGTTGAAAGACCCGACAAAAAATTTAATAAAAATTCAAAAATTTATTAATAAAAAAATAAATAAATAAAAACTAACCGGACTAATGAGGTGAATACTATCAAAAAAGTTCCCAATATAGTTCATAATGGATAATTTTGAGGAAATTCTCTCAACTTTTGCCAGTTGCATCATAAATTTATCCTCATCCGTTAGTAAATTGAGATCTTTCTTCTCATTAATGTATTCCCTGTAGGCCTTAACTTCTTGCTCCGTTGGTACCATCTTCTGGAGAATTTCCACATTTTCCAATGATAATTGCTTCAAATCCAAATTATTTATTGCCCTTATGACCATTTCCGCGGGCATTTCCAGCTTTCGCCGTGAAATTGCTATGAAAAAAAAAATTAATAAATCAATCACCTTTTTTAAATACTTTTCCCTCTCCCTCTCATGCTAAACAAACAAACCGCATGTTTAGCATTAGTAGCAGCATCATGCAAACGCAAAGAAATAAAAGTGAAAACCTTGATTAAATGTGCGGAAATTCCGAGCGTAGAAAAAAGTAAAATTGCTGCATTCTTACCAATATTCCTGAGACGTGTGTGCTCGAGAACTGAAACATTCTCGGGCTTCTTGAAGCGTTTACTGGGGAACGATGTAAGTCCATCCAATTCGGAATTCCCATTTGCAAAAGCACCTCCTTGGCCAATTTTGAATTTTTCCTCAAATTCCACAAAATTTATCTGCTTGTACAGCCTTTCGTCATCTAAATCATTGAAAATTGTCCCTCTCACCTATGCCAATAAGGAAGTTAGAATAAAAATTAGAATTGCTCATTTATCTCAATTTTTACTTTCAAATTCGGCCTTTTTTGTTAACACGTTAAGAACTGATATAATTACACGCGAAATGATTTATTACGCCATGTGCAATAAAATAATTTAAAGGTGTATCAGGCTTTCCCGGCTAGTCTTTCAAATTCGGCTTCTTTATTAAGACAATAAGAACTCATATAATTACACTGCGAAATGATTTATTACACCATGTGTAATAAAATAATCGAAAATGATGTTTCAAGCTTTCCCGGCTGGCCTAACAAACCAGCTAATATTCTTCTTACTTTAATTAGAATTAATTAGAATTACTTTAATTAATTGATTTTCGGAATTTATCATAATTTCGAGGTTTTAGCTGAATTTATTCCGTTTTTTTTTAAATTTTTGTTTCTTGTGTTCCACTGAAGCCACTATGACTAATTTAATGTTTTTTTTTTACGTTCTTCAGACTTTTTCTACGCGTAGGAACTCAAGTTTCGAATTTTTACGTTCAGAACAAATTTTATCGTATCTTTTTAGAAATTTTTTGAAATGATTTTAATGCGTTTTGCTGTAAAATAACCGATTTTTGGAGATTGAATTTATTACGTTCAGATTCATTTCCTCATTTCTCCTGTTCCACGAAACTAATATTTGATTCTTTACGTTTTACGTATTTTTTTCCTGGTTTCTCGTGTTTCACTAAACCAATTTAGATTCTGTTACGTTCAAAGAATTTTTTTTGTCTGGCTCTCGAGTTCAGCTGAAAGAATTTCGTTTTTTTTTTGCATTTTGAGAATCTCTTTGTTGTTTCTCGTGTTTCATGGTACCAATTTTAATTTTCAAGACGTTTTATTAAACCATTTAACTGGTTTCTAATGTTTCGTGAAACTATTTAATTTTTTTTACATTTGGTAATTTTCTTGGGTGTTTCTCGTGTTCCGCGAAATAGATTTCAATTTTTTCTTCCATTCAAAGACAATATTTTTATCGTTTCTCATGTTCTGTGATAATTTTAATCATTGAACGTTCTACGAAACTTTTTTTTTATTTCTATGAAAACTTTCACGTTTATTTCGAAAAATAAAAATATTTTTTAGGCAAAAGAAATAGAATATTTTCATCAAATAAATAAATAAATAAATAAAGAACAAATAGATAAAAAATAGGGAAATAGATAGAACTAAACAACAAGGGGGAAAAGAATATCATTGTTCAATGAACAGAACGTTATGAAAAAAAAAACTTCTCACCTGATTTGGTTTCAGTGCAACCCAATTGAGCGTGGGGAGTTTGTATTTCGTCTGTACCTTCCTCTTGATTGTCATTGCACCATCAGGGGCTTGCATTTGCCCGGCAATTGGTGGTGGTGGTGCTGGAATGAAGGGAGATGCTCTCCCCACATTCCTTGTCCCATTTGGCGGTGGTGGTGGTGGGCAGGGTGGTGCAATTGGTTCCGGTGGGGCGAGGGCAGAAATTGGCGGTGGTGGTGGAATTGGGGGTGCAAGTGGAGCCACTACTTGCGGCACCTCCTGCTGTTGATTCATTCGCATTTCCTGCTGATTCTTTGCCATATTCCGTGATTCTTCCTCACGCTGCTTGAGGACTTTGCGCAACGTGGACACCTCCTCATCCGTCTGCCGTGCCTTCTGCTGCATCTCATCGCACTCACTACGCACCCTCACAAGCTCCGTCTCCAACTCAGCTAATTTGTACATAAACTCCCGCTCTGTCTCCGCCACACGATCCAATGCTCTACCCAAATCATCCTCCAACTCCTGCACCCTCTCAAGGGCAGCTGTCTTTGTCTCACTATCCTCCATTAGGGCAGCCACATCGAAGACATTGTCCAAATATGCCGAAATCTGCACGTGCAGCTCTTCGGATTCAGTCAAACGCAACTTCTCCAAGTACCCATCGAGCCCCAGGGCAGTGAATTCATATTGCAAATGTACACGATAGTTCATATCCTCCACTGAATGTACAACAATATTTACAAATTGCATACAAGCTACCATGAAGTCAATATTGAACAATTCATAATTTATGAAATATTCCATTAAAGTTTGGAAGCGTTTCGTCTCATGACAAACCTAAATATTAACAAAAATAAAAAGAGAAAAGAAGAAAAAAGAAAGATAAGTTTGGATCAATGAAGTAAACTCTTTAGAAGATTTTTTCTTTATGTACTAATCTTTCTTTTTTTTTTTAGCTTAGACACATACCAATTTTTATAAGAATTTTTAGACAAAAAAGAATCATTTCATTGTGTTTATAATCCAAAAAAATCAGATAAGGAATTTTATTCGAAACACGAAAGCTTCTGTGAGTATTTTAAGTAAAAAACTTTTCATCTGATTATATCTATTTGATTAAAAAAAATTTTAGTACAGATTCTTTTATTTAACGAAGTTTCTTTTTGTACCTAATATGGCCAAATTCACTATTAAGTCGGTCTTAAAATTTTAAGTCATGTTTTTAAAGTCGAACTTGTAATTTTTATTTTTCAAAGAAGTTCGCTAATTTCAACAAAAAGTTTTTAAAGTCTGACTTAAAAAAATGACTTAAGATTTTAAGACACTTAAAAATCGATTTAAAATTTTAAGACACTTAGAAACCGACTTAAAAATTTAAGACCGACTTAAAATTTTAAAATACTTAGAAACCGACTTAAAACTTTAAGACCGGCCTAAAAATCGACTTAAAATTTAAAGACACTCAGAAAACGACACTAAAATTTAATTAGTAAAGAGACGACCGTAGGCGATGAATAGATTTTCTTTAAAGACGTATTTTCGGTCT
The DNA here is from genome assembly GCF_024334085.1 of Lutzomyia longipalpis. Taxonomy (NCBI): domain Eukaryota; kingdom Metazoa; phylum Arthropoda; class Insecta; order Diptera; family Psychodidae; genus Lutzomyia; species Lutzomyia longipalpis. The sequence goes on from NC_074710.1 coordinate 1,055,902, forward strand.
CGCTAAAATTTAAGACTGACTTAGAATTCAACTTTTTTAAGAAACTTAGAAACCGACTTAGAAATCAACTTTAAATTTTAAGCTCAACTTACTAGTGAATTTCACCTCGACTTAAAATTCAAAGACTGACTTAAAAATCGACTTAAAATTTTAAGACCGACTTACTAGTGAATTTCGCCCTAATATACTAACTTATTCTTCGGCAATTCAAATGTCGTTTAAATGCTTAAAAAAAATGAAAATTCTTCTTTGAGCATGTATTTGCTTTCCTTTTTCACTGAGATTTCTATTTGATTACAGTTACAATGATAAATTTTTATTTTGCGAAATGTGTCTTGGATAAAATAGTCTAAAACTGTACTAATTTCCTTTAAACTTATTACGACTTGCGAAATAAAAGGAATTTTAGTGATTCAGTTCCAAGTTCTAACGAAAATCTTTTTTTTATTACCTACTTTAAGACCATTTTATTCAAGACACATTTCACAAGAACGATAATATAGGTAAGAAAGAACAGCTTGGAGTAGTTTTTTCAGTAATCAATGATTTTCTGTAATTAATAAATGAATTATGTAAATAAATTTTCAATTCACAAGTTATTATGTAGACTAAATATGCTTGAAAATTAGTACTTTTAGACCATTTTATCCAAGACACATCTCACAAAATATGTTAAAAGATAAAAAAAACTCTGAAAATATTATTTTCTGAATTATTTTCAATTAAAAATTGATTTCTTTCTAAATAAAAGTAAATCTGCAATTCAGATGATCCCAAAATCTTCATTCAAAATTCTGTACTAAAAATTCTTCTGTAACAGTCTGATAATTTTCTTTTTCTTTTTGTAAGAAACAAAACGCGAGACACATGATTTTTTTTGTTGTGAAAAGTCCCTCAACGATGAAATATACAAATATGCTGCTTACTTCTTTGAAATTGTTGAAAGCCGACAAGATGATTTCGTGACCACCCTTGACGAGGCAAATTGCCGCCAAAAGTTCCAACACTAGCGCCTTCGTCCGCAGTGACTTGTGGATGAGACTCAATGCAATGCAGTTGATTGCCTCACGATGCTGAATAACCATATTGAAGCCATATTTGTTATTCATTATTGCACGCAAACACATGATGCACACGTGAATATCATCCGTCGAGGCGCCCATATTGAGCTTTGCAATATGCCTAGATCTCCTTTTTATGCTGGGACTATCAATTAAATCCCCCAAACCGGGTCTTATGAAACCATTCGGCTGCTGCTGCTGCTGGTGCCGACTACCGCCACAATTTCCACTTGGAGGCGTCAGTTCATTACTCCCGGCAGCATTTGATGTTGACGACAGTACACCCGAGGAGTTCACCGTTGTATTGAGTGTCTCCTCACTCTCATTTCGTGCCTCTTGGATTCTCTGCTCATGCCGCATCATGGATAGGCGGAAGCTCAAATAATCTATGAGTGCATCCAGACCTTGATTCTCCTCATCGAGAAACTCCTTAACCCATTCAATGTGATTCGTCCTCAGGGAAATCTCTAAATCCCTCAAGACTTGCGTTGATGTTGATTCACCCACAATTTTTCTTTTCTATTTTTTTTTTTAATTTTCATTCACAACAAAAACATTTTATTTTCTCAATGAGAACCCTCTTAAAATTTTCCTTAAAAAAAAACATTTTACTCACCCGATGACTTCGTGAAGCTTTTGGATCCAAATATGTTCTCAATTTGGTCAAATAGTGTGACGGTGGATCTTTCGCATGGACCATTTCCTGTGCAGAAAAAGAAAGAAAGAAGAGCAACATTTAAAATATAAAAGGCAAATATTGTGTAAACACACAAACTACATCGTCATGATAAATGAAATTTGACGATGAACATCAGAAAAACATTATTCTGTGCTCTTCCCTTTTGCCCACAACAGTGATGTATTGAGGTAACTTTTTGCTACTCCGAAGCAGCAAAAGAAAAAATCTCTAAAGCATCTTATCAGGAAGATCAAGGATTAAATTTTTTTGGCTGAAAAAAAAATAGTCAGAAGATGGAGAAAATAAATTAGACAAAAATGATTTTGATTCTAAAATCAAGATCTTGAAATCTTCACTGGAGAACCGTTTTACACGTTTATGCTTCACAAGAGTGTACCATGCACGCGTATGCTCTGTAAGTGTATGCTTCACACGCCTATGCTCTTTTATTTATTACTTACAATTGTTTTAAGAAAAGTTTACGAATTGTTTTATATTTTTTTATTACAATTTTGAAAAACATATTTTCGGTTTCTAAAAACAAATTGAAAAAAAAAAACATTTTTAATATTATATGAAAGCTTCCTTCAAATGGTTTTAACTAGAAAGAAAAATGATTAATTGTTTTATTTGAATATTTTAAAGAAAAAAAAACATTCAAAACCTGAGAATTTTTTCACAAAAATTCTGTGAATGTAAATACTCTATAAATTTATGCCTTATGAGCATATACTCCATAAGCCTATGCTTTATGCAGCATAAGTGTGTACTTTAAGCAAAACACTCACAGATGAGATGTTTTTTTTTCATTCATAACAAGATATGTTCTTACGGAGCTATCACACTTAAGCTCCAAGTGCTTAAGCTTCATATCCTGTAAATGAGTATGAGAAAGACAGCAAAGCTATTTTTTTCACGTTCTTCCTCATGAGAAATCTTAATTATCTAGTGCTTAGAGCTTAGGTGTGATAGCTTCCTTATTAAACAATACTCGATAAGCATAAGCTTTATGAGCGTTTGCTCTATAAAGCGCTTATGCTTAGAAACCTTCTTTACAATCTAGATGCTTATTTTTTCTGCTTCTTATTAAATGTTATAATTAATGTTTATATAATTTTAAATGATTATTTACTTCAGGAAAATTCGCAAAGTATTTGTTTTATAAAACACGTTTCTATCAGTGTTCATTCTTTGTAGGTTATAAAAAAAAATTCTTAGCCTGTTTGAGCAAAAAGTTTCTTTATATTTTCGCAATCGATAGAACCTTCTCATTCTACTGAAAAGCTTCAAGAAAAAATAGAATCGTGCCCTTTTCACGAGAAAATAAAAAGAAACTCATCAAAAACTTTCCTTGGGATTTCCCCCAAAAACTTTCATTTCACTTCTTCTACTCCAAAAAGGTCATTTGAGTGTATATTGTAGACGATACAGATAAGATTTTAAAGGTCTGGGTCATAAATGGAATGATTCAATCTTTTTATTTTCTTTGCAAAAGAAATTCTTGAGTTTGATGGCTCATGTTACTCATTGATTTACAAATGCACGAATAAAAAAAAGATCTTCAATAATCAGTTGAATTTATCAAATTCTTAGAATCACAACCCATGTCAAATGAGGGAGTAATATACAAAAGAATCATGCTTTTGCAGTGTATTTGTATGAGATTCTCTTCTTCGCACTTTAATGACTCACAGACTTCCTCAATTGCGCGGAGTAAGTCAAGCCAATGGCTGGGCTGATACTTTTTGGAGAATTCGCCAAAATATTCATTTGCGATCCGTCACTGCCTATTTATATAATTTTCAATGCACAGACTTTTTTTTCCTTCTTTAACATTACATACATATCTTCATTCCTCTCCGTGCCAACATGCACAACAAAATGTTTTTTTTTTCTTTCCTTACTGTGAGTCACGAAACTTTGCATTTCAAGTGATCATAAAACAATTGAAGGACGGATGTGGAGGAAATTAAAAATTATATTGTAATACAACACACAATAAATCTCGTGATTTGCTGAGCTGTGGTGAAAAAAAAACTTTCAACTGATAAGAGATAAAAATCCCTCCAAATACCACAAAATAGAAATAAAAAACATTATGTTTTATGCTGAAAACAACATTGAGGAACTTTAGTGGTCAACAAAAGGCAAATTAATTTTTTCTTATCAAATTAAGAATAAAAAAAAAAACTCTTCATGTTCTTTTGATTTTATTAATAAAAATTCTAATCAAATTCTCTCTCATCATCGCACTTTTCTTTGTCTCTCTCTCTCTCTGCCATCATCACAACATATTAGTTTTGTCCCCATAATGGACCTACATTAAATTTTCTGTGTCACACTCAAAGCACAAAGTTGCCTTTTTATTGAAGTCAATTGACTTGACTGCCGGAACCTTTGGCCACTCTCTCCTAGTCCCTCCTCAACCCCCCCTTTTTGTATTCTTTATTACAATCCCTGCCTCCCCCTTCATACACAACCAAAAATATCTCTCAATGTGATTTCGTCATGATCCACCATTTATTTATTCTTTTCTCTCTCTCTCCCTCTTTGCTTAAATATTCATACTACGCACTCTTCGCATAATAATAAATCTACCAAACTTTTTCATATTTAAATACATATTTACAAAGACATATTAACAATATTATTTTCAAGGGGTGTTTATCTGGCGAATATTTGGAATATTTTAGCGAATCATCCGAATGTTGACAAAGAGTTTGAATCTTTTTGAAGAAAAATAAGAATTTTGACGAATAATCTGAAACTTCTTGACGAATAATTAGAATCTTCTTAACAAATGTGCCGAATCTTGACGAATAATTCTAATCTCGAGGAATAATCCGAATCTTGAAGAATAGTTCGAATCTAGACGAATAATTTGAATCTGTTCAAAAAATAGTCAGGAATTTCTTAACGAATAATTCGAATATTCATAACAAATAAACCGAATTTTTATGAATAGAAGCTTAATGAAAAATTTTAAACTCAACGAATAAACCGAATCCTGACGAACAGTACAAAACTTGACGAATAGTTCGAATCTTCTTAACAAATGTGCCGAATCTTGACGAATAATTCTAAATTCGAGGAATAATCCGAACTTTGTCGAATAACAAATAGTTATAACAAATAAACCGAATCTTGACGAATAATTCGAATATTCATAACAAATAAACCGAATTTTTATGAATCAGAAGTTTGATGAAAAATTTTAAACTCAACGAATAAACCGAATCCTGACGAACAGTACAAATCTTGACGAATAGTTCGAATCTTCTTAACAAATGTGCCGAATCTTGACGAATAATTCTAAATTCGAGGAATAATCCGAACTTTGTCGAATAACAAATAGTTATAACAAATAAACCGAATCTTGACGAATAATTCGAAGATTTTCGTTCAGATAAACACCCCTTGGTTATATTATATTTTTCAATGAGATTCTCTCTTTTCTTAAAATAAATTTGCATTGCAACTATGTATTGTTGAAGGTTCATTGCACGATAAGTCCTTTACTGATGTTCATAAAATTTATTCTTGAGATTCTTTTTTTTTTTTTTGAAGCATTTAAGCTGCAATTGTCCAATGAGATTTGCATATTTTTTCTACATGGAATTATTCATTGCAATAGCTTCTGATGAAGGTTTCGTCTAATTCTTGTATTAAAGTCACAGATAATGTTGAAATTCAATTTTGATCTTTGAGACTTTAGAAATACTTTTTCTCTATGATTTGTTCATTTTGCACCATCAAATAATGCAATGACATGTTAATAAAATTGAATAAACTCCTTTTCCCCATAGTAATTCAACTGTAAAATGAAGTTGTTGAAAAATTGAATCAAATTATAAACAAGACAGAAAAATATTGTGTTGAATCTATGCTAAAACTCTGCGGGAGGAAATTTTTATTTATCTCTCTCCCCCTCCTCCTCCTCCTATAGTAATGTTGTTTCTCTTACTTTTAAAATTTATTCTCAATGATGATTCATGGATTTTTTTTTCTTTTTGTTAATCTTCCCCCCAACAGCAGTCTGTTAAAGTATGTTATCTTGCCCATTTTAAATTCTTCGTGATATTTTGCTTGCGTTTTGAGAAAACCAAAAAAAAACTCTGTTTTGTACATAAAAAAAATGACACGAACATGGCTAGATGGAAGAGTTGTGAATGGAGAAGCTCAAAGACATAATAATTATGCTGATATTTATTACTATTGGGGCGCGCTTCTTCACAATTTCCCGTGCTCAATGACCGTGTTGCGCGGAGTGAAATGATGTCATTTTGTTTAAATTTAATTGTATTATATTGATACTGCTGGACGTCAATTCTCCCCCCCCCCTCTCCCTTCAACATTTTACCTTTTCATAAAATGCGCTACTCCGTGTGCAATTACACAGAGCAATTATAAATTCTCCCACAGAGGTATTTTACACGAGAAGAAAGACAGAGAGAAGTAAGAATGCTAAATAATAATAATTTCCCTAACAATCTCGTGCATACAATCTTCTTCTACTATCTCTCACTTTCAGCTTATTCTCAAGCAGAAGATTCTTGTTTTTTTTTTCTTTACCGCGCAACAAATTTAAGCTCATTGAACTTTTTTTTTTATTATTATTCTTTCCCTCTTTCACCGCCATGGTGGCCAAAATGACTCAATTAATCAGCATAATACGAAAGAGAGTACACAACATACAAACACGAGTAAATTGGATTAATTACCTGATCGCATATTATGTCCCATTTCTTCTCATCATCGTAATTCTTCAACAATTTCGCTTTATCCGGTGGTAGGTCCATTGATGCCTGCAATTATGAAAGAAAAAACAACAATTTTATTAGTTGCTACACTATTTTAATTTTTTTGTTGCTGCCAACAATTCATATTATTTAAATGGACAAGAGGAAATAATGTTCTGATTTGCTCCACAGAGTGTACCATAAATTAATGAAACACTTCATTATCATTTTTTTTTACGCGGAAGGTTATTTGAGTCATAATTCGTCGTAATTGCTATCAAACTAATCTATTTTATCACTCAAAAGACAAAGAAAATTGATTTCAAGTACTATGCTTAAGACTTTTATCATTATCGATTGTCAAGTAAATTGAATCAATTGTAAGATAAGGCAATGTTAATAAACTTAAAAGAAAAAGAGGTAGGTATTTGAATTTTAGTCCTAAAGAGAATTAGATCGTGGAGAAAAAAATTTAGAGAAAGTGCTAAATTCGAGACTACAAAGGTTCTAAATTCTAGCCTAAAATGTTTGTAAATTCAAGTCTGAAAAGTAATAAATTTAAGCTTGAAATGTTAGTTTATTCAATCATGAAAAGGTCCTAAATTAAATCCTAAAATATTAGTTAATTCAATCCTGTAAAGATCCTAAATTCAAACCTAAAATGTTAGTTAATCCAATCATGAAAAGGTCCTAAATTCAAGCTTAAAATGTTAGTTAATTCAATCATGAAAAGGTCCTAAATTCAAACCTAAAATGTTAGTTAAGTCTAGCCTGAAAAGGTCCTAAATTCAAACCTCAAAAGTTAGTTAATTCAAGCCTGTAAAGATCCTAAATTCAAGCTTAAAATGTTAGTTAATTCTAGCCTGTAAAGATCCTAAATTCAAGCTTAAAATGTTAGTTTATTCAAGCATGAAAAGATCCTAAATTCAAGCTTAAAATGTTAGTTAATCCAATAATGAAAAGGTCCTAAATTCAAGTTTAAAATGTAAGTTAATTCAAGCATGAAAAGGTCCTAAATTCAAACCTAAAATATTAGTTAATTCAAGCCTGTAAAGATCCTAAATTCAAGCTTAAAATGTTAGTTAAATCTAGCTTGAAAAGGTCCTAAATTTAAGCTTAAAATGTCAGTTAATTCAAGCCTGTAAAGATCCTAAATTCAAGCTTAAAATATAAGTTAATTCAATCGTGAAAAGGCCCTTTTCGTATTAGGCTATTCGGTTTAAAGCAAGAACTGTTTATCTGAATGAAATATTCAGATTATTTGCAAATATTCGGATAATTCGCCAAAAGGAATATTTAATAGTAAGTTTACCCAGTTTTACTAGACCTTAGATAATTTTCGTCTCAATAAACAATAAAACCTTCCCTAAATCCTCTTCTAATCCTTGTTTGTTTTTCATTAATACCCATAAATGAAATGAAAATAAAATAATTCCCTAATTACTTTGTGTAAAGAGGAAACACCCTGTTGTGTGCAATATATCACAGATTAGCCTACATGGAAAGAACCACAAATTAATCCAAATAGAGGCATATACAGACATTTATTATAAAATAGTTTTTCATAGAGAGAAGAGAGAGAACGAACATGATTGTCACACCATCGCCCTCCATTTGGGTAACATTCATCTCATGTTTGTACGGTGAGCGTCTGTTTAAATAGACTGGAGGGTAGAAAATATATATTTTAGCAGCCTAGATAGACCTACATCAACACAAAACCATTATCACTTTAGTAGTCGCATCATTAATGGGACAGGAGGGGGGAGCATCCGCAGAGGAGAATAACAAAGTTAGTCTTTGTTCCAAAAATCACATACAAGTCAACATTTCGCAACATTGTGCGTTTTAGAAGGGAATTCATACTAACATACATATATGAAACACTGATGCTTCCCATTTCTTCTTTCCTATATTTAACATTTAATTTGTAATGTAGAATATTTTAGCATGCAAATCGTCAAAGCTCATTCCTCACTGTCTCATGTTAGATTTGTTGTTTTTTACGTCTCCATGGCAAAAATCCCATTAAATAAATTAAAGTTGTGTGTGGATGAAAAGAGAGTATACTTAAAATAAGGTCATGAAAAATGCTTCGTTATATGTACATTTAAATGTACAATATCTGTTAAGAAAAACCACCAGCATCTCTCTCTCCAGAGCTAAAGAGGCTGACGATAAAACGAATAGGGTATTGAAAATTGTTCAATTACATTTAATTAGTGTGGTTTTTACTATTTTTAGTCCAAAAAAAAAAAACGAAGCAAAATTCCCAAAGAGATTCTTCGTAAATGCCCCCAATTTTTATACCATGTGTTTGGTTCGTTTAGCTTTGCTTTTGGTCATAGGGCGAGAAAGAATTTCTCTAAAAAAAAAACTCATTGGCGCGGTATTTAACATAAACATAACAATAGCCCACCAGGAGCTGCAACGTGTACACTTGTTGGGAAAGTAAATAAATGTATATATAAATTTTGGGTCACCGGAAAAAGGAAATGCATTTAAAAAGGCAGTAGAATGGCATTTTGTTAGAACTTCACCCATGGACAGTATATTATGGAGAGAAGGATGGAAAAATTGAAACGTGATAGAATGTTAAAAGTTTAAACAACTCTCTGTAGGTTGTTCAATGAAAAACATATCTCTGGTTGTACACCATTTAGTACTTCTCTTTCACTTTTTCACATTTCCCAAGCTCTATTGTGTTTTTCTGTAAACATATTATATCTGCCCCTTAATTAAATATTAACTTTGTGCATAATATAAAAATTAAATATTATGCACAAAAGTAAGAAGAAAATATTTAATATTTAATTATGTGATTATTATTCAAGATAGAGAGACAAAGATATGCCCATTGCCATAAGCAAAATTAGAATTAATTCTCTTTAAATTTCCTAATAAGTTCTTTGAAGTTATTGCCAATAAAATTCTTTCACACCTCTTTGGTGTTGAAGTTTGATGAATTGAGAAGAAAATAAAATTATCTGTAATTTTATTCTCTTTTCCAATTTTATCATTCAATTACAAAATGACCCCCGGGGTAAGCAATCTCAATCACGACGAAGGCAGAGGCGTAGCCAGCAATCAATTCAAGGGGGTGCTAAATCAACAGAAGAAATGAATTTAAAGGACGTAAATATATTTTAAAAAAACGACACAAACTTCAAAATTAAGTGATTTTGATAATTTTTCATTTAAATTTAACGTTTGACATTTATTTTCTAACGTTTGATATTTGTTCTCTAACTTTTGTATACATTTCAAGTATTTTATGTTTCTGACACTTGAAATTTTTCAGTATTTCTCGCTTTATATTTCTTTACGTTGACGTTATTCAAATCTTTCAAGCTTTCTTATGTAACGTTTGATCTCTATAATATTTGACATTTGTTTTTTGACGTTTGACGTTTGTAGTATTTTCAATTTGACATTTTTTCTTACGTTTGACAATATTTTTTCCAAGCGTTTAACATCCCTTGTTTCAACATTTGACATTACTCTTTTAAAGTTTTTCATTTATTCTAACATTTGACGTCTTTTCCTATAGATTTAAAACTTTTCCCTTTGAAATTTTTCATGTAATTCTTAAGCTGAAAATAATTTCGTTTTAATCTATAAAAGAAAACCAAAACTACCTAAAAATTTTAAGTGTTTAAACAACCAAACATCAATCTCAGACTACGCCACTGGATGGAGGGTTCACAATGAGAAAAAGTGTGGCCCATGGAATGAATTTATTAAATAAAAGATTGTGTTGGAATTTCACTTGACGCCTCTCACTCTCATGCGGTCTTGTCAATTAAATTGATATGTCAATTATATATTGTTGATAAAAGGTAAATGCTTATTAAAAATTTTCTCTCTCCTGCCCATGGTGATGAAACTTAATGAAGAAGAGAATAATAATTCCAGTTAGCTGTGAACTTTATAGTTTCTTCAGAAAGATTCTTTATTATACTCAATAGATGGCACTGCAGGCCATAGAAATTAATACTAGATGGCGTTCAGAGTATTACATAAAAAAATACAGATCTTCATTTATGAGCGACAAGGGTTTAATTCCACTGAAAGGCGGTGAAAAATATGTCACATAAGCAAGAAAATCAATTAAAGCAAAGCAAAAAAAAACCACTAGCAATGCTTTTGAAATATTTAAAAGAAAATTCCACGAAAAAATGCCAAAAATAATAGCATTAGTTTAGTGAGAGAGAAAAAAAATAAACATTACAGTGCATTAAAGTGCAATTAAGGAAAAAATGGGGGAAATTTGACAAAAATATTACTTTGAAAACCCATTTTTGAAAAATATATGGTTGGAGGTCTCTGTGAAATGAGATAACAATCAATGGTCATAATTTTTACTTTTTTTTTTCCTTCTTCTTCTCTTTCACTAAATGAATGAAATGTGAAATAGATGAGAGAGTCATTTTTCAATGAGTTTCCATAAACATTAAAGTATCTCTCTCCCTGGGACAGCCGAGACAGAAGAATGGGAAGAGAAATTATTGTGAAAAATGATTGAGTATTAATAACAAAAGTTTATCTTTCTTGAGAGTAAAAGATAGACTTATGTATTATGTACTGATGTATATACATAATTTGCAACCCCCTTGAACTCTGGGTGTGTGATGTTGTATATGAATGACGGACGCGCCAGTCTGGGGAAGTGCTGAGGAGACATTCATCGTTCATAAATAGAATAATCGTCGTACAATTTTTAAGTGGTTCTTACTGAGTGAGAGGTTTAACACACAAAAAGGGCAAATGAGGGTACAACACAACGTACCATGAAAGTGAATGATAGATTTTACAACAAAAACAACAACAAAAAACCTTCCTGAACAACATGGCAAATAGTCATGATTAATTGATCAGCGGAAGTGGTTGTGTTTGGAGATAAATATAAATTGCACTCTGTATACAGAACATTTTCATGGTGAAGACACATTTTATTGGCTGTCTCCGTAGTTTGAAAGATCAGCACAATTGTGGCAGGGAAAGTCTCGTCAGTTCATTGATTTTTTTTCTTCTTTTTCATTTCTGTTTGTGCTTCACTTTGCAATCAATTTGCCAACGATGCTCATTAGCAAACTTCTTTTATATACTTGTAGCCACCAAAGCAATCAAAAAATGGCGCTCACTGAAAATGTCTTTCAGTGTGAGAGTAGTTCAAGGATGATGGAACCAAATTACATCATATACAAGCAAACTTTATCACTCTCCAAAGGCATAAATTCTTTTTTTTTTCACACTCTCGCATATAAAGTTTTTTTTCTTCCAAGTACGTCATCCACACACTTCATTAAATTGTTGTAAATAACTCTTCAAAAAAAAATTGAATCTCATTTCTCATTCATCCCCCATACATAACATATTCATGTTCTACCCATTTAAGAGAAAATGAAGGAAAATAATAAAATTCAATGAAGAAACACACCCAAAAGATATTTTTAACATCCTCCCCTTCCTTCCGTCCTTTCATTGAAATATGTCTCCTCGAGCTGCATTTCAATCGACAACGTTGAATTTAATTTAACAGCCTTTTGGGGAGGGAGTTTAAGAGCAACAGCATCGCCACAGCTCATTGAGAAAACCCACAAAAGTCCATATAATACACAACTTGTGCTGCTCTTCCAACATTATTTCTTAGCAAGTGTGTGTATTGGAGAACACTGCGTTATGGCAAAAGTGGCACCACAGAAAACGATTGATTCAGAAAACACCACCACCCAAAGAGAACTGGTTATTAGACAAGCCTTTAAAGTTTTAAGAAGAAAATCTCCCTCCATCTCAATGCACATTGCTTCCCTTCTCTCTCTCTTTAAACTCCACGTAATACAGTGTGACACGATCTTAATGCAAAATTTATTGGAAAAATAAATCGTTTAAGAAAATATTGAAAAGACAAGTTAGAATAAAGGGGTAGATTCTGATAAAAATCTTTTCTTTTCATACAATTCATCAGTTATAAGATTTTTTGTATTCTAGAAAAAATCTTATAAGATTTTGACATTTTGTTTTTTTTTCTTTTAATCGGACCTTTCTGACTATTTTCCTGAACAACAAATTCTTTATTTTTTCTTTTCTAGATCGATAATAGAACGATTTAAAAGCAGCCATCTGTTAAAATCTTACAACAATGTTTCAGTTGTTGGAAAAGAAAAGAAAAAAAACTTTTATCAGAATTTACTCCAAAGTTTAAATAATCCATTGAAAGTTAAAAAAAAATTATTATCTATCGTTTAAAAAAGTATGAATATGTAATCGCTATTGAGCAGATTAACATTCACTTGAAATATGTAAGTTTCTTTAGCACATGTAAACAACACTCAATTGAAGAAATCTTTTAATTCCTGATTAGGAGATTAATTGACATATTATACATTAATAGCTGAAAATTGTGTAGCTAACTCTCTTTTTTTTAACGTTTGACATTCATTTTTTTATCGCTTTTGACATTTATTTCAAAACGTTTAATTTTTTTTGAAGTTTGACATTTTCTTTCTTTTAATCAAATTACATCAAATGTTTCTTTTTTAACGCTAGACGTTTCTTACTGCAATGCTGAACATTTTATTCTAACGTTTGATATTTTTCAAAAGTTTGACGTTTCTCTTTTAAAACGTTTGTCAATTATTCTTACGTTTGTCACTTTTTCCAACATTTGTCTTTTCTTTTCTATATTCTGATACTTCTTTTTCTAACTAAAGTTTAAAATTTACTTTTTAGTTGATATTCTAACGTTTGAAATTAATTTTGTAACGTTAGATTTTTTTAATGCTGTTCCAATATGATTTGAAATAGAAAAAATAAATTCTTTGTAAAGAAAAGTGCATTGTGTTGCACTAAGAATGGAACCCACTGCACTTGTCTTTTACTCAAAGAGAATTTATATATATAAAAATACTCGTCGTACACACATGATGGATAAAATTGAACCCAAAAGATGACGTGAAAAAAAAAAAGACTCATAGAGGCGTCACTGCGAAGAATTATTTTCATGCCTTATTTACATAATTTTAAAGTTCTTTTTTCTCCATCTAACTACACAGTACCATCCTCTTTGCGTGCTCTCGTGGGCCCTTCCACAAATTGTCACATATGGGAAAATGTGGTTGTTTTGTGAGAAAACCCACATTTCATAATTAAAAGGCGAGACACTTTGCCCCCTTCTTAAAATAAAATATATTTTCCTCCACAGAGACTGCACAGATAGTATTTCAAATTCTCTGTTTGAAAAAAAAGACAAAATTCTAAGAAGCTAAAGGAAAGAATGATGGTAAAAAAAAGAAGTTTCTTCATCATAAGATTGTTACTAAATTCAATACAAAAGGAAAGGGTGTTGTGGTGAAGAAATTCGCTGAAATGCACGACAATACATTTTCTCTTTAACAATCAATAAACATTGCATCATAAATACGATAGACGTGTAGCTCATTGTGACTCATATTCAACTTCCAAACTCCCAAATGTTGATTCAATCAAACACTCTCTCTCTCTTCTGTCTTTAAGAATATTTTGAAATATTATTAGTATGCGGAAAAAACTCCCACAGAGTCCAAAAGATTATTTTGTCAAAACTCCGCAATTTTCCTTTTCTGTGTGACGACGTGCAAATTATATATTTACGTGTTAATTTACTAAATGTTACAATAAATATTTTTTCCCATTTTCTCCCATCTCCAATGTCAATGAAAAAAATATTTTTCAAGCGTTTTATGCTTGAGAATTTTCACAAGTAAAGCTGTTTTTTATTCCATGAAGGAAAAAAAAAACAACATTGAAGACGCTTTGACATTAAATTCATGGCATGAAAGCAATTTTTTTAGGTGGTAGTGAAGATGATTCCGTAAAGAATTAACGCGTGTAATCGTGTGCTAAGTTCAAGGAAAGCACGTCTAATGTAATTTTCTGGGTGTAAAAAAACCAGAATGTTAGGAATAAAAGAATAAGAAATTTTTAATTCGTTTTTTATAAAAAGAAATTAAGATTTTTTTATCCCAAAATACACTCTGAAAGATCTTTTGAAAAAAAAACTGGTAAAGTAATTTACCAACAAAAGTCCGATTAAAGAGAGAAATAAAATGTCAAAATCTTAATAGATTTTTCCCAAAATACTAAAAATCTTATAACTGTCGAATTGCAAAGAAAAGATCTATTTTATATCAGAATCTACCACAAAACTTAAAATTTTTCAAAATCTAAAAAATAAGGAAATCCTTTTTCCGAGATTTCAAGATCTTTATTTTATAATTTAATACAAGAACTTTAGAATAATGTTTACACAAGAAGATACTTTTTTTTCTTAAAGAAATCATTAAATATTCTAACAAAAATCTGCCGAAATCTTAGAAGAATATTAATAAATAAAGAGTTCATTAAAATTATTCGTAGGGTCCTTCAAAAAAATTTAAAAATCTTGGCAAAATCTTAATAAAATTAGATCTTTTAAAAAATGTTCAAAAAAATTTTTTTTTAAAATATTCTTTTATTAAACTTTTTAAAATCTTTTCAGAATCTTGATAAAGTCAATTTATAACGTTCCTTCTTTCTTTAATCGCGAACATCACCCACAATCCAAAATTCACAGCAGAAAACAACGGCTTATGCGCCATTCCAATTTTCTTCTCTTTTTTTCTACAAAAAATCATAAATTCCATAAATTCATCCACCAAAATATTATACTGTTACTATCGGCATAGAGTGTGGAAGTGCTCATAAAGCATCAAATCATATTTTTCTCGCCCAAAACACTGTTATCAACATTTTAGGAGGCTGCACACATAAAATAAATCCCACCACAGCTTCCCTAAATATTTATTTAATTAATTTTTCTGTCTTTACAGCAAATTTTTGCTTCTTTCTCTCTTCCTTTCTACTAAACTAATCATTATCAAAAAATATTTCTTTTTTGGTAGTTTCTGCTCTAGAGAGGATTTAACAAGAAAATCTTCAAGACAGCTACAGAGATTCCTTTTTGGGAGCTAAACGACGAAATCCACCCCTAGTGTGACGCCCATTGAAGCATAAAAATGTAGTGTAGTGAGTATTATGTTGTAGAAGACTCTCAATAGAGATTGTCTGGGCCACAGGAGAATACCACACAGTGGAATGTGAGGAAGGGCAGAAGAAGTGGAAGAGCAAGAATCCGAGTGCGACAAACACCCACTTAAAAATTCGATTGTACGTATGTGCTCACGGGCACTCTGTGGAGCAATGACTTGTGCTTCTCTGGAATGTCTTGCACACTTCTATGCTGTAAAAAGGGACATGGGCAGTGTTGTGGGGAAACTTACAAGAACTTTCGTGAATCTCCTCTCCAGCTCATTGCGATCCGGCATCGGTTGACAGCTGCGTCGTACACTGGGCTGCCGGATGTGATGGCTGGTATGATGGTGCTTCATGTAGCTAATTTCATCCCTGTGGATTGTGGTGGTTTCCACGGGATCTGCTGCCCTGGATGCTGAAATGCCCATTGTTTACCCTTTTTTTCTCTTTTGAATTCTAATTTCAGAGTTTGGAGGCTTGTGTGTTTTAGCTGTGATTCTTTTTTATTCCACTACAAGCCGTGAATTTCACTTTCGCGAATGCACATCACGAACAAAAGTTAGAAGAAAAAAAAGAGTCTGCACAGTCTGGTCGCCTATGAGTCATGGAATCTCACTCTCCTCCTTTGTTCACAGCGACCATGCTCCATGTTTTGCTCCCCCACCCGCTGTTGCGCTCCCTATTTTGCACCACAAACACGCCCCAGACGAACCGGAAAGGGCGCCCATTCACTGTAATCACTGCTCTGGGCTGGGGCACCCAAAAACTCCGTCACAGAAGACACAAAATTCACAAAAATAAACGAAGAATCCTCCACACAGAAGTTCACACAGCTGCTGCAAACTTAATTCCAATGGATGTTAGCAACAGGTCGGTTGGGATTTTCCCCGAATTTTCACCACACACACCACACACGACCCTCACGGGGGCACACTGTAGGCACTTGGGGCACTTTTGGGGTGATTTTGGGGGTAAAATGGGCGAATTACATGAGAATTGAGCGGGAGTTTGTTTACGACGACGTAAACGCTTTGACTGCAACATTTCTACTAAAATAAATTTCTTCTAAACGTTCCTTGGCATAAGATAGTTTTGGATGTACTCTTCACACTTATTATTTTCAATGCGCGAGAGTAGTACATCCAAGACAATCTTATGCCAAGGCACGACTGTACACCATTCAATTTCATACTTTCTTGACTACCTTTTGAATTTGGCGCCCTAAATTTAGTTCCAAAAGCCACCACACTGCTATTTTTTGGTACATTTTCTTGAAGAGAAAATAAAACGGATTCACACATTCAGTTTTTCGCAATTTTCTCGCGATTTCCACAGAATTTTCATGGGAAAATCAGGTTTTTGTGACAAGGAAGCGAGGAAATTTTTCTCATGCAATCTCGTTATTTTCATCAAAACATTGAACATGTTTCTCGTATCATTGAGCATGTTTCATGTTTGTATGTTTCACAGAGATCATGCAGCATGTTTTGCATTTTTGTACCATGCACCGTGAAACATGTTTCAAATTGTATTTTCCGAAACATGGAAAATCGCTGTACTAAAAAAAAACATCGACTTCGACGTGGGGGAAAAGGATGCAAGATCCGGATTTGTGTATGCGAAAATGAGACAAAAAATAATCTTCGCTGTGAGTAAAAAAAGGGATTGTTTACATTTTGTTGAACATTGAATTTTCCGCCCTAATTTAGGGTTTTTTCGTCTCCAATACGATTCTTGTATGCTCCGTATCGTCCGTATCTAATCAGTAAATTGAACATAACCTAAAATCATTGAGTTTCATTGACAAAATTTTCACGATAAAATGAACAAGAGACTTTTATCACGTTCCTGGCCATTTGAGCCAGTCAGTTGGTGATTTTGCATCGGACACAGTGGTCACATAGTGATGAAGACTGCGGGCATTTAGTGTTTTTTTTTTCTTTGAAGTGTTCCAGAAAGTAATTTCGCGTGACCTTCTCTGTCCTCAAGTGCTCCGCGGGTACATTTAAGTGTTGTAAAAGATGCGCCTGACACGGCCTGTGTTTGTGTATGCGAAGAAGATGCTGGACTTCTATTCGCAATTCAATCCATCACCACTGTCCATTAAGCAATTCATCGATTTTGGTCTCAATGCGTGCGAGAAGAAATCCTACCTGTTCCTGCGGAAGGAACTCCCGGTGCGTCTTGCAAATATCATGCAGGAGATCGCCCTGCTGCCGCAGCAACTCCTGCGTGCCCCATCGGTGGCAATGGTGAGTCAGTGGTACCACAAGAGCTTCGAGGAGATCATAAACTATGAGAAAATCGACCCAACTTCGGATATTCTGAAGCGCTTTGTGGGTGATCTCAAGGGGATTCGCGACAGGCATTCGGATGTCGTGCAAACCATGGCACTGGGGATATTGGAGATGAAGGAGAATCACCGTGGGGACATGGAACCGGGCATGGAGACATCCATCCAGTACTTCCTCGATCGCCTCTACATGTCCCGCATTAGTATTCGTATGCTCATCAATCAGCACACCATCCTCTTTGGGACACATCAACCGGATCCGGGGAAGCATATTGGGTGCATTGATCCCATGTGCAATCCCACAGCTGTCGTGAGGGATGCCTACGAGACAGCACGATTCCTGTGTGAGCAGTACTACTTCGGGGCACCAGCACTGGAGATTGAGGAGCACAATGAACTGGAACCTGGACAACCTGTCAGGATAATCTACGTCCCATCGCATCTCTACCATATGCTCTTTGAGCTCTTCAAGAACTCCATGCGTGCCGTAATGGAGCGCTTCCAGCATGATGAGGAGAATATCCCGTCAATCAAGGTCAGTACAAGCACTTCCTGATTCTCCCACCAGCTTCCTTGTCTATCTAATCATTCCCATGGCAACAACAGCATCATAAACTCCGTCCAAGGTTACACTGACTCACGAACGCACACAGACTTTGTGGACTTGACGGAAGACAATGTTGTTGCGATAAATTCTTCACTTTGGGGGCACTGCGTTGTGGAAAATTGCGATCATCTGTTTTTTCTTTCTTCGTGCCCCTCTAATGTTTTTTTTTAATCAAACAATCTTCACAAATTGTGATAATGAGTAAATATTTTATTGATGCCATTTTCAAGAGCAATTTTCAAGGTAGAGATTGACTACAAGTTGCGTGAGTTTTTTTTTGGGACTTCAATTGATACTCCTAATACGATTAACCCATTAGCCCCTCAAGAAGTTTGTTTTACAACTTAAAAAAAAAGAAAAAAAAATAGCTTTTGATTTTCTTTCAAGTTTCATTTCATTTGGTGAGAAAATTGAGATTTTTTAGGTCAGGAAAATATGATTTGATCAGGAAAATGTTTCTTTTGATCAGTAGAATTGTTCTATTTTATCAGAAAAATGTGAAAATTATCAGAAGTTTTTTTTTGGTTCGTCATTTGACGCTGAGATTCTTTTTTCTTCTCAAGACCTCCGGTGTTCGACAGAGAAAATTCCCACTGTCCCCAAGGAAAAGCAGCAATTCATGCTGTTGAATGAATTACTGCTTTTCTTCAGAAATTATCAGAAGAATTTGCAATTCAATTTTTTTTTCTCAAGAGAATAGATAAATCAGACAAATACCTAATAATTAGTTGGTGTTCCACTTCGTGGCCAACACCAAGTATTGTAATCGTCGGAAAAACCGACCACCTCAGATCGGGGTCAAACTTGGTATGAGCACGTTTCAGACAACCCACATTCCAAAAATGGTGGTGGAAAATTTTTGATCCGGCCGGCCTGCCGGCCTGCCGTCCGGTGGTCAACATTTTGCATTATATCTCGAGAACGGTAACTGATAGAGTCTTCCGGTTTGAAGTTTTCTATAGAAATGTGGGTGTAAAATTTCATTTTTTCGCATTTTCAAAATCCAAGATGGCCGCCGTCCGCCATTTTGAAACATCGGCAACCAGTTCCCTTATAGTTAGAGGTCTGAAATTTTAGTATGTTGTAGAGCTCAGTGAGACGTTTTCATCAACAATTCATACTTGAAAATCGGTCAAGCGGTTTAGCAAATATGGCGGCCTAAAGCAAAAAGTGTTTTTTCGATATAACTTGAGAACGGCTTGACCGATTTTGACCATCTTGGTATCAAATGAAAGGTATTGAGAAGCCCTACAACCTTTTGGAACATTACAAG
Source organism: Lutzomyia longipalpis (assembly GCF_024334085.1). NCBI lineage: Eukaryota > Metazoa > Arthropoda > Insecta > Diptera > Psychodidae > Lutzomyia > Lutzomyia longipalpis. Next base: position 1,075,605 of record NC_074710.1, read on the forward strand.
TTTCAAAAACATCCGCAAGAGGGGCTAAAATCGAAAACAAAAATTGCCTAACTTTAAGGGGCAATATCTCCGAACATCTGTTATAGATTTCCTTTAAATTTTGATATGTTGTAGCCTGACTCAATATCTATCTCCAGTCCGAAAATGAAGAAAATCTATGTCGCCGTTTAGAAGATATGGCCATTTGAAAAATTCTTGCATTTGAAAAGTTCTAAGAGCCATATCTCTTGAACCGCTTGTCCGATTTTGCTCAATTTGGTATCAAATTAAAGGTTTTGCAATTATCTACAACTTTCTAGAACATCATAAACCTCTAGAACCATTCCTTCAGGACGAAAAATGCGAAAAACTCTTTTCGTAAAACAAAAATCCGCCATTTTGTGTTCTGGAGGTGACCTTGAAAATCATTGAGATATATGTCAAATTATAGCTTATTTCAAGACCTTTCCAAAACTAGTCACGAAATTTCTGTAGGTGTTGTAGAACTAGAGATATGACCATTTTTATGCATCAAATTGCTGAATTTCACAAAAAAAATCAACTTTGCCTACTAATATTGCTCACAAATAGTATTACAACGCATAAACAAACTTCTACACGTTGTGGGACACCAACTCTTATAACTGGACGCGTTATGATTGACTTTTAATCAGAAAAAAAGATAAATAAAAAAATGGGTAAAATAATAGTTAATTTTTCTGATTAGAATTGAACGTTTTTCTGACCAAATAAACAACTTTTCTGTTCAAAATTTATAATATATTAAATTCATTTTTCTTAAATTATAGTTTCCAATTGAATTTTAATCGTCTATAAAATACTTTTTATCCACTAAATAACAAAGAGGATTTTTTTAAATTAAATATTTTTTTTAAATTGTTTTCTTTATGTTTTATTGATCCGGAAGCTTGAAAAATAAATTAAAATTTAATGTGGGAGTCAAACGCGGGATCTGACCTTTTTGAAAATACTCTTTTATTATTTCTGCGACGTTTCGGAGCTTTATATCTCCTTCCTCAGGCATTAATAATTGGGGATATTTCTGTCAACATTGATTTTTGACTCCCACAACATTGTAAATTGACTGAATCTCCAATATTAAAATTTAATTTCTTTAATTTAATTTAGTGCTTATATCTTAACTTTCTTTACTTGTTATGCCCTCTCTTAGTTAATAATATAATTGATGGTCGGTCAAACCATTTATTGGATTTTATTATCTCTCAAAACAAAAATTTAGCACATTTTGCTTCTGAGGTCAGCTGATAAGTGATTTATTGTTCAAAGAGAGAGAGATAATAATAATTTGCCATTAAGAGCGCAATGATTTGGTGTTTTCATGTTATTTTGTAGACAAATATTTTGGAGTTTATTGTTTGTTTTTGTGGGAAAAAAAGGAAAACAAGAAAAGTAAATAGAAAAATATTGGTTTGAATTGGAAGCTACATAATGAGAGCTCCAATCGCTCCAATAATGCGAAGCTTTTGCGTCAATGAATAATCTATTCTTGTCCCTAAAAAGTTTCACTTGATTTTCTAATTTTGTTCCATTTTATCAGTGAATGTCAATCAATGTTGCTATATGCGCGCGATATTATGTATGCTAATCAAATGAATAAATCTTGTTATTGAAATTCAGAAAATAATTAATTTTCATTTTATGACCAGCAAATCGCTGTGGAGATCACGCTGCTTGCAATATTTTTGTAATTTTGCCGCGTATCTTGGTCTCAAATTCCATGTCTGAGAGTGTTTTTGGTGGGAGGACTGTTTGTGTGGAGATTACGCAGAATAATAAATAATATCGCTCATTGGAATTTTTGGAAGACAACATAGAGCTACGTTGTTGTGGATGTAGTCTGTGTAGTTAAGGGTGTAATCTCACTCAAAAAATTAAAGGAATTTCCAAAAAAAAAATAAAGTTTTTAGCAGCTCAAGAAATAAATAAAAAAATACTTTCCTAATTTCCCAATAAAATAAATAATTTATTAAGAAAATAAAAAGAATTTTTTCACCATTTAAAAGTATTTTTTGGAAAAAAAATTCTCATTTATAATCAATTTTGTTATTCATAAAATATTTTTCATTTCAACACTTCCACATTAACCTGCTGGCCGCCAAGACCTTGGAGCTTCCTTAGAGCGCCAAGGTGGGGTCGTTGAACGACCCCAAGAAGGAAGTCGATTTTCTCATAAACTATAAAACCGGGAACTGTCGGGTCACTACCTTTAGACTCCTTATATAGTCCTCTTGCCCCTTGCATCACAAATTCGCCACCCGGAAACACGCAGAAGAAGATATTAGGGAAAAATATTTTTCACTCATTTTTCACACTTTCTTCGTGAGAAATTTGCCACGAAGTTGACCGCAACTGCTATTTTTTTTCACTACTTCCCCACATTCCCCTCACTTCCCGCACCGTGATAAATGGCAATATTTCTCGAATATTCTTTATTGTTTTGCACATTTATATGCTTCTAATTATGTTTTATGTTGTTTATGTTACTTATTCGCGATAATTCTGACACTGAGATGGTAAAGTGAGAAAGTAAACACAACCCTTCAACCCCCTTCAACCATATGATTTATGATGTGACTAACTTCATTCTAAGAAATTTTCCGCAGCATGGCCGTTACACAAATTTTTGAATTCCCTTCTTCTACATTTTCCTTAATAACTTTTCTTGTGGTGGACGGATTGAGCTGAAATTTTTACACAACCTCCTCAGATAACCAAAGAACTTATTTCCAAAAGATGGGAATGGTATCTTTTATATTTATTAAGTTATAGCACGAAATATAGGGCTGGGGTCGTTCAACGACCCCGCTTGGCGGCCTAGAGGTTAAAATTCCCTGGCACGGCTGTTAATTTATTCAAAATGTAATTAGATAGGTATTAGATAATATCCACTATATAGCTCATTAAAATATTTCTCTTCCTCCCTCCCCTCCATGCCGCGTGAGTTGCATATTGGTTAATCAGCAAAAATATAGAGCCAAAGTACACAGAAGAAGAAGGAAAAGTAAATGAAAAACATTTTGTGAATATTTACAAAAAAATTATCTTCAAACTCTGTGGGATTTGTTTAGAGAAGAATGAAGAGTGAGAAAATTATCCACTTTTCTTAATCATTAAGTGCGCAATATTTATTTCTTTGTACATTTGCTCAATTTATGCAAAATGAGGAGTTTTTTTCAAAGAATTTTCTTCTTAAATAGGTAACGATCGTGCGTGCTAAAGAGGACATTTGCGTGAAGATGTCTGATCGTGGTGGGGGGATTCCACGATCACAGATGCATCTCCTGTTTAAGTACATGTACAGCACAGCACCGCAGCCGCAGAAGCACGTGGACCATCAATCCAATACTGTTCCACTCGCTGGCTACGGCTACGGATTACCCATTTCGCGTCTCTATGCGCGCTACTTCCACGGAGATCTCTGTCTAATGTCCTGCGAAGGATACGGTACGGATGCAGTGATCTATCTCAAGGTAAGACTCTCCTCCATTTTTTTTTAGCTATTGAGTGGTTTTATTTTTATTGTGGAGAATTAAATTGGAAGAGAACAATCTTGTGGGGAGAATTTCTCACTCACGATGGTGAGTGAGAAATTCACGTGACCAACTAATTTATAGAATTAAATTGAAGCACATTTTGACCTTCCTTGCCACTCTCTTCCTGTCCTTCAATTTCCACACACAAACACACAAGCTGACTGACTCTCTGTTGCTGACTTGTGGGACGTCTCTTAGCCACAAGCACATTACATAGTTTCCCCACAATTTCCTCTTTCTCTCTCTTTCTTTTTTACATAATGCTTTGGAGCTTTAATTGTTGGAAAATTGATGGAGAAGAAAATTAAATTATTGCAATTTTCAATTAAAAATTTCTTATTGTTTCAAATGAAAGAGAAAGAAAAGGTTTGAAACGATTGAAAAGTTAATTAAAAAACGATTGAATTTAGTAATAGATTTATAGTAGAGAGTACAGACTACAAGAAATTGAGATAGAAAATTTGTTAAAAGTTGGTAAAAATTAATAAAAAAAATTCTAAGCACTTTAGTTAATTCCTTAAAACAAAACAAAAATAAAAAGAAAGTTAAATAATTAATTAATCAATCAAGAATTAAGAAATCTCAAGATTCACTTCGGAAAACTTAAGAAATATAAATTTTTCTTATGAAAACTTAAGAAATGTTCAGATTTTCTATCTCTTGAAATGTATGAAACATTCTAGTTGATGTTTCATCGGTAAGTTTTTTTTTGATACTGTTTTTTATTCAAACTTTTGTAAACATTTTTTTAAAGATATCTCCAAGAAAATCATTTTTGGAAAGAAAATAAACACACCACGGTTCTAATGAAAAATTAAATAACTAATTTTGAAAAAAAAAAAACAGTTCTTAACACCGGAGGACTTTACTGGTACTTGCTACCAATTGGAACCTTAAAATCGTCACAAAATAAAATCTATTGGACTTATCTCGATGAATTTAGCATCTATGTGTAAAGAATTTTAATTACTTTAAGATAGCAGAAAGAAAATCTCGAGAAAAGTCTTTTCTTTGGAAGATAATTGAGGTCAAAGTCTGAATCCAACGTGGAGGATCAAATTGGTAATAAGTACCAGTCAAAATCTCATACATTTTTGCCACTATTTTGAGGTTATGTTTCCCCATATTTCCCAAATAAAGTACTCTTCTACACTTTTCCTCTGTGAAAATCATTAATGTGGACTAATTTTATTGCCGGAAGTGACTAAAAAGTTACTGTAAGAATCAAAGTTTGTGGTAATTTAGGCGCAATAATAAATTAAGCAAAACTACAGCTAAAAAAGTCATTTGAATTGGCAATTTTGCATAGCTTCGACGTAATTTTTTTTCAGTGACGATTTTCTCAATAAAATATTTAGTAATTATGTGCAGGAAAGCTTGAAAGAAATCAAGAATTAGTGAAACTTTCGATCCTTGTTCAATAAACTGATTAATAATTAATTATTGAGCATATTTTATCAGCTGGTAGTTATTACCAATTTCATCCTTCGCGTTGTGCCAAATGTGGGGTCCTCCAAGTGTTAAAAATGTTTCAACGGTTGGCTGTTGAAATTCATCAATGAAACATTAGCGAAAATGTTTTATGCATTGAAAGAGACAAAGAAACTTTAGTGACGTCATTAGTTGAATTTTTTAGTCAAATTTTTGTTGAATTTTCTCTCAGCTAATTTCAGTAGGGAAAATCTCTTTGACGATTTTTTCTTCATCCTTTTCTCCTAATTTATTTTTTTTTATTTATATTCCTTTTTCTGCAACTAAAATTAAACAATTCAAAACGAATTAAATGACATTAAAAATAGTTTTTTTTCTCACTCAGCCGATCTTATTACATTTTCCTTGTGCGAAAAATGTTGTGAGAAGAGAGCAACAATGTGTTGAATTTTCAGTTTATCGCTCAATTTGCAAAATAAAATGTTGTGACATTGAGACCTTGATGATGGTTTTAGATTTTAAATTAGAGTGAGAGAGATGCGAATTGGCGTGAAGGTTTCTTACAAAAAAGAAATAAAAATAAATTAAATTATTTCGTCATTGTATTGCAGACTCTCTCCGACGAGGCTAACGAACTACTACCGATCTACAATAGTTCCAGTAGGAAGTTCTATGAGCCAAATGTACCCATTAGAGATTGGTCGTCATCCAGTAATAAGTCTCGGCCACAGATTATGATTTAAATTAAAATATATGAATGAATGAAGATTGGAGCTGTACAGGAAGCTGTGAGAGATTCATCTAATTCAACTTGCACGTGCTGTATTTCCACGAGAAATTTGTACAAAAAAAAAGAAAGATTTTTTGGGCGTATGAATGTTGAGAGAATAAAAAGAAATATTTTGTTATACATGAAAAAAGAAGATCAATTTCTTCTCAAAAGAACATGTTGGGAATTTTGAGGCTAACGGGTGATCTCTCTGGGGCAGAACGGAGAGAACATTCTATTAATAAAATTCCCCATAGTTTCGAGATATTCGAGTGATTCTCATGTGACGCCACCAATTGAGATTAAAGTCCAAAAGGTAAGTTAATTTATGCTCAACTTTGCACACTAAAACGATTCACTTTAACCCTTTCAGGGAGGGAAGGAAGATTTAAAAAAGAAAACAAACTTTTAGGCATTTTTACTATATTTAATATAATAATGAAAATATAGAACCTTAACGAAGATTTTTTTTTATACATTTTAGAGTCATTCTTTAAAATTTAGCTAAACACTTACTTAATCCATTATTTTTTGTTGTTTTTTTCTTTTGTTTAATACAGTAAGTAAAAGTATTAAGATTTCTTCTTCTTCATATTACTCTTCTCCTATTTTTTTTTGCAGAGAAAACTAATATAATTATTGGGAAATTAAAACTGATTTCGTATTCACTTTTTCTTCTTCTTCTCTAATTTATATAATATAGATTTTTTTTATATAAAAAATGTCCTTAATATTAGATAAAAATGAAAAAAAAAAAGAAAGACTGTCACTGTCTCATAAGTTACATTTGCGGTATAAAAAAATACAAAGAGAAGAGTGAAAATATAAGAATTAATTAACTTTTCTTATAAACAGTGATGAGCAAAAAAATTTCAATATTTTGTTGATTTTTTTTATGATTAGCTGTGATAATTTAGTTTTTTTTTTAAACTGAATAACATCTTTCATTCAAAATTAAAACAAAGTTTTTCATTGAATTTGAATTAACTTCAGAAATTTTAGTGTTAGCTTCGTGATTTTATTCTTCAAATTAACAGGAAAGCTCATAAACTTTTGTCAAAAATAGAAAACTTAGAAAATTATTAAGTATTAAAAAAATATATATTTTTTTAAGTATATTCTATTAAAAGTAATTTACTTCAAAACGTTCTTTTTTAATACTTAAGTATTTTACTTAAACTTTTAAAGAAATTAAATGAAAGCCATTGAATTTTCTTTCGTTTTTTGCTAAAAAAAAATAATTTAAAAACTTAATAGTTCTTTTTTTAAATTATATTAAAAAATCTGGAGATTGTTTTCCTCAGCTAATCAAAATGAAAAAAAAAAGGAAACTTTTAGGCTGACGAGAATTATAATGGATTAAAAATAAATTCACTTTGCATTTCAAGTGTTGGAGCTTTATAAATTTCTAATGAATAAAATATAGGTCCTACTAAAATGTAACTATTACCACTTTTTGCTAAATAAATTGTTCTAAAAATGACTTTAAATGTTAAGGACCGACAAATTCTAGCAGTTTTTTTTGTTAAATTATAGAACTTTACATGGGAGAACTGTCTCTTTGATGAAAAACAATTTTCAGTAGATAGCCCTAATGCAATTCTAGCAGATTTTTTTCTTGTAGATTTTTAAATGAAAGAATTATCTATTTAAAAGAATAGAGACGTTTAATTGAATGCCTTATTACTTCTAAATAGCACTGAAAGTCTTAGAACTGTTTGGAATAAAAATTCTAGCAGTTTATTATCGAATTTCGAGATTATTAATAGACTGCCAGTTGAATCTGAAAGTTCTAGCAATTTTTACTTGTAGATTTTTTAACGGAAGAATTGTCAGTTTGAACGTATTGAGGCATTCATTTGTTCTCAAACTATTTAAAGATTTTAAGTTTTAACTAAAAGTTCTTTACTGAAGAATCCAACATTAAAAAAAACTGCAATAATTTTGCCTTTTTTGAGTAAATTATAGCAGTTTTTTCTTGTAGATTTTTCAACGGAAGAATTGTCAGTTTGAACGTATTGAGGCATTCATTTGTTCTCAAACTGTTTAAAGCTTTTAAGTTTTAACTAAAAGTTCTTTACTAAAGAATGCAACATTTAAAAAAAACTGCAAGAATTTTGCCTTTTTTAAGTAAATTCTAGCAATTTTTTTCAGAAAACAATTATCCATTGTTTTCTGATGTGTTTTGAAGGAAATGAAGAGGTTTTAAGATATTCTTCAAACTCTTTCTCAACATTTTAAATTTTTTTTTCAAAGAAATTTTACCTTTTACCCCATTTCAATTCTATTCACCCTATTTTCTCTTTTTCTTACAAATATTCTATTTTTTCTTGCTCATCACTGTGACGTATAATAATAGTAGGAAGAAAATAATTATGAATTCTACATGAAAAAAAAAACATGTTAAGTATTTTTTTCTTCTTTTCAATTATTTTTTTGATACTAAAAATAAAAAAAAAATGGCAGAAATGGTTTTTTTTAAAGTACTTTTCATTTGTCACTATTCACAAAATTGTCGCTTTTTTGTATAAATTAAAAATGTTCTTTTTCTTCTTTTTTTTTACTTACTTTATGCTCATCATTAGCATTATTATTCCCATTGATAAGAGGCTACGACATCAATAGTTTGTAAAAACGGACGGAGGAAAAATTTTTATTCTTTTTTTCCTCCTTGTATTGCCTTTTTTCGAGATTTTCCCTCAAAGAATTTCTTTTATTTTTCAAAGTTAAAACTTTGAAGAATTCTGTGGATGTCGCAATTTCTTATCAATTAATAATTTATTTATAATTAATGTTATATATAAATTTTTCTTTAAATGTATATAGCAACATTCATTCACGACTCTCGCGTATATTTTTTGTTTTTTAACCTTTCTCTCTCTCTCTCTCAAAATGTATTGATTCTTTCATTTTTTTTACTTTCTTATTCTGTCTCTTCTATATATTTTTTCTGTTACATAGAACTTTTTTTATTTCTTTTTTTTTCACGAAATCAATTATTCATCTATATATAATTTTCTTTTATACTTCCTACTCTTCTTCCACGCATTTTTTATTTTATTTTCTCTTTTTGTTTAATATATAATCATTTCCTTCACTTCATTGTAATTTTTTTTAAATTTATTTTTCTTTTCATTTTCAGAGAGATTTTGTTGCTTTTTCCCCGTTGCATGCTTCCCTCAAAAACCTTTTAATACAAATTACAATTTATTCTCTCTTACCGGCGCGAGGGATGAGCTTTCGTGTCCTCTCTCTCTCTCCATGAAAATTAGACGTCTTGGCAGGATGTCTTCATTTTAAAATTTTGTTGTTTTTCCTTTTTTTTTTAAACTTGAATCGCGACATTTTTTTCACACCTTATTGCTTAACTTTATATACACAATCATGATGATATAATTAAATTATTTTCTTCTTCCTCTTGCTGTTTTTTTTTACCACACACACACTCTTGATTGTTGTCTTCTTTTTTGCTTCATTCATCGTGATTTTCTTGTTTTTTCTTCTTTTTTTTCCTTTTTTTTCCACCTTCTTAACACTTTCATGCTTATTCCTGGGGAAGAGAGGGGTGGTGGTAGTCAACATTCAACCGCCCCAGGAGTCATTCACATAATTTTTCCACCCTTTGCGCTGCATTCGTCGATTTGTTGATTAAAAAAAAATTCACGACACGTTAGCGATGTTATCGCCAAAATACTGTTAAGTGCTATTGTGAATGACTGTTGTTGTGTGATAAATTGGAGTGTGGACCCTGCAAAGACAACAAAAATGCCCGCAAATTGAATGATATTGCATAATACCTTTCAATGTTCAAGTTGTGAATCAACTTTATCTTCTCTCTGCATTATCTATTAATATTCCATTGATTCACCTACATCGTGAAAAGTTATTGATAAAGAATATAATTTCGAATTATTCTTCAAGATTCGGTTTATTTGTTATGAATATTCGAATTATTCGTTAAGAAATTCCGGACTATTTTTCAAGAAGATTCGAATTATTCGTTGATATTTGAATTTGTAGAGAAAAATTTCTGAATGGAATGTGAATAAACAACAATATTTGAATTTTTCGTCAAGATTCGAATTATTCCTCGAAAATAGAATTATTCGTTAAGAAATTCCGGACTATTTTTCAAGAAGATTCGAATTATTCGTTGATATTTGAATTTTTCGTCAAGATTCGAATTATTCCTCGAAAATAGAATTATTCGTTAAGAAATTCCAGACTATTTTTCAAGATAGATTCAAACTTTTCGTCTAAGTTCGAATTGTTCGTCGAGATTCAAATTTTTCGTCAAGATTCGAACTAATTCGACAAAGTTCGGATGATTCCTCGAAAATAGAATTTATCGTTAAGAAATTACAGATTATTTTTTCAAGAAGATTCAAACTATTCGTCAAGATTTGTACTATTCGTTGAGATTAGAATTATTCGTTAAGAGATTTCAGATTATTTTTCAAGATTCGAATTATTCGTTGAGTTTCGAATTTTTCGTCAAGATTCGAACTAATTCGACAAAGTTCGGATTATTCCTCGAAAATAGAATTTATCGTTAAGAACTTTCAGATTATTTTTTCAAGAAAATTCGAATTGCTCGTCGAAATTAAAATTATTCGTCAAGATTCGGCACATTTGTTAAGAAGCGTCGAACTGTTCGTCAAGATTTGTACTGTTCGTCAGGATTCGGATTATTCGTCGAGTTTAAAATTTTTCGTCAAGCTTTTTCCGGACTACTTTTTAAATAGGTTCGAATTATTCCTCAAGATTCGGATTATTCCTTCGAAATTATAATTTTTCGTCAAGATTCGGCACATATGTTAAGAAAATCCGAATTATTCGTCAAGAAAATTCAGATTATTCGTCAAAATTCGGATTTTTCTTCAAAATGATTCGAAGTCTTTGTTAAGAATCAGATGATTCGCTAAAATATACCAAATATTTGCCAGATAAACTCCCCTTGATGGCAAATTTGTAAATTGAAGAAAATCCGCAATAAATTCCATTAAAAAAAAAAGAAAAAAAATGTAAAAATAGTAAAAACAAACTCACGGATATTGAGGGATATCCTTGGGATATCATATGATGCTGTGGCAATTTTGATCCATCTTCCGCCTTTTCTTCTTCCCTCCTCTTTAGGCAAGCTGCTTTTGGGTTTAGATTCCTCTCTGAAATGATTTTTTTGTGAATTTTTTTTCATCTTTCTTTTGGAAATAAATTTTAGCTCACCTCGAACTTGTTGCTCCAAATTCATTATCACTTCAACGGCCATATTGAGAATGCCCAATTTTGTCTGTGGCTTATCAGATTTCAAATGTGTCATGCACATCCTCCCCAACTCCTTGAGAGCCTCATTTATATCCCGAATCCGTATCCTGTTTTGTTTGTTTTATTTATTTTTTTTCCAAATGAGTGATTAAAGGAAAGAAAATTTAATAAAAAATTTGAAATTCTTTGAATTGATTATTAAATTGATTTTATTTGAATAAAAAATTTTCAAGCAAAAGTTATACCTCTAAATTTTTATTTTTGCTTTCAAAATTATCATTGAGAAATAAATTTTCTTTTAATTTTATTCAAATAAGACAATTCTTTATTAAATATTTCTTCGTTGAAATAAATAAAGCAAAAAAAAATGAGAGGAAAATATCACACAAATATCTTTTTTTTCTTCTTCAATTTAGCATCATACAAAACTGACTGACAATTTATTACTTTTTTTTTATTTTGTAGAATTTTATTTTATTTATTAATTTCAATTAATTAATGCTTTTGAAGTAGATTAATTCGTGGAGAGTTAGTTAAGAGATGGCGCCACTTGAAAGTTGTCATTTAATTGTCAAGTTGACGTTTTCCTAAACGCCTTGTCCGATCCTACTGGATTATTATTTTTTTTAATTGTCCTAATAAGTAAACGTTAAAAAATAATATTCAAAAATCTTATTCTGAGCTTTTTTTTCCTGGAAGCAGGAAGAAGGTATTTCAATGAATATTCCTGGGAATATCCCTTCTCAGGTTTGACAGCTCTTGACTTTTGGTAGGCCATGAAAATCTGCCAGAAAAGCAAGTTAATTTCTTAAAATTTTTTTACGATTTTAAGAGTTCTGTTTTTTCTTCTTCTTAGTTCTTTATTTGTTTCTTAAAAAAATTTTAGTAAAATTAGAATTTAGTTTAAAGACTAATTTAAGTTTTTAATGCCAATGCATACAAAAATCTAATTTTCTCTTAATATTCTCCTTCTAAACGACCCAAAAAACTAATTCTTAGGCCCTAACCATCATAACCCAACCTAAAAAAAAGAACACGTTTTCGTCTTTTCTCTCATTCACATCTTGTCAAATTAGTTTAGCGCTGTCACTGTCACACATCCAAGAAACGCGTTGTTTAATAACAAAGCAATCGTGTTTCTTGTTTAACAGTGACAACAATACACAATTTGATAAGGAGCGAATGAGAGAAACGATGAAAATGCGTTTTTATAGGTTAGGTTAGTAGGTCAAAAGGAAAACTGAAAAAAAAGAAACGTTTTCTTGATAATAGAAAATTAAGCTCAAAGTTTGAGGTTAGAAATTCATGTCCTTCAAGTGTTTTAAGAGCTTCTTTGACACTTTGATAGACCACAAAAATCTCCTAAAAAATAGGTTTTAATACTTAAAATTTTCTAGTGGTTTAAGAAGTTCTAAAATGTAGGTTTAATGTTGCCTTCAAACATTTCTAGTCTTCCTCATTAATCCTCTTTGTTTTTTTTTGTTAACAAAACGATTTTCTTTGGCCCAATATTAAGGCCTAACTTAGGACCTAACCGTTCATGCTTCTAGAAACAGATTTTCCCTTTCTTTTATCCTTCCAAAAGAATTCTTTCCAACTGAAGAATCCTTGAAATTTTTAACTTTTTTTGTTCTTTAAATTTTAAAATTAACAAAAAAACCTTTAAAACATTTTTTTCTTTTTTTTTATAAAGAGTTTTAGAGGTAATTCTTTTGCTTTTCTTGTTATTTTTTTATGTCTTTTTAACTTTCTTTTCATCTCCATTTACCTTTCGCGCGCATTATTGGCTTGCCGTCTCTCTTTCTCTCTCATTGCCTTAAGGCCGGGCTCCTCATCATCTTCATCGGCGCTTGAACAACTGCGCGAGATTTTACTGCTTTAATAATTTTTTTTTTCAGTTTCAACAAAGAGCGCCAAACATTTTTTTTTTATCACCGCATCGAAGTTTTTTTTTTGGAGAGTGAAAGAGGAAAAAAAAAACAAGAAAAAGAATATTTTTATGAAATTGATATTAGAAAAAAGAAAAATTATTAAGAATTCCCATGTCAGAATTGTATTTGATGAAAAAAAATATATGTATGCAATTATTTTTCTTCTCATCTTTGATTCTTTTGTTTTTGTCTAATGCAAAAATTTCTTTTTGAAACAAGAAAAATGCATTAATTGCGATTGTCTTTGTTAATAAATAAATTCACACAGAAAAAATTTCTTTTTTCTTAAAATTTTGCTTGTTTTTTGTTTTTTGTTCACAAAACTCACCTCTCTCTAACATTATTAGCTTGTCGACGTTCTTTTTCTCGTACGGCTTTACTGCACGATGGATCAGAATTATCACCTTCATCAGCACTTGAGCAGCTAAGAAAAATAATTGCATACAAGGTAATGGAATGAGCAAAATTGTTTGTTTTTTTCTTTACTCTTTTCTTCTTTTTTGTGGAAAAGAATAAAATGTTATTTGAATTGAATAAAAAATGAATGAGATAAAAAAAGAAGAGAATCTTATAAAATAACTTTTAAAACTTACTATCGACGCGGTCTCTTCGATGAACCCTTGGATGAACCTTCGGCTGAACTGCTGCTGGGCTTTGAATCAGCTTCCGGGGGATCCTTTCTCTTTTCTTTATCACACAAAAAATAAATAATAGAAGAAAGTCGTATTAGTTTTTTCTAGTAGGAAGACTTAAAAAAATAAACATTCTTTTCTTTAATTGTTTATTTTTCCTCTGGAATTAATTTTTTTTGTAAAGAAAATTCTTTAAACTTCTAAAGAATTTACTCACTACTAAGTTTTTAAGCTAGACTTAAGTTTAGGCATAGCTAAAAATCTAAAGCCTAGTTTAAGCCTAGACTAAAAAATTAGGCTTGGCTTAAAAAAAAACTAAAATCTGGTTTAAAAAAACCTTTGGCCTAGCCTTAAAACTTAAGGCTCCAACAGATGGACGAGAAATTTCTCGTGCGGTGCGGTGCGGCGAGGATTTCGTGGCCCATCGTCGCTTCGGATTGGCCGAAAAACGTTCTCTCACGGTGCGGTGAGAGTATGTGAGCCATCTCTCGCTTCTGATTGGCCGAAAACCTCGCCGCGCCGCACCGCACGAGGAATTTCTCGTCCATCTGTTGGAGCCTTTAGGTCTACTGTTGAAAATCGAATGTTTAGTTTTAAAAAATTTAGACATAGCTTAAAAACTAAATTATGGTTAAATGCAACTTAATTGAAGCCTTAAAACTTAAGGTTAAGCTTTAAATCTGATGTCAGGTTTAAGAAAACTGAAGTGTGGTTTAAGAAATTCAAGCCTTGTTCGAGAAAATTCAAGCCTAGTATCAAAATTTAGATCTAGCATAAAAACTTAAAATCTGGTTAAAGCACCGTTAAGCTTATTCTCATAACTTGAGCCTAGTTTGAAAAACTAAAATCTATTTTATAAAGCTCAAGCCTAGCTTAAAAAATTAAAACCTTGAGTAAGAAAAATTAGGCGTAGAGTCAAAACTTAGGTCTAGCTTAGAAAAGTAGAGCCTGGAGTAAGAAAACTTAGGCCTAGTTTAGAAAAGTAGAGCCTGGAGTAAGAAAATTTAGGCCTAGCTTAGAAAAGTAGAGCCTGGAGTAAGAAAACTTAGGCATAGAGTCAAAACTTAGGCCTAGCTTAGAAAAGTAGAGCTTGGAGTAAGAAAACTTAGGCCTAGTTTAGAAAACTAGAGCCTGGAGTAAGAAAACTTAAGCCTAGTTTAGAAAACTAGAGCCTGGAGTAAGAAAACTTAGACCTAGAGTCAAAATTTAGGCTTAGCGTCAAAACTTAAGCCTTGTTTAGAAAACTAGAGCTTCCAGGTTAGTAAGAGTAAGAAAACTTAGGCCTAGCTTAGAAAACTAGAGTCTGGAGTAAGAAAATTTAGGCCTATCTTAAAAATTTAAAGTTTACATTAAGAAAACTCAAACCTAGCCTCAAAACTTAGGTCTCGCTTTGAAAAACTAAAACCTGGAATAAGAAAACTCAGAAATTCTCTAAAGCAAAACCTCACGTCTGTGAGTGATTTAGTTTTTCTTAAAAAAAAAAAAAAGATTTTTTTAAAATCCATGCGAAATTAGTACCAACAATAAAAACTAAATTGAGAAGTATTCATCTGTAGGAAAAAAAATCTACAACCTTTGCCATTAAACTAACTATTAAAGTTTTTTATTATCTTTTCATGTTTAAAAAAAAAGTTAATCTCATAAAATTTTAAATTGTTTTCTAGGAGTCTTAAGCAGATTCTAAATAAATTTCACTTCAAAAGTCAACAAAAAGTAGTTCCTAATCTTTTGGTTATTCCACCTACAATTAATATAATTTGCTTCTGTTGGGAATTTTATTTATATTTATTTATTTAAATCCCATATTTTGCAAATTCCTTTTAGAAAAAAAAAATGAAACAAGAAATGTTTATTGAAATGACCTTTGTTGTGAAAATAAAACTTCTTGTAAGCTCACGTTTAGTTCTTCCAACTTCTTTAGTTCTGGCTGTTAAAACTTTTAATTGTAGTAATGCTCTAATTAAGATTTTGCAAAGATTTTTTTTTAACTTTGAAAAATAAGTTTAAAAGCTTGTCGTTAAAGTATTTTCTTAAAAAAAAAAAAAGAGATTTCGCAGCTTTTATTAATTTGTTAAAAATAATAAAAAAAAAGAAGATAAAGATATTTTTTTTTCTTTTTATTAGTATAGTTAGAAAAAGATAAAAAAAAATTAATTCCAAAGGACATTTCGCTAAATTTCAAGGACACAGAAAACCACGAATAAAAAGAGAAATAGAGAAAGAGAAAATAAATAAATAATTACTGGAATTGCCACTTGTGAGTCTTTCTTGCTTTATACTGCCCGCCATTGGATCGGGTTTTATGTCACTTTGAAGAGATGGCATCATTTGTGTGTTCCCAACAGCGGGTGGTGGTGGTCCACTCCCACTCCCACCTGCCGCTCCAATAAATGCTGGATCCAGTCCTGACAGTGGCATCGGCAGTTGGGGTTGTTCACAGTGATTTCTCAATACATTTATGGCATCATCTAATCGTTCCTCCATACGAGCTCCCTGCAATCAAACAAATTGCACCCAAAGACCAAACATCAATATAAAGGTTCTTTCTCCCCTTTCAAAGACAAATAATTCCTTAAGAAGAAGGATTCTCTTCTTCTTGAACCTTCGTTATTCCTTTAGAAATTTAACTTTCCTCAATCAATCAGAAAAAAGCAAAAAGAGCCAACAAAAGGGAATTGAAGAACCCAAAAAGAAATAAATCAAAGAGTTGAAGAAGAAAATGAATCTCAAGCCCAAAAGAAGGATAAAGAATAAAGTAAAATAAAGAAAAAAAATCGTCGTCTACTTACATTCGTACTTTCTGAATGGTCTCGCAAAAAAACAATGGCATCATCTAATGGCTGTGTATCTGGCGGATTAGCCTGAACAACAAAATAACGCAGAAGCATGCAAAAAAATATAAAAGAAAAAAAAAAAGAAATGATGTATTAAATTGTTAGGCTTTCAGCAAAATCCACATAAAAACAAAAAGAAATTAAATAAACAAAACATAAAACATAAAACAACAAAAAAAAACATCACATAAAACTCAATAAAAACATTAATAAAACTTTGATCATATTGCTGGACTCTGCCTCATTTTATTCTATTTTCTTACAAGTAGTAGGGGGCTTTAGAATAACCATTGTGAGGGCCTTTTAACAAAATAAGAGTGTGTCAATCTCCCGATCAAAGTTGATCAAGTTGAAGAAAAAAATCTCACAAATCAAAAACCGGCAAATTATTTTTTTTTGCAAGATCTGTATTCGAACCAGCAATCTTTTCAATGCGAACTGAGTGTTCTATCCATTGCGCTATCTAGCACTCAAAATCATTTGTGAACTTATTTAAAATATTTCCCATTTGGATTGACAATTAGCACGAACTAAAATAGAAATCTCTTCAAATTATTTTAAGATAATTCTTTTTTTTTCTATAAAAATTTATTTAAAGATGGATAAAAAAAGTAGCTTAAGAATTGATATTTATACCTAAAAATTAGGTTGTAATCATATTAACGACTTTTGCTTTCGAATAAATAACTTCTGAAGCTTCTTTTCTTAAGTTTGACGTTCTTTTTAACGTTTGAAGCTTTCTTTCTTACATTTGACGTTCATTTTAAATTCTGAAGCTTCTTTTCTTACGTTTGACGTTTGTTTAAATTTCTCAAGCTACTTTTTTTACATTTGACGTTCTTTTTACCTTCTCAAGCTTCTTTTCTTTCTTTTGAGGTTCATTTTTTAATTTCTGAAGCTTCTTTTCTAAAGTTTGACATTCTTTTTAACTTCTGAAGCTTCTTTTCTTACGTTTGACGTTCTCTTTAACATTTAAAGTTTCTTTTCTTATGTTTGACGTTTATTTCAACTTCTGAAGCTTCTTTTCTTACTTTTGACGTAAATTTTACCTTTTCAAGCTTCTTGTTTTACTTTTGACATTCATTTTAGCTTCTTTTCTTAAGTTTGACATTTTTAATCGTTTGAAAATCCTCGCTCATTATTTTTTTTTTAACTAAACTCTATCAACTTCTGAGTATTCAGTCACCCAAAAACCCTCCCTGACTACATCCCTGACATTTAGAGAAACATTAGAATGATCAAATTGACGTCAAAGTTTTTTTTGTTTGTGGAAAAACTTTAATTAAAATCATATATTTTAGCAAATTATTTGTGAGATGTTTTGCCACAAATTTTCCTACTTCCTGCCATCTAAATACGATCTAACCTTTTTTGCCCTCTCTCTCTCTCTCTCTATTAATTTGCGCCTCAATTTTTAACAGCTTTTTATAAAGATTCTTCTTGTACGTTTTCATGTAAACCGTCAATTCAGTTGCAATTTACTTCTTGATATAATTTTCCTTCTGCTCTCTCTCAATATTTTACAGTAAAGTGGACTTATAAAGGAATCAAGAGTTTTTGTGATTCCTTTCCAGAACATGATGGTTTAGTAAGGTCAAAGTTTGTTAATATAAATCGAAGAAAAAATGAAAAGTTCTTTTAGTTTTTCCTTTCTTTAATAGTTTAAAAAAAAAAATTATAAATATCTTTTATAATCAAATTAGAATTTTTTTTAACCATTTAGTGATATCTTTTGCAACATAACCAAACCACAAACATAAGTGATGTAGTAAGTGGAGAAAGAAGGTAAATGCAAGAATAATCCAGAAGGTTTAAAAAAAAAAACGAAACACTTGGACAACACCAATATATTCGAAGAATGAAATAAAAATGTGATCAAACACGTGAATACTTTTTTTTTCTTCTCGTTCTCTTCATCTTCTTCAGCATCTCTCACACCTCTCCCTCCAGCCAGCACACGTTCGCGTGCCTCGCGAGATGCAGAGCAAAATTGGACCTCATTCACACACACAAACACATTGAGAAATTTTTTTTTTCATCATCTTCTTTTGTTCCCCATTTTATGTTATTCTCTGTGCGCAAACTGACTTACCATGAGTCCTCTGGCCACCAGGTCGGGAGTGTAGGCCCCATTCTGGAGGCCATTGACACTGGGATTCCCGCCAGAGACGCCCGTCGTACTGAGGACAGGTGTCAATTGTTGCCAGGACGTTGCACCACTCGGTGCACTCCCCGGCTGGCCGGCAATCACGGGATTCTGCGTTGGATGGAGCGGAGTCTGCGATGTGAGTGGTGGAGGTGAATTTACAGGTGTTGATGCATTTGAATTTGTATACGCAAGATTTTGATCAGGTGAATAAATCTGTGACAAAACCACACGCAAATTATTTTTAAAAAATCACTTTTTTCCCCTTTTTTTCTCAAAAGAAAATTTGCCCTGCACTTTGTTGCTGACCAATTTATTATCCCTTGTTAGCAAATCGATTGAATATATAATTTAATCAATTGCGAGGGTGTCGTTTAACACATTTGCCAATACTTTGTTGTATACATACAACATTTTGTATGCTTTGTATTTAATTATTTATGATTTTTCATTGATTTCCACTTAATTTCTCTTTAGGAATCTTATGGATATTTTTTTAAAATTATTTTGTGAAAAAGATTTCTATTTGTTTTTCTTTTATTTTAAATTTTATAGTGAGAAAAGCTTTAAAAGTTTATTTTTAATGATTTATTAGTATCTTTGCTATTCTTATAAGAGCAACGGTTTTTCTTTTAAATTATTTTTAATTTGTTTTCTAGCAGTTTTTGTTAAAAAACATTTTTGAATTATTAAGTTAAATAAATAATACTTTGGATGCAAATAAAATTCAAATGAAATTCTTATTATGATGGAGATTTGCAAATTCTAGCAGTTTTTTCTAATTGGCAAAAAGACTGCAACTAACAGTTCTCATATACAAAATCGGATATGAACAAAACTGCTAGAATTTATCAGTTTCTGAATTTGAATTAAAATTTAATATGAATAAATAATTTCAAAGAATTAGAAACTAGAAAGATTTAAAATCGATCATTTCTAGCAATTTCAAATAATTTTCTATTGTATTGGGGCCTACGTATTTTAGCAGATTTGTTATTAATTTTTTAAAACTCTACAAGTTTAACTACCATTTAGACGTTTCAAATCGTTTAGTGGTGGTTCTTAAAGTATTATTAGGGGCGTCCAACAAATTAATTTACATGTAAAAATCTTTATGGGGAAACTGCTAGAATATAGTCTACGACCTTTAAAATATTCTTGCAGTTTTTGTAAAAAAAATCATTTAAATCAATACAAATAAAAAACACTTTAACAGCATTTTACTTTGAAAATAAAATAAAACTACTAGAATTTTTAAACATAATAGTTTAGAATTGGAATAAGAATTAATAATTTGAAAAAAAAAAAAACAAAAATCAACATATAGTTGATTACAAGCCAGAGTCGAGTATGGTTAATAATCTTCAGACACGTCGAATTGAATTTCAAAGATATTAATTAATTTTCTAGTCAGAATTTAAACAAAAAAAAAGTTAGTTTCACTCTACTTCCATATCATCAAAATATTATTTTCTTGTAAATTTTCAGACTTCTGTCTGGACTAAAAATCCATAAAATTAAGTAATTTAGCAGAAAACATAATTTTTTTTTTTACAAAAAACAAAAAACCTTATGTCGTTAAAAATTCGCTTAATGTTTGTTTTTGCGAAAGGCATTAATTCAAGGAATAATAAACGATTCTTCTCATCTTTTTTCTTTCTTAAAGAACATTAAGAGTTTTTTTTTTGAGTGATAAAATGTTGGAATTAAAGATTTCGCAAAGTTCTAGATTTTAAAAATTATATAATACTTAAAAGGGGGTCTCTTGGGCCTCTTGGGAAAGCTATTAGAATTTACACATTTTTTAAATATTTTCATTTTTCTTGGGGTTTTTCTTAAACATGGTTTTCCGATGTTGCTTACATTTGAAGCCTAATTATTGAAGTAAAAGAAAATCACTTTCCGCCATCTTGTGATTTTTCTTAAAACACAAAGGTAGGTTTTTCTAAGGATCTACTGAATGGATTTTGATGGAGGAAAAAGCAAATGGAAGAGGATGCATTAGCTGTGAATGTACCGGAACAAAGTTTAGAAATTCGACTCAGAAACTGAGAAAAGTAGACAAAAATTATTATTGACTTTTCTCAACTTCTGAGTCGAAATTCAAAAATCTGTTCCGGTACATTCTCCGCTAATCCTTCTTCTTTCATTTGCTTTTTACCCCATCAAAATCCATCCAGTAGATCCTGAGAAAAACTAACCTTTGTATTTTGAGGAAAATCACAAGATAGCGGAAAGTGATTTTCTTACTCTTCAATGATATCTCTTTAAATGCGTGACCAACACCGGAAAAGCAAGTTTAAGAAAAATAAAAACATTTAATTTCACCCAGATCTCAAAAGAGACCCCCCTTAAAAGAAGCAAAGCAAACTCACATTGTGTGCTGCCTTCCGGACAATGGGATCCCCGGCCGTCTCAAGGACGGGACTATGCTCAGAATGCGGATGATTGTGTGGAAGAGATAATTGTGGATTGTAGACAGCCTGCGAGGGCCCAGCGCCGGTACCACTACCACGGAAGGAGCTCATTGGGGGCAGAGTTTGCGTTTGCGATAGCTGCCCACCTTCCATGTGGCTCATATTGGGTGACATGCTGTAGTGATTGCTCCCACTGGCACCCCCATGGTGCGTTGCGGGGCTCATGTGGGAGGAATTGTGGTAGTTTGCGGATGCCGTTTGCGGTGTGTAGGCCCCACATGAGGATGGGGCGGCGTACCACGAGGTGGCTGTTGAGTCAAAGTAGGGCTCCGGTTGGTACAGTGCACCGACCGCCTTGGGTGATGCATACCTCGTCACCCCAACAGGATTTTCATGTGCAAATTCATCTGGACCGTACTGCAATGTAACCAACAAGGGGAGAAATGACGGAAGGGGGGGGGGGGGGAGGTGAACAACAAGTGAGGAAACATCTTGACAATTTTTGTGTGTGCAATGTCCACCGCGAGCTTGATTGCAACATGCTGCAATTTTGCTAATTTCAGTGTCTCGGGCAATTTAATCACAAACTCACCATTCCATTTTCCATTCCACCGTATGCCGATGATTGGTAACCTTTCTCTGCTCCTGGTGTGTGATATTACAAGAACATGGGAAGTAAGAAAAAAAAAAGTGAGCAAGACAAACCACCGTGAGATGGGAAGGGGTAAAAAAAAATGTATAAAGTTAAATACTGTAAAGCATTTACAACGACGATGGTCGCTTTAAATGTTTGTTGTCATTTTTTCGCGCGTTTTTATTTATCTTTTATCCAATTTTTTTTAATCTACTTTGATTTAAGAAAAAATTAAATTAATTTCTAATAAAGGGAAAGGAACCTGTTTCCTATTAGAATAAATTAAAAGGAGTTTATTCGTATTTGTTTCAGGATATATGTACCTCTTTTATGAAGAAAAATTTAACATAAAAACATAAAAAACATTTAAGAAAATGACAGACTTTTCATTTTCCACACCTTAGAGATCAGTTAGGAAAATCCCGGAAGGATTTGCCCCAAAATCCAAACAATGACGTCACTATTGAGGATTTATGTTTCTTTCAATGCAAGAAGCATTCATGCTGATGCTACGTCGATGATTTTTTTGACGAATTATTTAATTACTTTATTCGTTTAAAAGATTTTAAGAAACAAAGAAATGGTTAAGTCAATGTTTACATTTTTGCGAAAATCTCATTAAATAAAAATGAAGGATTTCCTTTAATTTTTAAATGGAAAAAAATTTTTCTTCTAGGAATCAATTTAAACTCTCAATTTAGAAAAAATGATTATTTTTTGAATTCTTTAGCAGATTTTTTGAATTATAATTTTTTTCATAATTTTGAAGGCACCTGCTCGAGAATTAATTAGTTAAGTTGTTTGTTCTTTTATTTCTGTGACACAGAAATTGCTTATTTATTGTTAAATTTGTGAAAGTAGTAGGGGGCTATCGTGGTGCGACAACGTGAGGGCTTTTTTTTTTTTACAAATTATAATGTATCAATTCTCGATTCTAACAGATTAAAACCGAATAAAATTAAGAACAGAACAGGGTTGTTTAGCACAGTTAGCATAATTTAAAACGTTTCTCATTTACAGGAGAGAATTAAAAAATAAATAAATAAGTTTTCCATGTTTCTGGCTTCGTTCCAGTTCCCATTTTATTGAGAATAAAAATACTACATTTAGAAGAACTTGTGTAACAAATTTAAAAGTCTCTAAAATCTATGAATTTTGTAAATTTTTATTTTATTAAAGAGGAAAATACAAATAACAAAAATATTTATTCATG
This sequence comes from Lutzomyia longipalpis, assembly GCF_024334085.1. NCBI lineage: Eukaryota > Metazoa > Arthropoda > Insecta > Diptera > Psychodidae > Lutzomyia > Lutzomyia longipalpis. The sequence continues at coordinate 1,098,431 of NC_074710.1, forward strand.
AAAATAGTAAAGCATGATTCCCTTTCCCAGTAGGCCGTGCTTCTCCCCTTAAAAAAAAAACTCTTAGTAGGCTTTCCAATTAGCTGTCAAAGATAGTAAATCACAGTAATCCACGCTCGCGAAAAATTTGTTTTGATTTAGAACTTTTCATTTGTTTTTTTTTTATTCGAACATTTCCCGCGAACTTTTGGCGCAACTACGGTGGATTGTTGCATTGAGTAACAATTTTCTTTCTTATTATCCACTTCTTTACGCCAATATCATTATAAATGTATGACAATATAGTAATTTTGTCAATATAAAACAGAGTTTACTTCGTGTTTTTTCTCCTTCTCCCTCTCTCTCTCCTTTTGCTCTCTTTTCTCAATCAAATCTCTTCGCATACATACTCTCAATTCTATACATAATATTATTTATGTATTAGCGGAGAAGAAAAAAAATGTTATGTCCGCGATATATGCACATTGCGCGAAGAAAGGTGGGGGTGGGATACGAGAGAAGATGGGGGGGAGGTAGGCAAAAGGTGGACTTCCTCGTCGTACGTTGAGTAAGAAATGAATGCAAAAGGGGGCCCCTCTGCCAGGTAAGGCATTTTGTACGTCAATTGAGCCCATCAGCCATGGAGGAAGGTGGCCAAGAAGAGAGAGGTGCGGAGAGTAAATCGTGAGAGGGTTTTCTTCCTCCGCGGAGGCTGCGAATACAAAGAAGTCGCAGCCACGCGTCACAAATCCCCCAACTTTCCGGCCGCCCAACCCCATCAGCGCCCCAGAGGTGTCCCACACGGCATGCGAGCACCCCGTAGCAGGGCCCCGGACACTCACCATTTTGCTTATTGGCGATTTTGTTGAAGCAATTCTGAAAGACTTCGTACAAATGCATTGGCTCATCGTCCGAAGTCGCCATTTTGAGTTTATTTTCTCTTCCCTTTTTTGCTTTCACACAACAAAACCAAATACGACGTCTCTACACCACGATTTTGTCCACTAAACACACACCTTCGGGCAAGGGAATCACACCAATTTGTTCGTGAGTACACAAATTTTCACACAATGGACACTTTGATACATTTTCTCAGCGTTTTTCACGCCAAAATACGCAAAAATATCCAAGTCCGAGGAACGAACGATCACCACACAAAATTCTTCTTCTTCCTTCTTCTTCTTCTTACTTTATGTGGTGGCAATTTTGACAAGCTATAGATTTTTCAGCACCTCCTGGCGGTGCACACTGGAAACATCTTTAATTTCATTTACAATGTAACGAATTAATCTTGATTTTCTTGCATTTTCCGGGGTTTTCAAGACCGGATAAGATGTTTTGGAGACAGGATATCATATCTGATTGACTTGGCACTGAAAAAATGTTAGATTGTAAAAAAATAATAATGAATAAAGAAATATATTTATAGGAATAAGAAGACTCTTAGAACTATGCTCCCTATGCTCACTTAGTCGACGATTCCATAAACCCTTCAAAGATAATACTTGCGGTACCGATAAATTGAAAGACAATCTTAAACCATTCAAAGGTTTTTTTTCAATTTTTTTCTGTTTTTACTTGATGGTTCCGCTTTTCTTCTAAAAAAAAAACTTATAAAGCACGCCATCTTAAGAAAACGCTCAAGAAAAAACGGTTTCATTTTGAGAAAGGTAGAATTCCAAGTAAAAAAAGTTGCCTCTAAGACTCAAAAGAACGAGAATAAGGGTTTAAAGTATGTCAAATTGGTGAAAGTTAGGAAATAATTAAGTGACAAAAAGGACGCTACATAAAGCATAAATAACACATAAAAGTAAGTAGCTTGTTTCAATGTTTCTGCGTTACATGTGGACGTGAAAGGGTTAAGATATCAATGAATGTGAATTTTTTTTTTAAATTATAAATTGAGTTAAATTAATACTTCATTTAAATGAGTTAAAATTACGTTTGTTAATGTAGATTTTAGAATAATTTGTCTGAATAATAAAAATCTGAATTGAAGGCAAATTCCCTTTTCTGCTGCTGCATGATTTTCTTTGATTTTCCTCATTATTGAAAGTAAGTAGGAACCTACTTCAAGGAAAATATTTTTTTTTTTGTAAAAATCATCCCCAATTTATCGTGAAAGATAAGAAAAGATAAGCAAAAGTATTTGGGATTTACTCTTTTCTCGCTGCCATGGTAAAAGAAGATACATATCCCGTGTATTTGTGTGTTCATATACATACATAGGTATTAAATCATCATTAAAATGAACTCTCTGTCGGAAGTTAAATAAAGAGCGAGGGATTTATCTTAGAAGGATCTTAGAAGGATTTTAAGTGCATTAGCATTGTAGCTGTAATGTATGGTACTCGAATCGATATTTTGCATTATTCTCAATTACTCCTGAGCTCCTCATACGTAAGGGTAGGTAATTAGTTTTCGCTTCAATCAACATCAGTGGGGGGTTATTTCATATATAGTCCCCAGCTGCAGGGCAAGTCAACATGCACGAGCTCTTATTGCTCCACTTGATGACAACACCAACCGTAAACTGTAACCAAACCGTATATGGAGCTACTTAAGTGGGTTGAATTTCAAATGCTAATTTAAAATAGTGTGTCCATATCCTGGAGGTAGACATTGGTACATTGAAAATGTTCTTCGTCAATGGGTTAACCGCAAAGTGAAACCTTTTGTGATATGCACCGAGCTTTCGAGTTGAGCAATTAACAATTAAATTATGTATAGGGCTGATTGCATTTGGGTTTCAATGGTTACAATTAAATGGATAATATGGTTAGTTAATCCTCTGTATGACATAAAATAGATTATTAAATTGACAAAGGTTTTTATCAAAATTCATTGATAGAGCAGCGACGCAGAATTAATTTTTTTCTCTATTAATTTTCCACTGATAGCAAAATTTCCATCATTATTTGTTGTTAATTTAACATTATTACGAAGCATTAGCTCTTTTGCTTTGTTTTGATTTATTTTTGCCGCCAAAATGTTTCATTTTCCCCATATTTCCCTTTTTCACCATTCGAATTCACCATCTTTCCTATCGCTCCTCAAATGAGCGCCAAATTCAAACTCTTATATTTTATCAGTTTCCAAAGCACCAACATTATAATTGAATGACTTATTTTATGTCAATGTATCATGGGATAGTACTTCTTATGCAATATGTAGTCCGAATAATCCCTCCTTTTATGGGGTTATCGTAAAAGCAGGAAGAAAAATACTTACCTTGGGAAAATGTATGCAAAATCAATTTAGAACCTATAGAGAGGCCCCAAAGGATACTAGAGGTACGCAAGGTGATGGATGGTGGGGATGGTACGGGGGAATTTTGCAATTTTCACGGAAGATAAATCAAGAAATTCCCAAGAAAATGCCAAATTATCGAAGGAGACAACATCAATCACGCCATTAAACTTTTACAAACACATTTTCTTCTCCCACGAGGCAGTGAAAGGTGCGTCCTCAGTGGCGCATAACGCACCCTTCATGGCTGACGGGGGGTGTATAACGGGCTCCCTGTGCTCTTTTAGGTACTCTCAAACGTCGGAGATAATTTTCCGATGATTTCAGCAATTGTCCCACTTCACTGTCTCTTCTTCACGCATCCTCCCCCGCTGAATGCTTTGGGGATGGGGAGAAAAATGGATGTACATTGTGTGATTTCGGCAGTCACATTGTTTAACTTTTTCCTCCCTTGATGCTCCCTTGGAGGAAAGCCTCCCTTGGGGTGGTACTTTTCATGCTACTTTTCCACTCCCTCGCGCCTGATTTCTTCATTTGCATAACGAAATACTTTTTATCCTCTCAAAATAAAAAGTATCATCACCATTATTCTTTTTTCTCAATGAGGAAGGGAGGAAAAAGGAATAAATCTTTACTAAGTTGTTGAGAAACCCGTTGGGATTTAATTAAAAATAAAAATGAAGATAATTTCCATCCAGAAGAGTGTCAAATAGATAACACTCCAATAATTGCTGATAAGTAAAATGAAAATGATGTGATTATTCCTGGGCATGAATTCTCTAAGACTGAAAAACTCCCGTGATAAACTCCTGAAGGCTTTAGCGTTTTAAAAGAAACGTGAAAACCGGGAAAATCTCACGGGAGTTTATCACGGATCCATTATTTTTCTTAAAGGATCAAGCTCACGTAGAGTTTTCCTCACTTTTTCCCTGCAAAAAGCCTTCGGGAGTTTATCACGAGAGGGTTTCACTCGTAGAGAATACAACCCTTGGAGAAAGTATTAAAAATTCCTCTGGGGAAAGTTTTAATTGAAAACTTTTACGACAATTTACTCCTTCTTCGTCTTCTTTGGCTTTCGCATCCAACGCCAAACTTTCCTAGTCATCCACAGGGTCAGTAGCACCCACAGAAAACACGCCACAGTTAGGAAGGCAATGATGTCCATTGAGTGCCTCTGGGGGATGTTGATATCCAATGAGGGGGATCGTAGGTGAGACACATCAGGATTCCGCAGGATCCACTCAATCCACCAAATTGCCCGATCTAGAGGCATTTGGGGTTGATCCTGGAAGTTTTTCGAGCGAATTTGTGAATTTTTGCGATATTCAGGATCCTCAAGAACATTCAGAATAGCTTCCAGGAAGGACTTCCTTTCAACCGTTCGGATATTGTAAATCTCCCCTACACCTGCTGCCTTGGAAATTCTGGCATTCTAAAGGTAAGTGAATAAAAAGTTATATAATTTAAGTTTATATAAAATTTTTGAGGTAACTTACATTCGCTTGATCAGCAAAAATTGGTAAATTTAACAGAGGAACTCCATACCAAGTTGCTTCCTGGGTACTTAGGAGACCTCCGTGGGTAATGAAAAGGATTGTGTTCTTATGAGCTGAAATAGAATAGAAATCATAAAAATCGGCTTAATCCGTTACTTAGACAAGACTTCAGTTCTTAAACGAAATTTAGCTCTAAAGCAGGGCTTAAATTTCTCAAGATCGTCCTTTCTTAAAGACTACTAATTACTAAAGGTGGGCTAGTCTGCCAAACGGTTAAAAAACAGAATTAGGATTCGGTTCTTAAAGTTTAAGGATTTTGGATGCCTAGTCTAAGTTACGGCTAAATGTACTGTTGACCTAAATTTATCTGTAAAAAAATGTCAGATCTAAAAATCTATAGTTTGGTTAAAAAATTTAGGCCTAGCTATAAAAAAACTAAGGCCTAACTTTAAAAAATTAAAGCCCTGCTTAAAAAAAATAAGTTTAGTTTTATAAATCTTAGACTCATCCCAAAAAAAAACATAGGTTTAGACAGAAAAGCTTTGGAATATTAAAAAAAATTAAAGCCTAGTTTAATAAAACTGTGAATACAAAAAAATGACTGAATTGTAAAATTGACGTAAGAAAATTAAGCTAGACTTAAAACTTGAACTTTAAACAAAATCTTAAAACATTAAAAGCCTTAAGTCTGCCCAAAAAACTTGTCTGGCCTAACTTGAAAAATTTAAGTGTTGCTTCAGAAATTCTGAGACTGTTTTAAGAAACCTCAAGCCTGACTCGAGAAACTTATGTTGGGCTGCTTTTATTTAACTGATCCTTACCAAGGATATCACTCTGTGGCAACCACGGGCGAATAATAACATTCTTGGGGATCTCAAATGGGAAATCTTCTGCTTCGAATTTCCACACAATCGTGTACTTTGGTAATTGACGTAAAGTTTCAAGAATCTCCCTAAGTCGCTTTTCTCCTAGTTCACTGCTTTGTATATTGGATCCAAGTGAGAAGAGAATAACTCCACTTTCTGCTCCATCTAGGATGTCTTGTAAGTCTGCCGGAAGTGGTTTAGGTTGTTGAATTTGCATGCCACCGATGGAAATTAAGCCAGGTAGGGTAGGTTCTGAGACATCAACGGCTGGATGTTTATTGTTCATAATTATCTTATGAAGGGGCATTAGGTCATCCAAGTAGGGACTATCGGGGAATTCTGGACGAATCATTTTATCCAATTCAGGTGTAATGTAGTACTTCATGAATACCCATTCAAAGTGAGTAAGGAGGAAATTGTAGATTCTCCCGAAGAATGTACTGATGTCAATGTCGAAATAACTAACAGTCAGGAAGGAAGGATAGAACGTTGAGCCGAGGATGCTGTATCCTGTTGAGGCTGAATGTAAGGCCGTCATCCCAATGAGTGGGGGGTAGTTGAAATGATGGACAAAGGGTAGGAGCATTGGTCCCATTAAATGATCATTGATTATCAGGTCAAATTTGAAATCTTTGGGGTAGTTTTTGAGTTGTTGATACCCTTTGGATTGGAAAATCCCAGCTAAGGTCATCTTGTAGAACAAATCAGCCTCCATGTATTGCTCAAGGGGACTCTTATCGCCCATTTCAAAGAAGTCAATTTGCATATCAAATTCCGGATTTGATGCATTGTACATCACCTGATACACCTGATCCAATGGTAGGTATGTTAGATTCTCGGAGTTTTTCTCATCTTCAGCACATAGTGATGTTACGTTGTAGCCTCTGGCTGCGAGAGCTCTATTTAGGGTTCCAAGAAAAATATGATGGCTCGGCGATGCTACGCCCTCGAGAACAAGAATATTCTTAGTTGTACAATTTACACTAAATATACAAATAGTACAAAATACAAGAAATAACTTTGTCATTGTGACTGGGAATAATTTATTTTAGTGAGCTTCTCAGAAATGCTTCTTCATCGCAAGACGAAGAGATACTGCTGAAATTTTATTTTTTTTACTTCACCTGCCGTCTGAATTTTCTTATCTTCCTGACGTGTTGATAAGAATTATCTTTGATAAGTGTGTGAGAATTAAGGAAGATAATGTAGCAAAATTGCATAAATATTATGTAAAGGTCTTTATCATAATTTGTGTTGTGATTTGAAGAAACAAATGAGATAAACATTAATCTTGGAGAGAATCAAAAGGAAAACATTTAAGAAAAATCGAGAGATTTTCCCGGAAAGTCACGTTTAAATCGATGATCATTCATTTAATTAAATTAAAACTAAGATTGGGATGCATTTTGGGCATTCTGCTGTGCTTCTCTTGATGCATAGAGGCTGCATTCGTTTAACGGAAAAAATCAGTTCAAAAGCAAAGATTTAAATTAAATATTTTAAAGAGAATTTCCTACTATAAAAATTCTTTAAATTATTGACTTCCTTGACTTCTTTGCTCTATGAGAAAAGCGACTTTTCCATGCATTTTATATGCTTTGAGATTAACCAACTTCCTCCCAAAGTCTTCAGATTTTTTTCCTCAATTTTTTTTCCAATCCATTGAAAGCTGGACAGACACAAATAAAAGATTAATCTCCAATAAATGTAACCCAATATCTTCCCCACATTCCTCTTCATTCCACAATGTTTAACAATTTCTCAGGGTTAGAGGTCAACCTGGGAGGAAGGAGAGAAGAAGAAGAAAAAATGTCCTCAAACTCTTGAAAATTTATGATTTGTTTACATTGAAGCTTTGACGTGGAAAATAAAGCTCTCACCATCGATCCAACTTTTTTTCTCACAGGAAAATATTTGACATGACTTTTCTCTGTTGCACATGATAGATAGCTACGGGGGTGTAGTGCCACATGTACCTATATTTAGATATTCACAGTGTAAAAAAAAATACAAAAAATATTTAAACAATAATAGGGGCCTTCAATAGAAAATTGTGCAGTTGTGCGGTTGTGCGGTTGTGCAAAAGTCCAAAAGGAACCCCAAATTCAACACTTTTCGCGAGTCTATGTGTCCAGATGGGTTGAGGATGAAATTCTCACCCTGAACAATCATATACGAAGACAAAATATTTGATTTCTTGCCTAAAAAGTGGCAAAAAAGAATTTCCTCCAATTTGCACAAAATCAATATGGCCACCATGAGAGCACAAACATGAAAAAAGAATGGGGTATTTTTGAAGCCCCTGGTGGACTAAATTAGGAGGAAATGGTACCATTCACTTTGTTTTTGATGAGCAATTCACTAGCAAGTCGAATAAAAGCTAAATTAGCACGAGTTTATTCAAATCAAATTACTTGTACTTTTGCACAAAATTTCTTCCGCACAATTTCTTTTTGCACAATTTTTCTTTTGCACAACGACAATTTTCACTTTCACTGCTAGTAAATGTCACTTTTCACGAAAATACCGACTGCAGGTTCTTTGCTCCATTGTTACTGAAGGATTTGTGCCAAAATTTCCTTAGGCAATTGCAAAATTAGCCACAATTTGCGGGTGGCAAGATTTCCAGTGCCACGAACCGCACAAACTGCACAATTGACCCCCCCTCTTCAATCCGCTAACGCACAATTGCACACTTTTGCTGTTGTGCAAAAGTCAAAAGGAACCACAAATTCAACACTTTTCGCGGGATTATGTGTCCAGATGGGTTGAGAATGAAATTCTCATCCTGAACAAACTCTTGTAAGAACAAAATTGTTGAATTTAAGACCAGCATCACCAGCACGGATTTTACAGAATAAATCGAGATGCTAGTCTTAATTTCACTTATGTCATGTAAATATAGACTCACCTGGAAGATTGTTGGGCCACATCCACTCTCTTCCAGCAAATGGGCAGTCACTGAAGGAATCGATTCACTGAACTCGGCGATGTGAACGATCAAGAAATACACACTGTTAACCTTTGGAAGATCCGATGTATCTGTAACATCAAGTTTTGACCTTAATTTTTCCTCTAAAAATTTTTTTTAAAGTTTTCATTCGAATAGCTTGAAAATTTCATTTCTTTAAATCTATACACGGTCCTATAAAGGGATCAATGAATTGTTGTTATTTTTCATTGTTTCAACCCTGAAATGTTATTATTTAATTTGCAGAAGCCGTCCGCCAGTACATATTGGACAGCTTTCCTGAATAAATATAACGGATTCCCGTACAACAAAAATGCGATCCGGTTTAAAGTTCGCGATCTCCAGAAAAAATATAACACGGCAAAATCGTGGTTGCAGAGGTCCGGCAATGGAGTGAAGGCAGGAGAGACAATTGAAGGTGGGTATGATAAACTAATGTTTATTTATTTGTTTATTGTATTCCTTGATTATTTTCTTGAACAGGTCAACTTAAAAAGATCTGCCCATATTTCAAGGAACTTGAAGATATATTTGGATTTCCCGATCGGAATGTTTGTGATATCCCAGTATATGATACCCAAGCGAACCACCCATTGATCCGAGAATCTCAGAGAGTACCTCCGAGAACAGCTTCTCAGGATAACCCTCCAGGTGTTGGCCGCCTAGATGCAGATAATGACGAGCCAATTGCACCTCCAGTAGCATTTGCCTTCAACCAGCAGGATAATCATCTGGATATTGAGCAAAATGCTCCCATCGATCTTGATGATTTTTTTTGATGAGCCTCCTTCTGCTGAAGCAAGAGATCAGATTGGCAATGTACTAGCACGAAATAACCGAAAGAGAACTATTTCTGCAGCAAATGCAGCTAATGCGCTTGAGAGCATACTAAATGAGAGAAACGTGTCTCGGAATGCCAAGTTGAGTTTTCAGGAGATGCAATTCAAGCATCAACAGATTGTCGACGCTCAATGGATTGAGATTAATAGGGATAAATTGAGAATTCAAAGAGAGCGATTGGAGCTCGACCGTGAAAAGGTGAGAAATGATTTTGAGATCAGAAAAAGGGAGATTGACTTCGAAGTCCAAAAGTTAGAGGCAGAAGAAAGATTAAGAAAATATTAGATCAGTCTAATGTGCGAAAAGAGAGTTGAGAGGAGAGGAAGCACGTGAACATTTTGAGTAAGCAAACCAGCTTTTTTGAATCAAAAGCAAAAGACGTAAAAAAAAATACTCATCAGTGATAAATGAATTAGGATTTTTTTTATTCAAAACTAATAAAATCGGACCAACGTTTTAAAGGAAAAACAAAACCTGTAAAAAATACTATTTCTTTTTTAATTCAAAGTTTAAAATAGGTTCCATATGAATTACATGAGTTGAAATAAATTTATTTATTAAAATCCATATTGTAAACGGTCATTCTCTTATTTTCTCCGTCTTGAACGATTTCGTGGGTTTCTTCGTCCACTTTTTCTTCCTTTGCATCATCTGCCTCAACAAAATTATTCGCTGCATATTTCTTTATTTCGACTTCTCTCATTTTAATGAGAATGTTGTATATAATGCAGCAAACTACGAACCATTTTGAAGCGAATTCATGGCTTTGTGTGGTACTTAACTTCATACGCAGCTCTCTCACCGCACAACTGCACAATTTTCTATTGAAGGCCCCTAATAAATAGATTTATTATTTATTTAACGTAAAAAAATATCCAGAAGGGAGATTTTATAAAAATTTTCACCTTGTTTGCCTTCTTCTGTGGAAATATTTTGCATGCAATGTTTGTCGTGTTAGGGCTTCTTGCCTTGGTTTCTTCAAAGTCAAGCCACAAAGAATGCTGTAAGGATGATTTCTTTTGATCTCTTGCATGCTACGTATTTTTCCTTTTTGCCTCAATTCCGTTCTGTGATGAAGACATTCTTAGCCTAGGGCAGGTGATTTTTACAGGAAATATGTGTTTTAACCGTGAAATTTTCACTTTAAACAGCTGAAGAAATTAAATCATGTGAGAGAATTGTGGTGGAAAAATAAATTTAAAAATAATATAAAATCAAATTCAAGAGAAAGGGGAAATTGAGGGAAGAATTTAATAGATTTATTTATTTTTCTATCTAAAACAAATTAATAAATTCCCACTCATCTCGTATTGATTGAAGTGCGGGGAAAATTGAAATGTGGAATGAAAATACCAATGCGACAACTTTTCACATGCAAAAGGTGTGAGGAAATTGCGTCCCTCGAGGGTCCCTTCTTGATGTCACTCAACACATCCCTCATTCCCTGCACATTGTATTGATTAACGTTTTTCATGCGGGGAACATCCCCCCTTTTCCTTGCTAAAGTGAAATGCCGACCATGACAGTGTCTGGGCAGGATGTCCGAGGAATTAATTTAAATCCCCATTATGGAGGGAAGGTCTTTTATAATCTTCCCCATGTTAATCGGTAAATATTCTCCGTTTATTGAGGTGAAAGGGACTTCTAAGCTAAAGGGTAATAATTTCCACAATGTCATGTACAAAACTATTTTTTATTTAGAACTTTATTTAGAACTGCTGATTTAGTGGAATTAATGGTTTAAATTTAGCAAAAACAAAAATTCAATGAATTTCTATGAATTACAAATTAATTTGGCATGTAATTAACAGTGGGATATTAATTAAATCCAATACTGTGAAGTTATTAAATTAAAATAATTGATATTATAATTTTTTTGTTTATTGGCAGGTCAATTAATTTAATTAAATTACGTCGATTTTCATACTTTTTTGCACTGCTAAAAATTGATTCTTCTGTTTTAAGCAGCTAAAAGGAGTCTATTCACATTTATTGGCTCAAAAAGGCTTTCCTGATATTACCTAATTGCACTTCCCCTTGATCTTTGGTGGTTTATGTGAATTTAGCTGCGAAAAGTGCTGTTAAATTCAGTGCAGATTGAGTACATGAGTTGTGTGTAATTTTATTTAATTTCCTTGGAAACCAGTTAAATTAGATTACCATCAAAGTGTCCCCAAGTTCATACCACCCATGCCTTGCCTGGAAAGGTGGCTCAACAGTGCCGAAATTTAACGTTACAACAATATTATTATATTTGCTGGGAAAATTGAGTTTTTCCTCACTGTTGCGGTAAATTTGTTGAGCTACTCATGCGGTATAGATGAGAGGGTGTGGGTGGAATAAAAAGGGAAGGCCCTCGAGTTGATGTGTTGGATGGGGTTTTGTCTATCTTTTCTTTATACATAGGTAGCTACATATATATTCTGTGGCTTTGTAGAGAGAGAGGATTCCTTGGTAAAATTGTAAACAATATTCCACGCGGTGTGGGTGGCTCTTCCTCATACACATCCCCTCCGAATTTACTCTCCATTTTCAGATATTTCGTACCTTGCGGCAATTTTTTCCCCACAAGATCTTCCTGCAATCCCCACAATGCGTCTTGAATTTCTTCTTTTGCTATTCCGCGTATTTTTTTGTCGTGCTGGTGTATTCGCTTCTTCAAGGAAAAATCAAAAAGAAAATTCACGAATATCCAGTTTCCTCAACATTGGACTTTCTCTTCTTTCTTCAATAATAATAAAAAAGAGAACTACAAATAGGTAAAAAAAATCGAGGCTATAAACTGTCTTTGCTTTTATTGCTAAAGGGGGAAAGTGAGTAAGAAAAAAAAAACGTCGGAAGGGTTTAAATTGAGTTAAAGGGATGGAGGGTGAACCCTTTTCACTTTGCAAATGTTGCCTACAGGGGTGAATTTTAATACTTAAAAGCTCCCACAAGTTGTGGGGGGACGAAGAGAGAGAGAGAGAGATACAAATAAAAAGTCACTCAAATGCAATGAAATGCTAAAAGACAAGTCCAGCTATCAAATTCCGCACAATTTTGCTGAATTTTGCAATGCTTTTAGCTCCTCAAGTACCCTCCTTAAATGGTCATTAAATGGAAAATGTTTAATTTCCCGGGTAATTTACAACAAACATGATTCGTTGAAATTCATCTCATCTCCCTCATATATACCCATTCCGAGAAAAATGATTAATTTCTCATGCTTCTAATTGTTTTGCACACCACACCCCACACAAAAAGCTTTAATTTCTTGTGATTTTCTCAGCAACTTTTCCACAAGGTTGACCACAGAGCTTTTGCACAAAGGGGAATGTAGCTGAGTGAAAATAATTGAATATACGGAAATATTTTTAGTCATAAAAAGACACAGATTAAGTAGTGAAGACTTAAAAAATATTAAATTCAAGCTATTCAAACCTCACAAAATTCAATTCGAAAAAAATTGTTCGAATTTCAGTCTCATAGAGGCTCAGAATGAGGAGAAAAATCTTTAAAAATGCCTATCTTCGAGCCTAAAAATATTAAATTTAAGCTTAAATGTGCCTAAAGTCAAATGTAAAAAATTTAAGCCTAAATAGTACTAAATTTTAGCCTAAGTAGTGCTAAATTCTAGTTTGAAATGTACAAAATTTAAGCCTAACGAGTACTAAATTCAAACTCAAATAGTTCTAAATTCTAATTTAAAATGTAAAAAAAATTAAGCCTAAATAGTACTAAATTTTAGCCTAAGTAGTGCTAAATTCTAGTTTGAAATGTACAAAATTTAAGCCTAACGAGTACTAAATTCAAACGCAAATAGTTCTAAATTCTAATTTAAAATGTTGAAAATCTAGGCCTAAATAGTACTAAATTCTAGTTTCAAATGTTCAAAATTTAAGCCTAAATAGTATTAAATTCCAATTTCAAACGTTCAAAATTTAAGCCTAAATAGTATTAAATTCCAATTTCAAACGTTCAAAATTTAAGCCTTAATTTCAAAATGATCAAATTTTAAGCCTAAACAGTACTAAATTTTAGTTTCAAACGTTCAAAATTTAAGCCTAAATATGTAGTACTAAATTCCAGTTTCAAACGTTCAAAATTTAAGCCTAATTAATACTAAATTGTAGTCTAAAAAGGTACAAAATTCATGCCAAAAGTACTAAATTCAAGCCTAAATAGTTCTAAATTTTAATTTCAAACTTTTAAAATTTAAGTCTAAATATTACTAAATTTTAGCTTAAAAATGTACTAAACTCATACCGAAAAGTACTAAATTCAAGCCCTCAAATCTACAACACTTAAGTTGAAGAAAGTTATTCGGTTTTCAGCAAGAATCATTCTTCTAAAAAACTAAAATCTTCGACAGATAATCACCCCTTGCCTTTGAAGAGGATAAGGGTTGTAATTCACTTCATTTCTCAAAAGAACTTTAGTTTTTGCTCACACATCTCGGTGAAAGTCACCCTGTAAGTAGTAAAAACTATCATCTTACCAATTTAATTACTTTTCATTACATTATACGAGAATTTTGGTTTTACTTCTTGAAGAAAAAATCTTGAGAATTTGGGTTTGAGGACGCCTTCAAGGAGGATAAGAAATATTTCAGCTTTAGTCCATCCTGTACCTTTTTCAATTGATGAAAATTTAAAATCCTCCCTAAAAGGGTAGCACAGTAAATTGATGAAATGTAATCGACTTTCCATCACCCTCTTCTGGGTTGAATTGGAGGAATTCCAATCTGCCATTGAGCTCACGCGCACCCTATTTTGGAGATTCATAAGATAGCATTTTGTCTTTCAATTATATATTAATTTTATTTCCTCTTCTAAATCTGTTGCTTGTCTCTCTGTTTTTTTTTTACATCAAGTAATGGGGATGGTAACAACCACCCATCTCATTTACACTAACGACCTAATGTTCTACGTCAATAATTGATCAAATGATTAGCCTTTGGCAAAATCTACTGATTCTTCCATTATGTGTGCCGCAACATAGCACCAAGTGCACAAACATCCATTGGGGTAATCTTCGCCTCTATATGGTGGCCTTTTGAGGCTGGGAGGTGGTCGTGGTGGTGCGGGATGGTTTTATTCAGCGGCACAAACTGCCCTGATTCCTTGGGAAAATATTCCATGAGCGAGGAGAATGTAATCTCCCTCTGTAGTATGGGTTGCGTGGGAAATAGCAGCACGTCTGCGGGGGTGGTGAGCTTGTGATTTGTTGATTCCCTGGGACACACACAGCACAAGTAAAATGCGGCGGTGGATTTGCTCGTGGAGATTGGTGATTCTGAGATTTGGATGCGGTGCTTAAATCTTCTCGTCGTATGGTGTCTTTACGAAGTACGTGGTGAGTGTCCCCTTTCCCTTGACGTACGTTGGACCCCGACAATCGCACGCATATCCCGCTGTCATGAGAACCTTTGCCGTGTGCTCTGTTGTCTGATTATGGTCAATAAAAAAACCCATCGTTATCCCCTTTTCTCTCGTCCATAGCGGTGGTTGAATGGGAAAATTACCACACCCCTTCACCCTCGTTTACTCACCTGAAGACGACCCATGACGCCACACGAATCCATTCTCGATGCCACATTCACTGTATTACTCCAAATATCATATTGGGGCTTCTGCGCACCTATGACCCCAGCTATAACGGGCCCGTGATTCAGTCCCATCCTCAGACGGAATCTCTGGAAGGATTCGCGATTTATTTGATCCAGTGCTGACATCAGGGATATGGCAAAATCCACAACGATTACCACGTTGTGTTCCTCCGTACGTTTTTCGTCCTAAACGGGAGGAAATTTTGGTATAAAATTTGCAATTTTATCGTTGAGTTTGAAAATGGGAAAACTAAAAGGAAAATGTTCTAAGAGAATAGGTCGTATTCTGAGACTAAGAAATCATTGAAATTCTTGAAGTTTTAAAGATTTCTCGATCGCATAATAGGACTCAATATTTGCATATTAATGTGTTAATGTAGGCCCTCATAGAAAGTCAATTATTGATTAATCCGATTGAGACAATATTTGCTCAATTACTTATCAATCTGATTGATAAACAATAATGCTGAATTATTAATCAATCATTAAAACAATCATTGCTTAATTGTTGATAAATCACTAAAATTTAATGCTTTGAGTGGAATATGATTCAGAAGAAATTGAGTGAAAATTGAGCACTTATTGAATTTGTAATCAATAAAAATATTTTAATTTAGCACACTCTTTTCTAGCTTCTCTTGGTTAAAAAAAAAGTATAATTGTGGATTCTGCTTCTAATAAAATATATTAGAAAAGAGAAAGCCAAAAAAAAAAATATTTACAACTGACAAAAAAAATGTGTGATTAACTAAAGATTTAGCAAATATTGTTTGATTGATTAATATTTGAGCATAAATTGACCAAACAGTTGATAAAGATTTTGCGAAGAACAATATTTTGTCAATAATCGCTCAATCCGTGATCAAATATTGTGTCGATATTGAGTCAATATTGAGTAAATATTTGTCCCCATTAAGTGTCAATTATTCAGCAATCAGATTAGACCTGAGATTGATTAATCCTTGGTCAATAATTGATTAATTAAATGTCTGATTCAATTGATCTATCAATTATTGATCAATCTGTAATCAATCTGATTGATTAAAGCAAAATTGAGCGTTTGTTGACTCTATCAAAATATTTACTGGATTTTCTCAATTCTACATGCAGATGTTGAGTCCATAGAAAGGAAGACAGGGAAATTACGACAAAACATAACTAATAACAGCATAAATTTACACAAATAATCTTACCAATATGTTGGATTTCTGTGCAATTTTGGGCACGAGATTTAGAATGGTTAGTGTTGGAGGGAGCATGCGTGAATATAATGATCAGATTAAATTATTGGTTGTAAATTGAATGAATAAGTTGAATTCTGAATAGAATTTTGAGAGATTTTAACGTTATAGTTCGAATAATTGAATAATTCTAAGGAATTTTAATTCTTCAGCTGTTCAACTCATCTGGATTATTTTTCTGTGCTAGGTTTACCAAGAGAAAATTTCTCAAATAAAAAATTCAGGATAATTAACTCACCGTTGCCCCTTCTTCCTTTCCTGGTCTTAATCCGGATGCAATCATATATGTACTTCCGATGGTTTTAATCTTTTCGATGCCACTATACTTTGGCTTTAGGAGGAGTTTATCAAAGTCACAGATAATCTCATTGAGAAGCCTCAGGCACTCAAGCCCCTGCTTATTCACATCGGATTCATCGTAGAATTCCTTGTAATTGGGAATGGAGGCAAACATCACGGCAACACATGAATAGCTTTCGTGGTAGAGATCATCTGAACGATCTTTGCGCAGAAAGTGCGATGCCACGTGTGCTGGGAGGATATTTTCGAGGAGAATCTTATTAATTCCCCGCATTGTCTCAACTTCCTCTTGTTCCGTTTTGAGCTTTGCCTTCCACAGGAAGTCTGTGCGGGAGACAAATTCACCCTGACGATCGAGTGTGTGCAGCACAGCGGCAATGAGGAGATTAAAGAGGACCCCCTGGAGGACAAGTGGCCACGGGTAGGGGTTGAGTGCGTCGTAGCGCTGAAAGAGATCACTAAAGTGGAGGACAACACCTTGAAGGGTTATCGCGAGGATCATTGAGGCAAATTTGAGGACAAAGCCAGCCTTTAGGAAGGCTGAAATTGCCGAGAGGCTAAGTGCACAGCAAAAAATATACGTTGGTGCTGCTTCATAGAGTCTTGGTTCTACAATTGGTGGTAACTCAGTCATATTCATCACTGTATTCACAGGATATTCATCTTCAAAGTTGATCTGCGTGAAGGAAGAGTCCTTTTTCAGAGGAATTTCTTTTAAGTAGATTTATTGGAAATTTTGCTTACTTACCACACTAAACACAGCAAAAGCAGATATTAAAGCGATTGTTACAAAGAATATAGCCATCCGCAGAGGACGACTATTTGCTATCACTTGCCCAGGACCATGGGATCCTGGGGATGAGGACTCGCCTAGTTGCGAGTGGCTCAGATACAAAAAAATGCCAAGGGATATTAAACAAGCACCAAGTGATCCCAAAAGAGCAACATTACTGCAAGAAAATGCACAAGAGATTAACTTTTGATGATTCAGGGAAGAATCCTACATTTCCTCACCTTCTAACAACAATAAGCTGGATCACGGCAATTGAGAGGAACATTATAAATGCACATATTAAGTCATATCTAAAATGTGGATCCGGCTGCATGCGGTAGAGTGCTTCACGTGGCTTATTCCTATACCACATTGTTACAGGTTTGAGCTCTTTGGGTGGTCCAAAGCAACCGCAATCGCTACACGCGGTTTCCGGTGGGAGTAAATTCGATTCAATCATCGCGATACTCTAAAGGGGAAAATTGATTTTTTTCAATGATTTTTCCTTTAAGAGATTTTCTTTAAAATTAAAAAGAAAAGGTTTTACGTACGGCTAGGCCTATATTTTTCGCCATTGTTGAGTCAGTGATATTGGCGAAGGGTTTATCTGCACCCCAACACTCCACATATTTGGTCATTTTGGATGAGGGGCGACTACGTATAGGTGGTCCACCTGGGGTGGCTGAAAATTGTTTAAAAGAAATATTTTTTCTTAAAAAAATCCTTCATTGAAAAAGGAAAAAAATTATTTAAACTGAAAAATCAATTAATACAAATTAAAATAATTAAACAAATAAAATAATTAATTAAAACATTATGAAAGCTTGGAACGGTTCAAGTAGACTCAAATATAGCTGGGAAAAGCAGAATAATTTATTTCTTATAGCTTAAAACTGAGTAAATCAAGGGGTGTTTATCTGAACGAAAATCTTCGAATTATTCGTCAAGATTCGGTTTATTTGTTATGAATATTCGAATTATTCGTTATAAAAATCCGGACTATTTTTCAAAAATATTCGAATTATTCGTCGAGATTTAAATTAGTCGTCAAGATTCGAATTATTCGTCCAGATTTGGATTATTCTTCGAAATTAGAATTATTCGTCAAGATTCGGCACATTTGTTATGATTATTCGAATTATTCGTTAAGAAATTTCGGATTTTTTTTCGAGAAGATTCGAGTTATTCTTCAAGATTCGAACTATTCGACAAAGTACGGATTATTCCTCGAAATTAGAATTATTCGTTAAGAAATTTCGGATTTTTTTTCGAGAAGATTCGAGTTATTCGTCAAGATTCGAATTATTCGTCCAGATTCGAATTATTCGTCAAGATTCGAATTATTCCTCGAAATTAGAATTGTTCGTTAAGAAATTTCGTCAAAATTTTAATTTTTTTTCAAAAAGATTCGAACTATTCGTTAAGATTCGGACGATTCGCTAAAATATTCCAAATATTCTACAGATACACACCCCATGAAGTAAATTCAAAAATAAATCTGGAAAATAAAAATCTGTGCTTGAGTATAAAATAACTAAATAAAATAGATTAATTTAAAAATTAAATGCTAGGAGCAATAAATGAATCAATTTGTGGCAGGAATTTGGAGGAATTATTGGACAAAGTTTGCATTTGGCAATAATTTACCATTAATTATATTTTTTCTACCATCAAATTGGGTGAATAGGATCAAAATACAATCACAAAATTAATTTAAAAAAATTAAAATAATTAGAAATATTAATCAACTAAGAACACTGAAAAAGAAAGCTCAAAAAGCACACAAAACATAATGAAATATGTATGTTAGTCGGTGGAATATGAAACAAGAGGGTTTTCTCACCAAATCCATCACCATTTGATATGGACATTTTACGTGTGAGATCTGTGAGAAAAGCACCAGAGGAGCGTCTTCTCTCCCCAAAACCCATCAAGCCCTGCACTGAAAGCTTTCGACGATCATGTACAGCTGGTGGTGTTATACCATTCATTGGCTCCACAGGTAGTGACAAGCAGGACTTTTTGTTCATATCTCTCTCATTTACATTGTTATCCCCATCCTCCTCGGTGATTGTTGGTGTTATCTGGAGCGTCACCGTGGCAATCCTGAGCTCATCCCGGGAGTCACTGTCGGAGATTGGTGGTGTCTTTGCGTCACATATTTCCTCTTCTGGCTCCAAAATTGACACCTTACTTATTGGTAGGGAGTCTGGTGGCTTTGGGGAACTGTTTGGTGTCACCTTTGACAAATCCGATGTTGACTTCTGCAGAGGAAATACACAATTGCTCTTGAGAGAAGTTTGTTGTGTGGTTTTGCACACACAACACACATAAATTCAATGTGAGTTCACAACAATATTCAATGCAATGCCACATTTCAAGTACATGTGAAATGATTTTATCTCTCCTGCGGTATTCCATGGAGGAGCTTTCAATGTTGAGAGTTCACGCAGGAGGGTGGTGGAATGTGGCAAATGCAATTGAGATATAAGAAGCATGAAAGCACGAAATAGAGCTTTCCTTGTATGCCTTGCATTTTATCTATTTCACTGAAATAAATGAATTCAACGAAAACAAAAAAATAAAATTTTCTCAGCAAGAATTTAGCATAAGTTAAAAATAGTTATGTTTTTATTGTAAAGGAAAAGGCTGTGAGCTTTCGTACAGTTTTAAGAGCAAAAATTAAAAAAAAATCATACATGGTTAAAGGGAAAAGATTTTTTTGTAAATTTGAATGTAAATGAATTGAACTACAGATGGCACTGTTGTGAAGATTTATTTCTTATGCAATTCAAATGCTTTGAGAATTGATTTTATTTTTTATTTTTAATCCCCAAGACCTTTTTTGAAATCTATGATTAAATTTTCCAGTAGAGAATATTCTGTCAATAGAACGATTTTTTTTGGAAAAAATAAATAAATTAAAAATGCCAATAGATGGCGTTTTAAATAACTAGCTAGATAACTTACAAAACATAGAAATATTTGCACACAAACTCCATCTTCTTGTTGCTCTTTCAGCACTTCATATAAACCTCCATAAATCCTTCAATATTTCCCAAAGAAATCTCCTAAATGAAAACTCGCGTGAAAATGAATTTTCTTGTCTTACCTTTGGTGGCACAATGAGGTATGTTTCAACTTTATGATCAGCCAGGTATGCTTCTCTATTAGCTCCATTCCCTGGCTCCACCTCAAATTTATCATCCAAATGATCCAATGTTGCTTTTGTGATGTGAACTCGTCTGCACGTTGCGGGACAAAATTACTATTTTGCAAATTGAAAATGAATGCAGATTTAATTGTAAATATTTACCCGGCAACTCCACCGCTTTCCATGTGATTAGCCAATGTCACATCGTCACTCCACACATCAAATTGCCACTTGCGGAGCCCTAGGACACCACACAGGACATTACCCGTGTGTACACCAATTCTCATGTCCACATTGAATCCCGTGGCCTCCCGAACAAATCTGCATAATGACATTGATTTTAGTGGCATAAATGCAGCATATGTTGTGCATTGATTGAAATTTCATGCAAAAATCATCAATTTTCACTAAACTGTTTGGAAAATATAGGCAAACTGCTATATTTAATTAGAAATACATAAAATAGCAATTAATTTATATTTAATTAATGCCGTTAAGCGTAATTTTAAATTAATGAGGGGCTAGATTCGCTAGACTTTGAAATCTCTCTCTATACATAAATTATAGGTATTATTCCCATTATAAGCTTTTAAGCTTTCAAGCTAATAAGCTTCTAAGAAGTATATAGAGAAAACAATTAATCTCACCGAATAGCCTCAATCATTGCTAAGCCCATGTTGACACAGTTAGCAGCATGTTGTGGTCGGGATACTGGCAACCCGGACACGCAGTAGTAGCAATCACCGAGGATCTTAATCCGCAAACATTGATTCTCCTGAGCAATCTGATCGAAACGCCCAAAGAGCTCATTGAGGGTCTTTACGAGATCACTTGCAGTGAGTTGTTCGGAAAGTGGCGTGAAATTAACAATGTCAGCATACAAAATGGAAACATTGTTGTGCCGCTGTACGTATAACTCGTGGAAGCGTGTGGTTTGCCCCCCACCTGATTGATGATGGCACGCATCAGCCATTTTGAGCATAATACTCCGTTTTACCTGCATAGAGAAATTGACAGTGCCTTAGGGAAATTTTACGGTCAATATTTCTCAGCGCTTTAAGTCAACCCCTTTAGTAGATTGGAGTATGAAATCTTGGTTTATTATAGAGAACGTTTTTAATTTTTCAACCACCACCAGTTTAAAATTGAAAATTCGTCAAGCCGTTTAGGCAATATGGCCGGCTGAAGCCATTGAAAATTAGTCAAAACTCAAGAACGGCTTAACCGTTTTTTGATCAATTTGAGCTTAAATGAAAGTTCCTAAAAAACTTCACGATTACTTAAATACTAAAATAAAAATAAACAATTTTTTGATTATTTTTCAAATAAATATCTCATTAAGAGCTTTTTGAAGATGGAAGTTAATTTTTTTATAGATAAAAAAGTAAAAGAATACATTAAGGACATTATGAAAAGTTTAAGGAGATTAAAAGCAAAATATTATGCTGATTACCAACTAAGGGATGGTCACGTTATTTTGGAAACTCGGGGACTTTCAAGAGCGATTTTCAAGCCAATTTTGAAACCAAAAATTCAAAATTTGCTTGTACTCTCGTTAAATGGCCAAATAATGATAAGAATTCAGTAATTCCGATTTAGAAAATAAATTTTTGTGCTCAAAAAAATTATTTGAAATTCTCATATTTTGGCCATTTTGTTCCTGTAGAGTTTCCAAAATAACGTGACCATCCCTTATATTGTAATAAAAGAAATGGATGAAATGGAAGTCAAATGGCTTCAAAATTAAATTAAGTCAAGAGAAGAATTATTTTCAGTTTTTTGTTTTAATAAGAAATTCAGTTAAAAATTAGTAAAATTTTAGTAAAAGTGTACAGAAAACTCATAAAGAGATTTATTAAAATGTCGTTAAAAAAACTAAAAAAATTGATTTTTCCTGAACTTTATTACAATTTAATTAATTAAAGTTATAGTAAAAGAAAAAAAACTAGACCATTTACAGAATCACCGTAGAATGCCAAAACCGTAATTTTTACAGGAATTATTTTTAATGTGTAAATTCTTTTAAGTGTACAATAAATGAGAAAAAATGACAGAAGGGTTAACTTCTTCTTGAAAGGTGTTTAAAGGAAGTTATGAGAATAGCAACAAATATTTTAAACTACATTCAATTAAAAAATTTTCTATAAAATGTAAAAAAAAGAAAGATTTTCGGTATTACGTTGAATTATTAAAAGATGATGAAGATGTTGTGTAAATTAAATCCTTTATACGTCTTAATCCGTATGCTTCTTTACATCCCCTATAGTTTGTGTTTATTGACCCACTTTATATAGAAAATTTATTCCATTTAGAGAGCTTATGCTGAAAGTGAATTGAAAGCTTGTAATTCCTAGAAATTCTCCCTGGGAGAGAGCTTCTGTAATTATCACCAGTACGACAGCAAATCCCATGCTTATGTGCATTTGAATTGGCACCTCTGAAGGATCTTTTGAATGGCAATCAGGGTAATCAATATGCCAGAATCTAAGCACTTCTCATCAGGATTAATCCCAAGGTGTGTCCTGAGTGGATGCAAAAGTGCATTCATGTACTGTTTGTGACCACAATGTGTGAATTGCTTTGGGGGCATCACCATGAGGTGTTTGGGTAGGGAAAAGTGATTTCGAATTAATTGAGAGTGCAAAGACGAAGTGCAGAATATCCTGTGTGGAAGATATATTGAGGAAGTTAAGTCATCACGCAGCCCACGCGGGTAAAAGTTCCTAATGCACCCTCGCACTTCCGCAAGTTCTGCAATATTAACTTATATAATTCATTCCAACCATTTCTGTTGGGAGGACTTTCTTCCCACCCATATGGGATGGGTATAGAGCTGTCTCTCATATATGCACATATAACTTTGCATGTTTATGCTCCTTGTGGTGCGGATGTTAGACATTGTTGAGCACCAACGTACTGGAAGGTACTGTGGAGCGTTGTTGTGATGAAAAGTGAGTCGCATTTGAGCGTAGATTATGTGCGACATGCTGAACGTTGGAAAATTCAAATGATTCCGCCAAAGAAGCTTTTGGTAAAAAGGAAGAAATTTTCATATTTCAAAATATGCGTGTTTGTACATTCTGTGAGCAAAAGATATGCGAGGAAAATCCCCGAGTTGTTTCTCTTTGCTTCTTTTTTCCACCACTCATTCGTTCTGGGAAAAAGCATTCGTGCGGAGAATCCTCTGAGATTCTCATTTGAACGGAGAGAAAAAAAGGGAACAATGGTGCGATTAAGTTCGCACTTTACCCACCGTTTGATTCCACCTGGTGGGCTCGCAGCTTTCGGCGGGGGGAGGTGTTTTATCGACAAAGCCGCTCAGTGCGGGAATTGTTTGTCAACTCCCAACTCTCTCCCCTATGCGATTGCCACCCACTGTTTCTGCCACCCCGCACCCGGTGCTTGTCCTCCCCAAATGCGCTACACCATGTGTGAAGTCAGGGAAAATTATTGTGACTGATCCCTCATAAAATTTATATGTTCACGGATATGGGAGGGAGATGGCGAAAGAGATCGGCTTAACTTTTTACTCCGACATTCATGTTATGATGTCATCCCGAGTTGGTGAAGTTATTTTGGGTTAAAGTTAGATGATTACATTGCGATAAGGACATATGTATAATCTAAATGTTAATATAGACTCTGTAGACTGAATAAAATCCCGAAAAAAAGTCATAAAAAACATACAAAGGGTGCTTTACATAAAATAAGATGTTGGATGCAGTGATTGCTCTAAGGAGAAGTTGGTTTGAAATTTGAATTTTTTACTTTCGATTTTTCCTTTAGTTTTAGCGTTTGACTGAGTCGTGACTTTTTTTTTTTTAACCCTTAGAGGTTGTGATATTTCTGAACTCAAACCTTTACGTAATTTTCTCTCAATAAGAAAATGTTTTTCCAAGTTTTGATGTAGAATTTATCATGATAGATTAAGTAAATTTTATTTTTTTTACGATTTAAAAAAATCGAATTGCCCTCGATGGTTAGCCTTGTACCAAGGAAAATACTCCAGGGTTAAATAAAAACCTGCATTTGGCCACATACTTATCATTCAAAAAAAATATTAAATTAAAGGACATGGCAGCAAGTACTCAGGAAAATTACCCCTGTTAGATTTCGCTCAAAATCGCAGGAAATCTTCTTTAAGGCACTAGAAAGAAAGGCCAGGTGGTCCCAGCCCGGGGCAGTTACCGGTTTGGCCGCTAGAGGTCATGGAAGGTCACATTTTTCTATTAGGAGGGCGATTTTCACATTTTTCAAAGTACTATATTTTTAATACTATTCGTCCGATTGTCATGATTTTTTAGTATGTTATAGAGGACATTGAGACCTTCAGAAGTCTATATCTCCGGTTCTACAACACCTAGAGCGGTCATCGACCTATCGTTGGAAAGGTCTCAATGTCCTCTATAACATACTAAAAAATCATGACAATCGGACGAATAGTATTAAAAATATAGTACTTTGAAAAATGTGAAAATCCCCTCCTAATAGAAAAATGTGACCTTCCATGACCTCTAGCGGCCAAACCGGTAACTGCCCCGGGCTGGGACCACCTGGCCTTTCTTTCTAGTGCCTTAAAGAAGATTTCCTGCGATTTTGAGCGAAATCTAACAGGGGTAATTTTCCTGAGTACTTGCTGCCATGTCCTTTTTCGTTTGTTAAAGTTTCGTTAGAAAAAGAAGTAATGCAAAAAAAAAATCAAAAAGTTCTAATATAAACTTTTGAGCTTTAATTCTAAAGTTCAATAATAATTATAATTTAAAAGACAAGCTTAAATTAATTTTTTTTTGTTTTGTTAAAATAGAAATTCTCAAAAGAATCTTCTAAGGTGTTCCTATCTGGCGAATATATTTCAATATTTTTGCCGAATCTTGGTTAATCATCCGATTCTTGCTATAGGTTTACAAAAAGTTGTTGTAGGATGAAGTTTATGATAAAAATGTAAAAAAGTAATAAACCTTATATAGGTTCACAAAGTGTTGAGAGACGAAGTATATGATAAAAATGTAATAAAATTAACTCTGTGTGGTGTTTGTTTTAACTGACTACAACACCGAGGTAAATACCCTCACGACGAATAATCCGAATTTTGGTGAATAAACTGAATCTTTGGCGAATAATCCGAAGATCCGAAGATTTCCATTCAGATAAACATCCCTGGAAATCTTCTAAAGATAAAAAAGAAAATTTCTTGTCTGAATGAACCACGAATTTAAAAAAAATATAAAATAAATATTAGGGAAAAATGAGATAAATGCGTGTAGTTTCAACTCTGACCTCATCTTTTATAACCTCTTTTTCTTTTTTGAGCAAAACGGGGGAGGTGTTCAAATTTGAATGGTGCTCCGTAGCGTTGGTGGGAGCTAAAATATCATGGAAAATAATTCCTCGACAACTTGATAAATTCCACCCAATTCATAAACGAGCACCACCCTAATTATAGACATCCCGAAAATGCTCTTCCCCACATGGGGTGGGTGGGAGTTGGAAGGACGGGGGGGGGGTCGACCTAGAGTTTTAGCTACGTGGAGAATTTGCATTTGTGTGTGCTACCACCTCTGCCTTTCCTCATATTTTCCATTATTATACGCCACCATCTCTCACCGGATACTGTGTGGCTTCCTCGGGGTGTACGTGATAAGGTAGTGTTGCGGAAATTTGTCCCCATACACAGGGGTAGGAGACAATTAAAGGACCTTGTGGTGGGCTGTGGGGGTGGATGGTTCAATGAAAAATTCACAGTGATCCTCGCACATGCGGAGGGATTATACTGTGCCATCATCCGGAGGGGTTTTCCTTGTGCGAAGCATTTACAAGCTATGTAACAGTGCTGATTTTTTTCCATCTTTGCTCCTGCGTGTGCGACAGGAGCATCTGTAGTTAATTTTTCCTAATGAAATTTCCCCTTTTATGGCACCATCCAACATGGCTAAAATTGCCATTTTAATGGTGCTTCCAACGATAAAAGTAAATCACTTTTGCATGGAGCTGTGTGGTGGTTCACAATTTAATGAGGCCCCCGTGTATACGATGATGCCCTCCCACTAGAACTCACCTCAGCTGCAATGTAGGCTGGGATGACGCTCAGAAGGAGTTGCTCCTGTTGCTCCCGCTCACATTCAAGCTTCACACGTTGCTCAATACCCGTCCTTGTGCCATCAACAGTGCGATTGTGAGCTGCATCCGACATTATTCGGTAGTATAGCCCAGAAACGCTTGCCGTAGCCAGGAGGATAGCTTCACCGCTCAGCTGGAAACATAAAAAAAAGGACATGCTCTTTTGAGATACCTACACACACATATTTATTCATTTCAGAATATCATCAATTTAACGGTGAGATGAATCAATTGAATTTCTTCGTGAATTGCATCACATTCAAAAGGAATGTTTAAAAGATCAATTTCTTTGCTCAAAAGAAGGATTTTTGCCAATTCTTCAGTTGAAGAAAATATTTCCATGTATGGAGAAAAGAACTTTTTATTATTAGACATTTTGTAGAGATACACTACCCTCAAAAAGTTTCCGGGCAAGCAAAAATGGGGTATTCTTGAAGGCAAATTTCAAGTGGCTATATCTCCGGCTGTGGTCAACCAATTTTTAAAAATCAATCAGTTTTGGAAAGGTACATTTCTCACCTTTCCAAAACCGGTGAACTGTTGAAAATCGGTTAACCACAGCCGGAGATATAGCCACTTGAAATTTGCCTTCAAAAATACCCCAATTTTGCTTCCCCAGAAACTTTTTGAGGGTAGTGTATATTCAAAAAGTTACAGCACATAAAAGATTTATTTGTCATGTGTATAGGGAAAATCATAGCTTATAAGCGCTTTAACATTAGGCAATTCAATTCAAATAAAAATATTTAAAAATAAAATAAAAATTAACAAAAATTCTTAAGAGTTTGTGTAAATTTTATTAAACATTTAATTTACCCCTTAATTCGCCACAAACAAATCGTCTTATTTTTTTTCCTGAATGTCTGATTTTTAAAATTTCAAAAAACTCTAAAAGCTACACTATTCCTCTGCCCAGAACTGTTGGGCTGATCAAAATCGGTTGAGAAGCTAATTCTTTACAGTCGTTCACTTTCACTGGTTGTCACTTTCGGTTCAACCCTTTATAAAAATTAATCGGATAAACCGATTTTTGAAAATCTACCATCATTGGAAAGGGGATAAATGTAGCTTTCAGAATCTATGCCACTTTTCAAAATCCGTCGATCAGAGCCTGAGATATTCACGCTTGAAGTTAAGGGTGCCTCTAAAACAATGTAAGTGGTCCTATTATTTTTCTCGACACTGTATTATAAATAATTTTTTTGAAAAATATATATATGGGAAATTTTTAATTTGGCACAATATGAAAGGAATTATTCATGGCAAATACCCAAATAATTTATTTCAATTGGGCCACATAAGGCCATAATTTGTTCCTCTTTTAAGTTCACAAATTCATTAAAAAAAAAAACATTTAAATATTTGTGTGTATTCTTTCAATTAAAAAGCAAAAATCCACAAACATCATCAATTGTGTCGTTGATGCTTTAAATAAAATGTACATAAACTATATACATATGTATGTAGGTATTTGGTGAAAGCTCGCAGGATTTTGTGGTTTTTCGGTAAAACAACCCCTATCATTTACAATGTGGTCGCGATGGGATGCTCGCCCTTTTATCTCATCCCAATCGCATTCAATGCTAAATTATTGCTCTCAACACCCCCGTAATGGAGTGTCTGATGGATATTTTTTCTCCGCAAAGTGAAAAGCATTTGTCTTTAAATTGAAAAAACAACCCCTTTTCCCCCTCTTGTATTTGCTCGTCATTAACAGCCAACTCGCAACGTTGTTTGTATATGCCTTTATTTGAATTTTAATTCAAACTTTTCGCGCAATACTATACTCCTGGATGTAGAACATGGTGGGATTTTAATTTTACATTACGCAACTGTCTAAATGTACATAATATAGTATACTTTGTAATGAGACAGCTAAAGAACTTTTCATGTTGCATTAAAATGAAAAATTTTCACCAACGTGCAAACTTTCAGAGAGAGAGGGAGAGAGAGAGTGATAGAGAGATTAATATGAAAATGTGTTAATTTTCTCCTACTAAAAGAGGATTATGTTTGGCCACATAGAGTTTAATAAGTTAACACCGCATAAGAGAACTTGAAATTGTATAAATTGCATGAGTTTCGTGGAAAATAGTACTTAATACGCAGAATTTGCGCGTTCGTATTTCAAAATGACTTTATCTCCTTTTTTTAGCATTGAATTTCACATAAAGTGTTAATCCAAATGGGGTAAGAGAAACATGAAGATTAAATTGAGGAGAGAATACATCCCATATAAGAATTTTTCATTGGTATGTAACACACACAATTTAATTTGCTTTACGAGCATTCGTTTTGGTTTATTACATAAAGAACGAAATGTTTTGAATTTTGAATTTTTGCAACTCACCTGCTGCAGGAAAATTGGTGGAAATTCCTGAAAATTTGTCCCTATCCTGTAGGCCAAATGAACAAGTGAGAGAATAACTGCAAGAACTACGGAACATGGCCATGAGACAGGTAGCATTGTGTGAACACCCTGTGAAAGAAAAAGAAAAGAAAGTCAATCAATTCGGTAACATCATGTTGGGCAATAAATTAATGGGGGAATTGCCATCAACAAATATGTAGTATGTCCCCTCATCAGCAAATATATAATTTCTGCGGGAAATCTTTTTGCCTACCCTATTGATTTCACATATTGGGGAAATAGAGCAGTAAAAGGGACTACACATACATAGGTTCGATTTAGTAGAAAATTAACTTATAGCCCCTCCTAACAAAGAGTACGAGCAATTTTACTTTCCATCCAAGAAAAAGGATGAGGAAATGCAAATTTATTGGTATTTCCTTTTGGAAAATTTCTCCATATAAAATGCAATTTTATATTGCACAAAAACACTGGATTTCCCTTTTTCTTTTTATGAGATTATATTGCAATTTGCTGCGAAAATACTTTGTATGCCGAAGATGCATTCTCATGGTGGGGGTGTGCTTTTAAAATAAATTTAAACTAAATTTTCCGCGAAATTGATATTGACAATGGGATTTAGCTATACACACATGTAGTAACAAGATAGAGGAGAAAATAATTAGAAATATAATTCATTTATACCATTGTGTATGGGATGCTATTAGCTGTGAAAATTTTCTATGAGTTTTAGCTTAAATAAAAGTGAAAATTGAATTTTCTCATGCCCCCATTTTCTACACATGTAGCAGAATGTGACGATGGGGTACGTGGAAAATGCATATAAAAAGCAATTCGATGGGAAAGTTCGCGAGTTTTAAACAAATACACAAAATCAAAAATAGGTAACAGTGTGTAGGGGTGGCGTGGGAGGTTTAAAGTTATTTTGCTATTTGTATTTAAACACGAAATAAAATAAAAAGCTCTCATTGCTATGTGTGTGAATTTTCTCAAGCGTATCAAATGTTTCTGGAAGCTATTTAATATAGCACAAAACTACATATTCTGCCTGGTGGTTTGGTTGATTTTGAATTCGTATTTTGTTTTGTTAGAATTGCCATTTGAGGCTTTTCCCGCCAAATTTCTATTCTATTGACTTTTCCATGAGCATTCCCTTTCCATATACTAATTTATGGACGATCCATGAGTGGTTGTATGTTGATTTGAAATCATCAATTGTTAGAGGACTTTTAATCCATAAATTCGAGCTTTTGCACATATTGTTGCTCCATCAAAAGCTTTCTCCTACTCAAAACAAATCAAATAGATTGAAAATTCAATTATTTCGCATACAATTCATGCCCCGGCTTTTCTCGCTTTTCCCGCATTTTGATGTGAGAGATTTTGCCAGTTTGGTAGCAATGTTGTATCTTACCAGGATTAGGGCGAAAAGTGGTAGAGGTGCAACATGACCACCGACAAATGTGGCAGCAGCACCCAAACAAACAGTGGCAAGGATGGCAAACCCCAGAGCAGCTAGAGGTGAGTTCAGCACAGCAGGAAATTGAAGAGCCACGAGAACACTGAGGAGGATAACACTGACAATGGGTAGCATCACCAAATCCATCAGGCGCTGTTTGGAGAAAAGAAAAGGTAAAATATCAACTAATTAGTACCTAACGCCCCATTGCAAATGTTGCAGCAGTGCAACAAATTAATCTGTCTTCACCAAAACTATTAGAGAATTTACTAGAGTTTAATGCCACAAAGTAGATATTTTACCTACGCATCATTTGAATTTCAAATTATGCGGGGATGTCAATTAAATATAATTCTGGGAAATTATGCATAAGAGTATGTATTTCAACTAGTTGAACTTTACAAATAAAGTAAAATCCGATTAAATTGAATTCCAGGAAAGGCAATTTGCAGAAAATTGAGGATATTTCAATGATAAAAAAATCATTCTTTTGTCTGAAAAACAACCATTTGGCCAACAAAATCCTCCAAGGGTTAAAAGAACTTACTTCCTATACTTCGTCATGCTTTTTAGGCCTTAAGTAGGTAAGCTTACCTGAACTCCAAGGCCGCAGAAAATAACTGAAACAGTGCATGTGATGAGTGCAATTGCCAGGCCGGATGTGAAGAGGCTCTTCCGGAGTCGTTGCCTATACCTCGTGTATAGATCATCGAGTTGGGAGTTCTCACCTAAAAAAGAGCATAAAACAACTCTCATTAATTATTCATCAATTATTATGACTTGATGTCAACCCGGGTGGGCCCCGTATAATAATGTCACAATTCACAGCGGGGGTGTTAAATCTCCCACCCACTCCCCTGCGGGGAAGGGTGGTAAAGTGAAGATGATCAAAGAGAATGTAATTTTCTGCTTGGTATCCCTATTGTCGTCATTATTGGGAGGCATTTGAGATAATCTAAATTTTTTATCGATGGCGTGTGGATGCGTGTGGGTTTAACTTGCGATATTGGGGTGTGGATTAAATTGAATTTCCATCCTCAACCCACCCATATGACACCCCCAAATCGATTTTCCTGTATTGAGCCGAAGGCAAGACGTGTAGAGGGATGGAATGTTGGAATGGAAAACCCCATGAGAATCAATCTCTCTCTCTATATTTTTTTCTATCCCCAAAAATG
The DNA here is from genome assembly GCF_024334085.1 of Lutzomyia longipalpis. Lineage (NCBI taxonomy): Eukaryota > Metazoa > Arthropoda > Insecta > Diptera > Psychodidae > Lutzomyia > Lutzomyia longipalpis. The sequence continues at coordinate 1,130,011 of NC_074710.1, forward strand.
GGAGAGAGATCTTCTATATTAACTACGGGTCGATCATACAGGGGGGAGGGGGTGGAAGTTGAGTTGAGAAACCTGGAGACGATGGAGCTTTTTTTCTTTTACTAACTCGACACTAACATGCACTGGATGACTACATATACGTTCAAGTTGTCGAGATGAATACAAAAGTAAATATAACTCATCTAGACGTGACCATATTACCACCATCCAAGCGGACTATGTGGTGTCGTTTTCAGTATGATATGGGATTTATCATTCGCCCAAGTATCGATTTACCTCCCATTTGGGCAACATAGTGTCAATAGGGGTGGTGAATGGTGGTCGAATTTCTCTACAAGCTCCCCTTTCTCCCCCTAAAATCACCCTCAAAGCATTTTCCCATTTTGGTTAATTTGAGATTTCACACACACACGTATGCCGAATGATTGGTTGCTCCTCCATTTATCATGCGAAAGTGTTGGATGATTTGCCGCCAAAGAGTATAAAGTGAAATATGATTATTGGATAAAGAGTCGCGTAAATTCCATATTTTCACACATCGAAATACATTTCCTTTCCGCCCCCTTTCAACAATATCTATGTATGTAGCTTCAATCTCCCTCCAGATAAATCCTTCAGGGTAAAATTTATATATATTTGCAACATTCTTCCACATCGCACGGATTTTCTTTCAATTCAACACGACGTGTTATTTATTCGCGAATAAAATCATGCGTAAAGCGGTTAGTTTGTGTGAAAGATTTTCTGTGAAAAGGTTTTTTTTAATAAACTTTTTGAATTAAAAAAAGAAAAGTCGTTTTAGGTTTAACTCAAGTATAGTTAATTAGTCTTGGTCATATATTCTTCTATTATGAAGCATATGCTTCCTGAAATTCATTCAATGAAAGCATTGGGAGCTATATTTTTGTAAAAGCCTAATAGAATGTTGAGAGGAAAAACGAATAACTAAAATTAGGAACAATGAAAATTCATGCTTCCATGTCATTTATTTTACCTAATGATGTATGAAGCTTATGCATCTTGAAAAATATTATTGAATAATGCAGCTCACGATTAGGTTATGTCATTTCTTCATTCATTTAGTTTAGATTGAAAAATAAAAGTTTTCTTCAGAATTAGAGCTCGTTCAATAAGGTGAAATAATGTTATAACTCATCGGTAGAATGAATGTAATTAATTTTTATCATATGCATCATATGCTTTGCTGCATTAATTTTTATGTACATCCTTACTATAAAAAGTATTGTATATTTTATGAAAGCTTCGTGATTTAATGTGTATCAAGATGCATAAGCTTTACGCATGTATAAAATTGAGTAAAATGGAGGCGTGGCTTTATCCTTTTAAATTAGAATATTATACCCAAAAGAATAAAATTTAAATATTTACGAAAGCGGAGATTAATAAAAAAATGTATAAAATCCGAATTTATTATATTATTTTTTTATCTCAAAGGACATTTCTTGCGAATGAACCGAAATAATAAACACACATCTCTTTTATCGCAAGCTTCCTCCACATTTCCGTAATCATTCACACGTGTATGAGGAATAGGGATGCCTCGATTTGAATTGTGGCAGTAACAACACACCTGAGTCGTTAAGAATTTATTTCCTAAAATGAACATTTGGGCATGGAAAAGATGCCGGCTTGGAATACTTTTAAGCTCCATCTGAGGCATGAGAATGTGTACATTTTCATGGGGCACACGAGTAAATTAAATCCCCCTCTCACTGCTAATAAATTGACAACCCCAAGGGGTTAAAAGAGAGAAAACTTCTCTTGTCGATTAAAAATTAATTTCCACCCCCAAGTGCAGCAAAAGTTTATATTGTTTATTGTATTAAATATATATTTCATGCATATTATCGTTCAGTAAGTTCTATCTGGAAGCTGAAAATTTTCCCCTTGAGTAGCATGCCAGTGCTATGTATTTGTATAGTTATGGTATGTACAAGTATCTCAAGACAAACGCAATTGAAACTTTATTCAATCTTAATATATTGTACTTTATTATATTGAACTTTCATAGTATTCTATCAGAGAAGTTTCTACGTGTACTTGAAAATTCTGTATCCGGCACAAGGAAAGGAATATTATTGAATTAACCTCAACATTACTTCCTTTTGCTCCTGGCATTTAGAGCTTTAAGAGGTAAAAGTTTCTCATTTTGAGTTGAAAGGGTTTTCAGGGTTAAAAGCTTATTATGATGAATTTAGGATCAAAGAAAAAATAAAGATAAAAGCATCAAAGATGTTTAGATAAGGGTCAGAGCTCCATTTAGATCTAGTTTAAACTTTTTGCAAATCTGGGAGCTAATTTATGGTTTTAGCGGCAAAACAATGCCAGATAGAAACTTTTTTATTAAAGTTTTATTTACTTGGCGTTGTTGTAGAGGATCATTAAAGATCCAAGAAAACTGTTGTCGTTTCCCGAAGAAGCGTTGGGAAATTTACGAATTTTCCTGAAGAAAATCTTGAACAAACAAAAATTCCAAAAACGTAACGACATTTTGAAAGCTACGCCGCTTTGTTTAGAGACGCCATTTTGAAGAAAAAGCCCGCCATTTTGTAATTTTGTCAACATGGCGACAGAGCCTAAAAACAAAACTAAAAGTTTTTCAAAACTTTTTGAGAATTCAAGGAAAATTCGTTAGAATTTCCAAGGAATAAGTAACATTTGCTAACTCCAAAACTAACACAGCTGTTGAAAAAAACAAGAACTAAGAGCCAAGATGGTGGAGATAATTCCACTTATAAATGAAGAAGAAACTTTTCAATTATTTCCCATACGCATCTTTCTTCTCGACATAAAATTACCTCAATGACATATGGTGGAAATTTGCAATGAACAATTTTCCAGATGTGACATCAATCCTCTTGTGGAAGATGCCACATATCTTGACACTTCTTAGAATGTGGGGAAGGGGGAGCCACAAAAGAATGGCGTCGCTTCTCTTGAAACAAATGCCCTGATTAACTTTCCACACCCTGGGCGTGATGAGAAAGTTGCGATGGCCCGAAACTTTCGCATTTAGTGCTTACGCCATGAGGGGACAGAGATGTGCTGCGACTTTATGTGGAGGAGGGTATGGGAGCTATTTTTTTCCTGACACATCTCGCACATTTTCCCTCCACGAGCCATCGACTTTGGCAATGGGTGTCTTAAATAAAAATCAGCAGAACGTGACTTGATGGTAAATTCCTCTGCAACATACGCCCGTGGATGATGAATTGAGTGGCTGATTCGGGTAGAGCGAGATTCACCACCGACAACAATTAGGGGATTATTGTCGGTTCAGTGAGTGTAAAATGTACCTATTTGTATTCTTCCATAAAGATATCCAAAAAAGCCATGCCCACAATGCGAAAAAAAACGTCCTCTGGCCAAAAAGATGCCACCCGATGACTTTCACTTGAAAGAACCAGAAAGGAAGTAAAAAAAAAATGTATAAAGGACATGAAAGTTGAGCGACACACCTGTTACCTCCTTTCACTTTTTTACATTATTACATCCCCCGCTGTCTTTCATGGGCGTTTGCACATTTTGCTGAAAGCGTAGAAATAAAATTAAATTAAAACTTGTACCATACAAATCTTATCCTTTTCTTACTTAATTCCCCCTTCTTCCAGCATTTGCTGGAAAAGCGTAGAAAGACGTTTTCATAATTTCTTTTTTTTTCCTTTTGTGAAATTATACTTAATTGGTTCTCAAGGCAGGTGGGTGAAATTAAATAATAAAAGAGTGTTTTAAGATAAATTATAGATCTGATTTTTTTTTAATTAGGTCTTTTCTTTGAGTTAAGAGTGCGTCAATTTTCTTTGGTTTAGAGTTAAACTTCTTTTTAGCCAGAAATGGGAGAGTCTAAAAAGATTTAAAAAAAATCTAAACGGCATCTTAGCCAGGGATATCAAGAATAAAAAAAATCAATCTATTTTCTGGCTAAGGAAATACTCAATACATGCCATTAGAACTTCTTATAGAAAAAAAAAGTTCTATTGATTATTATCCCTACTTATGCTGATTATTGAGACTTTAGTTCGAATGGCGATAAGTCGTTATGTAATAACCTCTTTGACATCTTTCTTGCTCTTGCTTTTTTTTTGGGTTTTCTTAAGAGATTTTCAAGTTAATACCTTCGGTATATATTTGAGTATTTGGGTACACAAAAAAATGGGGGAGTTAGAAGATAAAGTAGTTATCCCTTTTTTATACCTTCGTGATGCCCTCCTTTAGCTTGTGTGAGCAAATATTTTTCTTCATTTCCTCCTGGGGGGTGGCTACGGATTTGCCATTGTTCACTCACGTAATGAAGGTTTTCACCGTGTGTTTGCCAAACACCAAATGAAGTACGATACAAACTTGAATCGATTTTATATGTTACACTCGAGAATAAAAAAAAACTTTTTCCAATAAATTCATATTGATTTTACGCGCCAGTAGCGTCCCGCGCAAAAAGCTCCGTCCGCTGTGGACTCCCTCGCAAATATACTTAGATATATGTATGTACATATATAGGAAAGATGATGACCCCCAATGGGCGATTTGTTATGATGCACGGTCACGCAAAGGTAGGGTCATGGTGTGCGAGAAAATCTCGCGAATTAATCACAATATTAGGCATAATGAAGATTTCCTACACACGAAAAAAAATCTCCCATTCATCTCCCTCGCATGCCATTGTGTTCCTTCTGCACAAAAGCACAAAAGTTCAAATTGACTTAACCAACAGAAAAAAAACGTTCCCCCGGACGAAGGCAATAAAAAGCTATTTGGAAAATTGGAAGGTATTTTTCATGGATGGTTTTTTTTTGTCGGCGAAAAAAGCTCCTTTCGCCGAAAAATAAATCAGTTTCAATTTACAAAACCATCATTATGTTGGGTTATTCTTTTGGAAAATTAATTTTCACGCCACAATTTAAGCACCATTTGTGGAGGGATTTGCACAGTGGATTTAGAATAATCCCTCGCAAATTTTCACGGTTTCACCAATAAATGTTCATTACGGTGTTCATTTTGGAGCTTTTATTGCATAATTTGTAGGTAATATCTACTGTAGAATATGTCGTTCAGTATATTGAGAGAATATTGTAATAAAATACTTTTTAGTCTCTATAAAATTATTTATTTAAAGAAATAATATTTGTAAAGACAAATAAAGTATTTAAATTTTCTATGCTTTTTTCTTAATCTCTTATTCTTATCTAGGCTTAAATTAACAATTTTTAGGCTTAATCTAAGTATTTATTTTAAAGCGTTTTCTCCTCAATCATGAGCTTCTCTTTAGAACCAAAAATCGAATAGCTTTCTTTGGTTTAAATTGAATTAAGCTTCTTTAAATTGTTTTTTAAAGCTTTTTTTTCTTTACTGTGAGTCTCTTTTGGATTAAATCGGAATATTTTGATTTTTGTTACGAATTATCTCAATATTCTCGAAGATCTGAATATTTTTTTTTATCTCAAATAAACACCCCTTTATCTGGAGAAAGAAAAGCTGTGTCCTTGAAATTTTCCCACCTTCCTTGAGAATCTTTTCAATTGAATTTTTTTGTGCATAAACACCTTTCATCACATTCAGGTGGTGTTTTGGTGTACATTTTTTGTCCACAAAAGAATACTCTCTCCTTGCGGAAATACTTTCCATATAGAACACAAAAGAACACGGAAATACCTTTGAATACAAAAAAAAAGAAAGAATTTCTAGGAGAGTTATTTTTTTCTTTCAATAAAAAGTGGAAATAAAAGCCGGAAGAATGTCCATTTAGAATTTGAAGTATTTTTTTTGCGTGAAATTCAACAATCTCTTGAAAATATCACATTACACGGAGCCCAAGTGGGAGTGAATGTGAAAATTTAAAGTGGAGTCCAAAATGCCTGTAAATTCCACTAAAAGTGTAACAGGTGTTTTGGCATTTGGCCAGAATGAAGTACGAAGGCTGCACAGAGTGTGGAAAAAATATTTATTTGACTCCCCCAAACTCATTTTATGTGTTTTTTTTTTGCTGTCGGAGTATTTCAAGTGTCGATGGTGGTGGCATTTTTCATTCCCTATCCCTTGTGAAGAGGTGAAAATCCCAACCATTGAGCATTCCAACTGTGAGGGTTTCTTTTGGGGGGGGGGAAGCGACATTGCGAATGAATATTTTAACATGTACTTTTATACTCTTACTTTCCATGGAGGCTCATTTGGAGCAAAAAACGCTCAATGAAAGCACACGAAAGCACAAAGAGGGTGCGATGGGAAAGTTTTTCCTCGTGGAAATTTTGATTTTTTATATCTCACAGAAAATCATCTTCCATCGTTTTCCGTAACACTTTCTCATTTTTCCCCACAGACCTAAAGCCTTGCGTTCACCAACCCCCATCTGCTTGTGTTTGATCTCCACCCTCATGCAGTATTCAGTGGATTATAAGTGACTGGAAGAGAGCAGTACGATGGAAAAATGAAAAGTCTGAGTAAGTTTATTTTCTCTATTCTATATTCATTGGACTTACATCTAACATGGAGGCAACACAGCAAAAATGTTGTTAGTCTGTGAGAATTACCACAAAATGCATATTTATGGCAGTTATGGAGAGGATTGAGTGGCTCTCTTCCCAAAGTCCCCAAATGGCCATGATGAAGAGAATATTTTTTCATCATCAAATTCAACATTTAAATACATATTCTGGGCGAATGAAAGAAATGCGGAAAGCGAATGTTTGAGCAAGTGTTTGACTAATTGATGTAGGAAATTAAATACTTATTATTTTGTTTAAAAAAATAGAAGAGATGAGATCATATTTTCTGTGATGAAATACTTCGGAAAAAACTAAAAAAATGTAAATTTTCATGAAAATTAAAATATTTTTTCCCCTTTTCATTAAATCACGTGGAAAATGATAATAAGATGAGCAATCATTTTACATAAGAATTCTAAGAATTTCAGCAATACTACCTTGAACAATTTCATCCTTCACCGCCTGTAGAATTTATTTTTTGCAAGAATCTCAATCACTTTGAATTTATTACCCCACAGTGTGGTGATTTTTCTCCCCTATTCGGTGAGAAAGAAATACAGACGAGCATCAATAAAGTGATTAATTAATCGAGTCAGGAGAAGCTAAAGAATTTTTCAGCTTTCCCCGCATTTGGCTTATGTAGAAAACTTGGGGATTTTTTTCCATTCCTCACGAAGAGCTTTGTAATTAAGTTATTGAGTTTTACTTCTTTTTTTTCACCGTAAGAAAAGCTCCTTAATTCACTGTGAGAATACAAGAAAAAAATTCCTTGAGAAAAATTCTCTCTTACTAAGAAGAAACAGAAAAAAACGTATCAGCGAATTTGCCATTAATTAGACAAATTAGGGGGATATGTTCTTATTTAATTGATAATGTTCTCCAGGAAGTTTTTGCACATAATTTCATCCCCCATCCCCATCCCTTATCATGTGCTAAATACTCATTTTTGTTCTTCTCGCATTCGTAGCAATTTCCTCTTCATTTCCAACTGCAAAAAATCCCCGAATGATAGAGAAGATTAAATGGGACGTATTTCGGAATTCTAATTGGTTGATGGTACACATAAAATGGAAAATCGATTGAACTATTTTTATTTGCCATTTGAGTGAGAAATCCACCGAGAATATAGCTCTATACTCATTTAATTCAACCAAGAGTGTCTGCATTTGCAAAGTTTTCTATATTTGATTTCATAAAATCGTTATGGAAAAAAACATAGAAAGACTCGAGGATAATTTCCAATAGGAAGGTATGGAGGTAACAACCTATAAAATGTATTTATCAAAGTTCCCATTCATATTTTAAGATAAGAAATTTCCATAACGTCACCACGCAACAACAAACTTTCCCCATTATAAGCTATATCTTGTTGAATTTGCTGTGGCTTCAATTTTCAGTTGCAGAAGATTCCCCTTTATGGGGGAAAGGAGGTGCTCTTTGCATTATGTACAAACGTTTACTTCCCTCTCAATGTGCATCCAAAAGTTTGCTCTTGTCCGCCCAGTTTGAAGTGCTTCATTGGACAACCTGTCTAAACTAAAATTACAACCCGTAGAGACGTCACCCGCATAATAGTTGGTTAGACGACAACAACTTCTCCTGGGAGGAAGCTCAATGACAATCATGGGACGTTTTATGTGTGTTTGTCAAGAAGTTTTAATCAAGAAAAAAGAAGCCTCACTTTTTCTTTTATTTATTTATTTTCTTCATAATAAAATTTATATTTTGAGCTTGGGATATTTTCCCATTTTCCCCATTACTTTGGCATTATGCATCGTCAGCAGTGTACCTTCAAAGAAGGTCGGTTAGTTTAAAAAATTCAAGAATCATCCACTATTGAATTTCTAAGAAAGAAGTATAATCTATATATAGAGAAAGTGACAACTTGCATATATTTTACACGACACCCGCATATACTTTGTGAATAATTCAAACATCCCTTCGATTTGCAAAGTGCATGGCCATTGTGGGTGGGAAGGTCTTGGGAATGTTACCATGCTATCATAATAGACATCAACCCACCCCCGCCCAACCCCCAGAGAGGGATGAATTATTTATGAAAATACCCGCAGGAGGATCGAACTTGAACTGTGTGGCTATTGATGGCGGTTTTTTTTTCACTTTCTCACCCTGCTGGGTCAAATTCACATTTCATCCCTTTTCTGTGACATGACCCACAAGGGTGATAATTTTAATTCAAAAGTGACTGTTGACATTGGTAAATTGAATAATACCCAAGAGCCTATTTTGTGGGAACATTTTATACGGCATGGAAGCATAACTCTGTGCGGATGTATAGGTGATATAGAAATAATTTTCAGATTCAATTTTATGAGAAAATAAATTTTAAATAGGAAATACGTCTGTTCAGGAAATGAGTTTTAATCAATACATTTTCGTTAATTTAAATTTTTTAATAAAATTTATTTTGCATTGCGTGGGATTTATTAATATTTCACAATATTTTAACATTTGGATATTCATCGTCAAGTTTCAAGTCTTTCAATTACTCTTATTTAATTCTATATAGTCCTCAAAACTTTTAGTGATTTTCTTCGAAAAAAATTCTTGAAAAAAATGTTGAAATATCTCTGATGTACTACTGAGTGAGTTCGACGGAAAAATTAAGAGCCAAATTTACCTTGATAAATTGGCATTACTAGAGAACTAAGGTTAAAGACTTTAATTAAAATTTCACTGATTTGCTTTAAAAAGAACGTTAAAATAATACTGATATCTCTTTTCGACGTAACAAAATCAATAAAATGAAATCTTTTTAATAAAATTTTTCAGCAGATTCATAAGAACATAGGTTAAAAAATTAGATATAAAACTTAATATTTCATTGATTTTTCCTTCAAAATTTCGCTGATATAGTGCTGATTTTGCCAACATACTTTTATCTCTTAGTTATAGCGTCAAGTATTGTTTAATGACAATTTTGTTTTTGTTCTCTTCCCAAATAAAATAACGTTTAAAGCTTTATAGCAAAAGAAAGTCTTTTAACATTTATTTACTCTCAAAATGAAGGGTACAAATTAAACAAGGAGAAAGGACATAAATACCTTTCTCCATGAATGCTACTTGAGAACCTTTTGAGGTTTGTAAACCAACAAAGGAATTTATTTTGTCCCGGCTTGCTCTTAGAACTCTCTCCCTCTCTCTCTATTGCTTTTCCTATGTTCTTTTGTGCTTTCATGGAAATTCCTTTAGGATGTAACTTCATCCGGTATAAAGTCTAGAACGGCACAAAGGGAATGCGCGCTAAAAGGGGGATATGATCCTCAATGGTCAAAAGGCAAATTTGACCACAAATTGGAACCACAAAGAAGGAGTTGGAAACGATGCATGATTCACCAATTAACCAACCCTGTACTTTGCAATCGATTTATAGATTCAACCACAAATCCCATGGTGATTGTGCTGCTGACAATCAGGCTAGAAAATTGTCATTTTCATTGAGAACATCTGCGTGGATCGTGTATTTATAGCCATGAAGGTACAACAGGTTGAACGAGTTCCTCAATGAAATATACCTTCATACTTCTTTGCTATTTTACCCTCCAAAATATATAATACATAATGACAAATATATATAAAAGTTGTGTGTAGTGAAAGTGAATGTGGGGGGAAAACTATGCCAACATACATATAATATTGTGGCGTAGGTGAATCATTTCTTCCCTAAGGCCTTTGAGTATGTTTGTATGGGGTTGTTTTTTTCCCACAGAGGTCCACTACGCAGAGGGTGAAAGGGTTAACACGCACAGGTCTCCCAATACACAAAATTAAGAACCTCCTTTCCATAATGAGACTAACAAATACAATTTTCTTCCGGGGGGAGTAAAGTTTGGTGTTGAAGTCCTTCTTCGCCAGGAGGGGGAGGGTGGTGGTATGGCCATTATTTGATTATGTCATTCCGTGAAATGAACCTTCAGCCACTAATTTGAACCTTTGCACTTACATTGAGGGCTTTTCCGTCGTTGTGCCCTTCGTCTCCACCAAGAGAACGATGAATGATTGTGACACTTTTAATAATCTTGTTCGGACATTTTATGGCTACACTTGGGTGGCACGTGCGTGATCCACCCCCAATCATCACATTTATTTTTCCTCCTTGGAAAAATTGTATATAGCATTCCGAGGAGGTGTATTCATCTGGTGCGAAAGAACACAATACTTTTTTTTTTACACAAGTGGATTGTCAGCAAATTCACCCGCCTTCGGAGCAAGTGGATTGATGAAACTTTTCTCGGAGTTTGAATTGTGAGTGTTGGACGATTGTGTAAATATTTATTTGGTGGAAATAAATTAAACAAACTACCAAATTGTATATCTTGGGATTATTTAGCTCTGTGCGGCGCTCACTCTTGGGCACACTGAAGAGACAGACACATCCAAGGAAAAAAAAAAAACACGCGCGTAATACTTCTCACCTCCTCCTTATGCTCCCCGTACCAGCATAAAATCCCCCTCCCCCCAAAAAAAAACCATCGACATTTATGCGACAACAATCACTCACGAAGACAGTTCGCTTTGAAACATTCTCAAATGCCCTGTGTGAGATTTTTCACTGCGATATTTCTTTTTTTTAATGCCCACAAGATGAGTGAGATAATTGATTCACGTCAAACATTTTCTGCGAAATCATCACTGATTGAGTTTATCTGATGGTGATGCTCAGCAGAACATTCGTCATTCGGTGCATTGTTATTGCCATCAATTTAATGGGAGGGGAGGGCATTAAGAAATTAGAGCAGAAATTGAAAGGAAATTCTAATTTAAGATTACTTTTTTGCAATGACTTCTGTGGGTCTTGCAATTTAGATTAATTATTCAATTAATTTTCTCGTTTTGGTATTCGTAGATTGAGGAGTTTTAAGCTCTGTTTTAGCTCAATTTAATTTAATTTCATGAATTTGCCAAAAAGTTTAAAATCAAGACAAGTTTTCTTCCCAAGAATGTAAAAAAAGGAAGAAGATAATTTTATAAAAAAGATTTTCAATGAAACTCTCTTTTTTGAAAATTATATAACGATTTTTAACTTGTTAAATAATCAGTAGAAATTAATAGAATTTTCTTAAACATTTTAAATGGGTATAATATTGTTCCCTTAATGATATTTTCCTTAGAAAAAAATCATTAGAAAAAAATATGAAAACTTCTATTAGAACTATTAATTGTTAATAAACATACATTTTTAAATAATTTCTCACTGAATTTCTACTTTTTATAAGTAAAAAAAAATTGCTCAAAATGAATATATTTTTGTGTTTTGTGTGGCATTTTATGACCTACATCAGTGCGGAGATTAACGTTGTCGTGATCTTGAGCTCAATGTTCCATCTAATTTATGTTGTATCGCATCAGAATGCTTTTATTTTGAGATTTTGCTTTCTCTCAATAATTCACATGTTTACAGAGTGTTTGTTTATTAATAAAGAAGAAGTCAAAAGACTCGGATTCCCTTCAAAAATTTTCCCTCATTCTCTTTCTCTCGAAGTTTGTGGGAAAAACATTCTGCAAGAGGAGTTTTTCATAAAACATAATTTAAATTGGATACCGTGACGGTGTATATTATGGTTAAAATTTATACATTTGTAATTAAATCAGGGACAGATTCGTGAATGGAAGAGAATTTTCATGAAGTTGGTGTTGTGGCATGAACCCCAACAGTTGTTAGAAAAGTTTTCAATAAGCATAAACCAAAAGTCCATTGAAAAGTCTTCACATCTCAAGAGGCACGCACCCGCCCCAAAGAAGTTTTGCATAAAATCCCCACATAAAAGGTAGAGAGAGAAGGATGTTGGGTTTGTGGCAGAATGTGGCCAAAGTTCAACAAGTTCTTCATTATGTTTAATAATTCATGAAGATAGCGGTAGGGTGCTTCTTCGATTTCATCTTTTCGTATCACGTTTCGAGGGTGTGGCATTAAACATGCGAGAATTTTCATTGTAAAGAAAAAAATGAGAAGCTCGGAAATCACTCCACATTCCCAACACCTTACGGCAATTGGAAACCACCTACATTTTCTCCCGAAAAAAGCACACGCCGCACTGGAAAATGAAAGATTTCTACATGCTCATTTTGAATGGGATTTTTCGTTTGATGTTTGCCGGTGCGAAAGAGAGAGAGAGTGGGAGAGTGAGACAGAGGAAAAGTGAGCATGGTTCTTTTCTTTTTTTCTTTTTGTAAAATTGAGGTTTTTCCCGCACCATTCTCTCCAATTATTGTTAAAATAAACAAGAGCTTTTCTGCTGGAGGAACAAATGAATGGGGTCTCGTTGTTTTTTTTTGCAGAATTTCTCTTTAATTACAATCCTCCCGCACACGAAGGATGAATGCCTGAAAGGAGCTTTATAATTTAGAGAAAAAAAAATGCAGTGTCAGAGCTTTTCTATGCGCGGGGAAAGGTAAATAGAAGGAAAATGAAAAGTGCAGACTACATCAAGAAAAGTACCCAATTTTTTCAATCAGGGAAATTTTTTTTTATTAAAAAGTCCTTGCGTGTTTGATTGCTATATTTACATCCTTTCTAGTTTTTTTTGATTTGTAAGAAAGTCATATTTTTTTTTGTTAAAAAAAAGATAGAATATGGAAAAGGAGTTTTCCTGATTCTGTATGGAAAATCTCCTCATTCGAGGAACACCACGCGTAGTCTTTTTGAAGAGGATAAAAAAAATGAGGAAAGAATCACAGAGAATATGAAATCGTTAAGGAGACTTTATTTTTTTTTACTAAGAAAGTTAGTAAAAATTTGCCCAAAAATTCAGACAATGACGTCACTATTTTGTTTCTAAATTCTTCAATACATGAAGCACACTGAACTAAATTGATAGAAATCATTGACGAAACATCAGTATAAATGTTTCATGCATTTAAAAAGATTAAAAAAAAAACACAATAGTGACGTCATTGTTTGCATTTTTCAGTAAATTTTTGCTGGCTTTTCTCAGTTTATTTCAGAGTAATAAATATGAATTCTTTCTTGGCGATTTCTTATTCTTCTTGAATATCTGAAAGATTATTTGTGTTTCCTGATTTTTTCCTCGAATGAAGGTGTTTTACCATACATAATGAGTAAACACCTTTTAGAAAATTAAATTGAATCCGAATTTTTGCCAAATTTTCAGTGAAAATTCAATTCAAGCTCTTTAAATTATAAATTAAAAATTTTCCCCTGTGATGAGCTTGAGTTAAAAAAAAAATATGAAGAATTAAAAGAAAATAGACTTCAGTGCATCGCGAAAAGCTTCCTTTATTTTAATTGATCAAACAGTCAATAGAGAAAACATTTTCTTCTATAAAAAGAAACCTTCAACGTTGTTTAGCCATGCCCTGAGTAACTTCCGCTACGTCTCCAATCCTTGTGACAGAATTCAATTAAATTCCCTGCACATCCCGCATTGGCTTATTAAATATTCTCATCTCATGTGTTTTCCAAGCGGGAGTGCCTTTCAATCACATTTTTTTTTGCTCCGGAAAGCTTTACTAATCGCACTCATGTGGGGTTGATGGAAGATATATATGAAGAGCATGCGAAGAGTGACTTTGGTGGGGGCGGAAGGGGTTGATCGCTTGAGGATATATAAATTTTTGTTTCATGATATACTCACCGGAAACAACCTCGGAATTGTCATCAATCTCATCTCTGTCGGACATTTTTGTGTAGAGCCTGCAGCACTTTTTATTGCAATTTTTAATTAAGAGACTCAGGTGCTCTCTTGTCACACTACTGGCTAAAAAAGTCCATATATATTGCGAAAATCTCCACCAAAAATATCCTTCAAATTGATGTCACTCGCACCGAGAGATGGCTTTTCATTTTCACAAAAAAAAGCCCGTCGAATGTTATTTTATATGTTGCACTAGAAATTATTCATTTTATCGCGTTTTTTACCTCCATTCCACTCACAGTTCTTGTTAATTGAAAATATATTTTTTCCCCATTGATTACAACTTTTCATTGATGATGGGGTGATTCTGGAGATAATACAAAAGAAGTTCATCCAACAATAAATTCTAAAACTACCAACACATTTTGTGTCAATGCCAAAGCTCACACCTTTAGCAGCATTGAAAGAAATTTAAAATAAAAAAAAAATGTGTTTGCTGATGGCAAAAATAGAAATTATATTTATTGCGTTGACGCTGACATCGTTATTAGTGTAAAAGCATGTAAAAGTTTCTGCTTGTTGTGTTATAAATTGTGTGCTATACAAATGTGGATTTTCACATAGAACATTCTTATTAAAATTTATTAATAAAATTCCTACGTGAGAGTCAAAATTGCACGTTAATTTGAACATTCCCAGCTCATTTTCTCTAAAATATTTTTCTCAAAATTTTATAAAAGCGCATGAAAAAGGATTTTTTTTTATCATTGAATGTTGAACATGAAAGTGGAATGTTAAACAAAGAGATGGAAGATGGTTTGAATCCTTTGAGTGGGACAAAAGGAGAATTTAATTCAGAATTAGTATTCTTCCACTACGTACAGAGATTAAGAAAATATTTTTGGTTTGATTATAATTCAATAGGAATGCGTCCAAGAAAAGGAAGAATTTGGGCTTTCAGCAGAGAATTTTGCATAAAATACATAATTATGCTTTTACCCAATAGAGAGAAACTCTGTAACAATTCAAAGGAATTATTGCAAAATTTTAAGATATTTAATTAGGAAACTTAATAACATTTAATATAAAAATACACTGTCATTCAAATTTTTGTTATCAGTACTAAAACATTCACTGATGGATATTTAGTAGAGAATATTACCAAAGAAAATTTTACTAAAACTTCAGTAGTTGCCCAAAAACTTTTTTTTTCGTACCGTAAATAGGAAATTTAGTTATGGCTGCTATAAATCTACGTACATCTTTATGCTAATATTATTTAGACTTGCTTCTTAAAATTTTAATTTACTTAACTAAAGAATTTTAATTGTTGCTTACTGGAAACTTTAGTAAAGATTTTAAATGAAATGTCTAATAAAGTTTAGTTGGAGTTTAATTCATAGAGTATAGAACTGAAAATTTGAGTTACCTTTACTAAAAAATATTCATATCTAAACAGAAGTTTAGTGAAGATAACCAAAAGAATTGGTGATTCCAGGCACAAAGACTAAAATTTTCTGTTATAATACTAAAATTTTTAATTAATGTTTCAATACTACAGACTTTAGTAGCAGTTTACTGAAATTCTGAATGACAGTGTACCCTTTGATTAAAATAAAATTAATAAGGCACAACTTATGACATTTACAAACACAACGATTCAATTACAAATTCAAAAAATCTATTTTCAAGGATTTTAAGCGTCATTTTATCTTGCAAATTTAATCTCATTCAAGCTGAAATAATATTAAACAAGTCAATAAAAAAAAATTATTTAGCACAATGTTGGAATAGTCAAGAAGCGGAAGGCGTCAGTAATAAAATAATTTTAATAAACAATATTAATATTTTTGATTGATTTAAAATAAATGAAAGGAAATGAAAGCCTTCAAAAATAATTAAAATATCTCTTTCTCAAACTTTCTTCTCTTCTCGTCTCATTGGCGATTTTTTTTATTAATTTTTAATTCTGTACAAGATTACGCGAATCCCGTGGTTTTATCACACTATAAAACCCACGAGGTCCTGCTTCACCTACCGCCAAGAGATAAACAGCACAGGGCAAACAAATAAGCTGGTATGTCCTATTAATGCCTTTTATGTGGCTGTGCGTACCAAAATTGAGTAATCATGTTGCGAAGTGAAGCAAAATGACTAAAATGAATTGTTAATGCTGCTACTGCTAAATTGATGCCCTACTATTCATACAGAGCCTCCCCCGCATTGGTGATTGGGTGTCTATATAGTGCAAGTTCAAGGGGGAATTAGCAGCTCTGTGTAAACCCGATAAGGAGAGACAATTTCTATTTACTTTCCAGCTCTAATGTGTGACTCTTGTGCATGAGTTGAGCATCTCAAAAGTCTCTCAAACCACGTAGGAAATAATTTAATTTTTATTTTCTCAAAAATGCTTCTTGAGGGCGGGAGCAAAAGTTGGGAAGAAAGTTCAACGAAGTGAATGGGAAAAGTTTCTAGAGATGCTTTTCCAGCAGGAGAACGATGGCATTCAATAGAATAACCTCTTCTAAATTCACAACAATATGCCATAACTATACTGAAGGTATACAATTCCATTTTGAAACCTCCAGTGTGAGATTGTGGAGAAAAATGAAACTTTTCAGTGGAAGAGTAAATTGTTGAGCACAATTAATGCACAAGTGAAATGGTATCAAAATAAAAATGTGAGATGTTTTCCTTCACTCCGCTCTGGAAAACACACTCTTAATCTCTCAGATGATCCCTCGAGCGTTAAATCTCAACCTGCTCATTTTTTTTTATTCTTCTTTAATTCGCAAAACTTTTGTGCCTTTGAGTATCAATTTCACCGACTGGCAGTAAGTTTAGATAAGTAGTTTCTTTAACATTACTTATGAATTCAGTTTTTTGTTAAACCATCAAAGAAATTACAAATTTTTGATAAAAGTATTTTTATGAAATTGCGAAAACAAAAATCTTTCTGAAATCTCTATTGATTTAACCCTTTTTTTGCCCGTTAATTTTATCCATAAAAAACAGAGAGGTGACAAAACTCTTTTTTTAGTGAAGCTAAGCAAATTAATGGCGTAGAATCTCTTGTAAAACTCTTCTTTGCATCAACGACGCTTTGTAATTGAGTAAGGCGTTGATTGAAAAATTTTCCTTGATTTTTTTGCTATCAAAAATTGATAAATCAGAGATTTTCTTGGAAAATTGGGCCTATGTCATGCCTCTGTTCTAAAATTATATTATAATAATTTTTTTCTAAGTCAGAAATTGGTTAAATTTTCATAAAAGTTGGTAAAGAAGATGTTTTGACCGGGAAAAAAATGTTTTCTCAGATAATCCGCAGAAATCGTTATAATAAGATGGAAATTTTCAATTTTATTTGTAATAAAAGGTCACAAAAGGGTTAACAGATTAAAATTAACCCTTGGAGGATCCAGGTTTTTAACCTCAAAACTTGACTTTAATTTTCTCTCAAAAAGAAAATGTTTTTCCAACTTTTCTTTCGATGATCTTGAACTAATTGAAATATTACAAAAATAATGTGGAATTTATTACAAAAGGTTCAATAGATTTTAATTCTGTGGCAATTAATAAAAGTCGAATTGGTCGCTACGGCGAGGAAAATCCTCCAAGGGTTTATAAAGAGTTCGGACCTATCTTCCTCCATGGAGGGTCAGGCAAAATACTTAATTTTGTGTAAGAATTTCTATTAAAAAAAAAGAAGGAAAAAATCCGCCAGACTGCGCAATGATGGAGATAAATTCAAATTTTTTTTATCCATTCCCCATATTTGATACTCAAAGGTCATCACTTTCATCTCTCTCTCGGCATTTATATTGCGAGAATAAAGTGGAAACTTGGTGTGAAAATCTTGTGCGGATGCTCGACACTTTTGCCCCAAAGGAGTGTGTTGGTTCACGATGAGGGGGGGGCATGTATATGAAAACATATTTTTAGCTTTATCCGCGTGAAACAAAAATAATTCCGTCGTCGATTTAAAAGTATCACGCCGGTTCATCAGCGCAGGAGGATTGGAAAAGCGTGTGGTGTGTATTCATAAAATTGCGCCAAGATGATCATTTAGGCAATGATGTGAACACCCATGACACACTGTTTGGGAGTTTGCGAGGCATTCTTGGGGTAAATACGGATGATTTATCATCCTGCAATGATCTTCAAGTGCCACAAAATGAAAATTTTCTCACACTCTCTTCACAAAATCTGCCTGTATTCACTTATAATTGATTTTTAAATCATTCTGCGTTAACCGACACAAATAGCAAAACTTATCTATTTAATTTTCACCATAAGCGTGTACACTTTTCACCAGCACCCTGTACTTCCGGTACATATGTCGGTGCAAAATGAGACGCGTGCCACTTCCTGATGCCATGAAAAATGAAAGAAAGAAAGAAGAAATCTCCTTTGATTCCCCAAGAGACTTGTGGGTGGTTGCGGAAAAGCGTCTGGTATGTTCGTTATCTACCGCCAAACTGAACAGTAGATACTTTCTCAAAGTCACTGCCGACGTACTCCGACGCCGTCCCGCCGTGCCGAGAGAAACACGGCATTTTGGTGAGAACAGGGAAATGCCGAGAGAGAGAGTATCCCATTCACTTTTCCTGGCGCAACACGTGGAAAGTTTTTTTTTCGTGCGGAGTACGGGGGTGTATATGCCACCCATAAGACATACTCTTTCGCATGATTGACAAGGTAATTGTTTGTTTATCAACAAACAACCGTGTATGTCGTAAGTTCTCCAAATAAACTATTCACAATCGCAAACACATCTCCACTTCTGTGTCAATCCCCCTTCAAAATTTCCATAATTCTCTCCAGTAGAGACTTCCCCGTGTTGCCGCCCCGAGGAAGTATTTTATTCAAATTGATCTGCTTGTAAATGCTTTTAGTGCTACCGACAATTTTTCACTCAAGAACCCGCCCATCGAAATTCTATCACGCAATTAAGCCAATCAATAGAAATCTACCTGGAATTTGACGGATTTACTCCGTCTCAGTGAATATTTAATCACATTAAACTCACTCTCTGCACGTGGTCGGTCATGCGTTTAGTTTCCCGCCAAAATTCACGCGCGTTTGCGGGGGAAATGTGAATGAAACATTGAGAGCTTATGATACGACATCTATGCTTTAAAAATAAAAAATCCTCAACTTTGCAATTCAAACTTGTGAAGTTCGTTGGGATGGAAAGTTTACTATATACAATGGGTACAATATATAATAGTTGGGAAATCATGGGGAAGTTCTGAGAAGAAGTCGAAGAATGACTGAAAAGTTGAGATTTATGCAGATTAAAATTACTAAACCCCTTTTAACGGCTGTTACATTCAAATTAGCAGCTTTTGTCAATTGCTTGACATTCTTTTTCTTACGATTGACGTTTCTTTTAAATGATTTACATTTATTTTCTAATGCTTGAAGTTTATTCCAACGTTCGATGGTCCTCCTGTTTCAACGATTAATGTATCTTTTCTAATATTTAAGAATTATTAGGGTTTCTAACAGCAATTTGTGAAAAAGAATTTTTCTAAAAGTTAGATTCTTCGACTATTTTTAAGCACAATTCAAATGAGATAAGTAGATCAAAGGTATTCCATTCAGGTACATTGACTTTCTCACCTTCTTTGCACTTTAAATGCTAAAAGAGAAGGACAAAAATAAAAAAGAGACAATTTTTTGTCAGCAAAGAAGGACTCGAGAAATGCTCTCTTCTTTGTGGGAAATTAAATGGCATGTTGCATCACAATTGACGCGATGGAGAAAAGAAAAATACACACGGTGAGGGTTTGGTGGATGATGACAAAAAAAGTGCAAAAGTTGGTTTGTTGCGTGAAGATTAATGGCATGTCTTTGACGTTTTATTGTTGGTAAATGTGGCACCGTGAAGACTCCTTAAATCTGTTTATCATATTAATGCCAGAACCGGAGCTCGAGTGGATGCATCAATCTGATGGAGGGAAAGTACACGAACGATATGTCTTTGGGATTCTCACTATATGGAGTCAAAGTCAACCCCCTTGCGCAAGGCAACAATTGGCTGTTGACCAACAAACAGATTGTCAGTGAATGGGACAAACCCCGTGACAATGGGATGGCTGACATTTTGGCTGCGAGAGGGAAAGAAGTGTATCAAATGGGAATATGTGGGGCACACAAGGGCCTCGATAAATAATGAAGTCCTGAAGATATCACCTTTTTTCTTGTTACCTTTTACCTTGAATGCGCGCAGAGAGCTCCTTTAGCCGAATCAATTGTCACACACTCATATACGGGACCCCGCGCGTACCTGGCCCAGAGGACAATAAGATGGGATCTCGGGGTATTCTTCCCCGCATGTCTGTGTGATGTTAGACAAAATATTTATGATGTTATGAATATGGGGCGACAAAATATTGAGGTCTCTTTGGCATTGCATATTCCCCTTGTTCTCATATATTGAATTCCCAAAAAAAAACCTCCCGGACTTTTGCCTGAAACCCCGAATAACTACCTTAACTTCCCGGGAACAGGCACGATGCGCTGAATGATGATTTTTATATAGAGAAGAACAATACAAATAAATCATGACGTGAGATATTTATTTTGAGGGTCTCAAGATCCACAATTTATCCTGCACACAGCCCCAGATTTTACGTACTTCGCATCGATTGAAGACACAACCACGGTCCAAAGTCAAAAATGAAGATGAATGCGTTATGAATAAATTAAGATCACTGTCCCTAAAAATCTTTTATGTAAAGTAAAAAAAAAACCATTCTCTGCCCCAGAGACTTGCAATGATCTCAAAGACTTTTTTTTCCATCTCAATAGCTCTTGAAATTTTCCGTGGTTGGTACCTCTCGGTTCAAGAGGCTCTCGAGCGAAGCTTTAAAAGAATGGACAAAGATGAACTACATTATTGAAAGTTTTTTTTTTGGGTTGAGTTCTCTTGAATTTACCAAATGACATAGCAATGGTAGATTTTTGAGATTTTTGGGTGAAATTATTTGCTTATAAATAAATTCTTTTACTCAATGTGTGAGTAAAGGAGGTTATTTAGTGATATATATGAAAAATTTTCCTCTTTGAGGAACAATTTGAAATATTTGAAACATTTAAAGATACAAAAGAATACTCTATGTTTGTATTTTTGTGCACATTTATTTGCCGGATTTTCCTAGCTTTATTATAAATTTTCTTTAATAAAGAAGTTAACGGAAATAATCGGAATATTCTCAAATATTGTAGTGATTTGCGAAAGATATCAAAATATTGGTTTTTAGTTTCAAAATGACTCAGATTGAGAGGCAGAAGCTTAAAAAATTTAATTTAAGCCTAAAGAGGACTAAATTCAACACGAAAGGTGGTAAATTCAACTCTCAAAGGGGTTAATTTTTTTTTTTGATTTTATATTGTTCTGAGTTATTTGATTGTTAGCAAGGGATTTTTATGGTGAATTTAAATAGTCAGACCTTTGTAAATATTTGGATTATACGCCATGAAAACCAGAAGATTTTGTAGATAAGCACCCTTTTGATTTATTCTTCTTCCTCGAGTGAGAATTTTTTGTATATCAGTGAATAATCTCCTTCCTCAAATTTTCTTTGACCCTGCAAAAAAGATTTTCAATTCTTTTCTTCAATCATCGTTCGCACTATTTCGTCTTCTCGTCCGCTTCCCTGATTGCCGCTGTAATGCGGCTTATTATGAGAGCCAAATACATGGTGTATAACCGAAGTATAGCGCTCATATGGAAAATTCGCCACAATATCTTCTTACAAGACATTAAAGAAATAGAAAAGAAAACAAATATTAAATTATATTCTTACTAGGTTTGCAATTTGCAATTGAATCTCTGGCAATGAAATTTGAAGCCAAAACTATAAAGTGAAATATCTATAAATTTCTCATTATATATCTATGTAAGACTATATACATTCATATATTATTTAAGTTCTTCCCATGGTAAAATAAGTAAAACCCTCCCATATTTTTTTCCATTGCATATGGTCCATCGTAACTCACTGCCAATAGGCCATTTAAGTCATCATGAGGGGAAGCGATCTGCAGTATGGGACAAAATCACCTCCCATAAGAAAATGACCCCGCAGAAAGTACCTCAAAATCGAGTTTGGTTTTCTCTAACCATCCAGTTTTCTCTTATACTCTTCTCACACCACAGCTGAACATCTTTCACTTTGGTGAGAAGTTCTTCAGCCCCATAAATTACGCTGTAGCTGATATTAAAAGGCATGTGAAATGAATCTGATGGCGATATCAGGCATTTCCTCAGGTGGATTCTTCACCAATGTTAAATGGCTAAATGTATAATTAGCCGTGGTGGATATGAGAAGGCTAAAAGAAAAAAAATTTAGTCACGTTCCACTTGAAATTTGGCGAAACACGCACAAAGCGATGGCGTTATCAATTTGCCACCCGAAAGCAATCAAAACCGTCCTTTTTTCGCGTCTTTTCTTTTCGGCAGGTAATCTCGCTGGTGGGAAGATTAATGGAGGAAGCGTTATGATTTTGTTTTTTGAATATAGATGGCGGGTAATTTTAAATTTTAATTGACAGTAAAAATATTTAAATGTCAAATTTTTTATTGTTGCTAATGTCAATAATTGAAAAGTAAATATTTGAAAGAAAAAAAATCGTTATAGCCTCCATTCGTGCATTTTGAATTATTTTTAGGATTTTCCACGGAAGCTTAAAAGGTAAATGTGATTAAAGGTAACGTCTTTCGCCACGACTTAGAGAAAAACTCACGAAATCTCCTCAAATTCGGTGAATTCCAAGAAAATTGGCCACAAGAGCTCATCATGGAGCTTCTATGAATGATTTCCCAATTACATTTGATACGCATCTTTTTCATTATTGTTGTAGCCTCTAAAAATCATCCTACTGAAAATTAACCATCCATTGAGCAGTCTCTAGAAGCTATGTACCTCCAAGGCCCTAACAATGGCCCGTATACTTTTTGTGTTAACTATAATGCCCAAGCAATCCACCCAAAAACCTTTTTTTCCTCACTTTTCCTCCCCTTCTGTGAACAAGAAATAATTGAACACAGTGGCGAGGAAGTCAATAAAAATAGATCATCGATTCGATACAAGAAGTGATTTATGTAGTTAGAAAATGCAACATGAAAGGCAATTTTCAACCCCTCGACAATTGTTTGCAAACACACTGAACAAGACCCAAAAAAATCGAACAATGCTCAAAGTCAATAAATAAAATTTAAATTTTCGATTCTTACAGTGTTAGAAGACCCTCTTATTGGTCCATGATGGCATCAATCCCTCGAATTAACTGACAATATATGGAGGCCTTCAGAGGGTTCATTTGAGCACACATTTGAGCCATTTATGTTGCTCGTTTCCACACACTTGGGGTGTGGCTTTTCCAGGAACATTAATTCTTTGGGTAGTTGTGCCTTAACTTAACGTATAAAAATAATTATAAAACATGTCCGCTTCTAACGACATTTTATTTAAATTTTTGAAGACATTCTTGAGCAAAAAAATATACTTTTTATCTGAAAATCTTCTTGAAACTTTAAACATTTCCTTAGAGCAGCATGGAATTTCGTGATATTGAAGAAGCTGGGACAAGAGAGTAAATCAGAAGGAATTTCTCCATGGCTTTTGTCATCCGTGGTCTTTTCAATTCGCGCGCTCTCGGATGTTTGTCTCCGCGCACGCTGTCAATTGTGAACTGCTGTCGTGGCCGAGGGAGGATACAGCGCGCGAAGAAGTGGCTGAAAAGCACAACAATTTTCATATTGTCACGTCGCAAGACAACCGATTTGACACGGAGTCGACAATAATGATTCTGTTGCGCGCACAATAAGATAAATGTGCGTTTTGCATATGACCCACTTTGTGGTGGTACCCAAAGAGTCAATTTGTGGCATCTTCTTTTGCCATGTGAGTCAGAACTTGTACACACATCTTTTGGTTCGGTGAGAAAACTGTGGGAGAAGCTCAAGACTTGATTCGCAGGAGGAAATTCATTAAATGCATCTCCTGTGTGCACATATGTGACTCAGGGTGCGTGAAATACTCCTATAATTTCATTCTGACACAAGAACAATTTATCTGTCATTGCACCAGAGCGGAGAAATTGATGAAGTTCTCTTGAGAAAATCGCACGGAAGATTTTCTTTTTCATGAAATAAAAAATATTTGAAAGAAATACTTTAAATTCAATTTAGCCTAACGTTTTTTTTTTAAATTTGAATTGAATTTAAACTTAAATTTTTAAGCATCTGTCAGCAGTTGTCAAAATGACAGCTCTCAATTGACTGTCAAATGAAAGTTCTTTTAATTTACCTTCATTTAAAATTTCTGTTTTTTTTATAGATTATTCAAACTTTTCTACTAATTTTTTATCAAGTAAAATTTCTGTCAATTGGTTGCTCTTTTAATTTAGTGTCAAATTTGAAATTCAAACTTCTGTCAATTGAAAGTTCTTTCAATTTATTGTCAAATTTTCAATTTACAGTCAAATGAAACTTCCTGTTCATTTATGAATTGAAAGTTTTTTTTTCAATTTACTGTCAAATCAAAGTTCTGTCAATACCGAATGTCACCCACTTGTCAAACGCCCATGATAAATACCAATAAAAGTCCCGCCTGATATTAAAAAAAAAAGAAAAATTCACTCATTACCACAAAATTTTCTCTACAAAAAAAAATGTTTTTAAGAATGATCAATGGGACGCCTTGGTATTGTTGATTTGTGATGCTTCATTAGTCCATTGAGTGACCAACAATGCTCCCAGCAATCACCCCTTCATAAATATCTCTCGATAGAGGACGCCATGAATATGAAATGGGAGCAATTACTTTTGCCGCCAACAAATTGCTCGGCGTGCGCATCTTTTTTTTTTTTAGCCATTTTACCAACATGAAGAAGAGGAAGTAATTTGGTGGAATTGTAGATGAAATTTCTCATTCGTGTAAATAAAGAGTGATTCCTCATTTAGTGGTACAACAAATGGCTCCAAGGCTGTGATTTTCGGTGCTTGGGCACAAAAAAAATCCCATCTCTCTAAGAAAAAAAAAAGAGGTTGCTTTTGGAGGCTTGAGAAACCAATAAAATGTGGAAGAAGTAATTGATTTTGATCGATAGATAATTGTATGGTATTGACCAAGAGGTCTAGCAGAGTGCAAACAAGGTGAGAAAAAGTGGCAAACGGTATCATTTTGATCTTATGCCGAAGGTACATCAACAGAAAAATCTTTTCAATGAATGAATTTGTATTGAAATAAGAAATTTTTTTCATGGAAAATAAAGAGTTTTCTTCTTGACTTTCTTAGGTAATAAATCTTTGAATTTTTCTCAATTTTTTAAATTATTCATTTGAAGCTTTTTAATCATTTTCTCGCTGAAATATTTTTCTTCATGTATCGTCAGCATAACCAATAATGTTTTTCACTGTGAACAAAATTATGTATCTTCACGAAAAATCCGCGAAAACAAGGTAGTAAAATTACCGAGTTTATTCGTTGCAGTAATGATGAGGTATCTAATGCTGTTATAATTGCAATCCATATGGAAATTCATGTTGTAATTTAGCGCGCATAATTGTGATAATGCGGCATATACAACATAAGGATTATGCGTATAGAGGTGTACCTCATTGAAAATGGATTGAAACTGCTGGCAAAGTGTGCAATTAAATTATGCTAAAACACACAAAAACACTTAATTTTCTATATCAAAGCAACGACTCATTGAATACACTTTTACCCATATATACGAGGTGTTTAATTCAGCCATCATTAGAGCCACCTTAATGATGGGTTCGAAGAAGCTAAAAGGTTTTCAAACCGGGAGAAATGCTTCGTTTTTTATGTCCCCCCTTCTTATGCTTCTTCACCAACTGCGTCTCACCTCATTTTTAATATACCTCCATCGCCATAGAGAGAATTGCTCCATCGCACACTTACTAAAGGGTACAATACCTTAACGTGTGGTGGATCCTCGAATGAGGTAGAAGATTGAAATCATTCAATTAATTTGCAATAAAATTGAGTGATCTCCGTGATCTTGTCGGCGGGCATTTTTTTCTTCATCTTCTTCTTCAACTTGGCACAGAGAAAAGTCTTGGCGGAATTTGCTTATCTCGCACTTTAATTTACTCACCTCTCCGGAGTTATTCGGATATGATTCAACGGTCTTGACTTTTTATTGTTATTGCGTGCTGAAGAGCAGATAAATCTATCGCTGGGACATCATTCAGTCCACGTCTGGCGCGGGATTTTACCGTCAAGTGGAAATTTATCAAAAATCCAATGGATTTCAATGTTTATTGCGGGGGGCTCGGTGGTGGATCACTCGCGGAAAATGGGTGTTGAAAATTTAGAGACTCGATAAGATGAATTAAGATTCTTGATACGGTTTATGGTGATTTTGGGGCATTCCTGTATTAGTATGATGGATGTAATAAAATTCAAAAAAAAAAAAGAATTCTCAACACGAAGAACTATACGAAGAAGTTTATTGAACAGATCAAAATATTTTAAAATTCAAACTTTTTCGCCTTTGATTTTTATTTTCTTTTGAAACTTTATTAAAAAAATGTTATTTTGCTTTGTAGGTAATTGAGCAAATTTAAATCCTTATTTTAACAAAAAGGATTATTCAATTCGCCTAGAATTATTTAATTTTTTTTAGAAATCAGGAGCGTAGCTAGAAATCTAATCGAGATGTGTTAGATTTTTTTTACATAGTTTTGGATAGTTGAAGTTAATGAAGATTAGGATCAAGTTTGCTTTCGAATTTGCTTAACGATTTTTTAACGTTTAACAATTTTTTAACAGCTGCATTAGATGCCTTTGACAGCTACTTAAATTCTAACTTTTGAAGTTTCTTTTTAACATATGACGCAGCAGTATTTGAAATTTAAGAAGTTTGATAAATTCTAACGTTTAATTATTTTTAACGATTATTATTGAGTGTGGATTAGGATTAAAAAAAGTTTATTATTAACTTTTATTAACAAGTATTTAAAGTTTTTGACAGTTTGTCCAATTCTTACGTTTGACGTTTCTTTTTTAACCTTCTGTCATTTACTAACTTGCAATTTAGCTATTTACTGATGCTAACAGTTTGAATTTTTTTAATTGATTTCGTTGTACTATCGATATTGGTTAACTGATTATAACAATTAGACCTAATTTACCCTAACATTTCACAATTTTTCTAGAAAAAAATTAAATTCTTAATCATGAGTAGAGATTACGCGCATCTTCTTGAAGCATTTTGAAGACATTTGAAGGAAACTAACAAAATTAAAATAAAATATCTTTTGACTAATGCAAAGTGATCGTGATATTTAATGAAAGAATCAATTGAATAATGAAAATCCATCGTCGTTTTTTTTTCAAGTTCAAAAAACCATGTGTTATGTATAACATAAATCATGTATGCCAACAGTGAGATTTAACAATAAATGTTGGTAGCCCTCCTTCTATCGCGACGCTCAACCGAAACCTTTCGGGGCAGTCGAGCTCGGGCTACCGACGAGAGCACACGCAACACACAGTCTTTTCAGTGGCGACGATTCGGGATAGGAAAATTCCAGAAGAAAATTTTGGAGAAAAGCCCAAAAAAGTGTGAAAAATTTTCTGGAAAAACCCCAAAAGTGCATAGTAGTGAAAAAATTTGAGAAAAGACGTGGAAAATAGACGAAGAAACGCTTTGTTTGTTTGTGAGTGGGCGTGGCCAAAGACAAAGGACTCAATGGAAAAAACCCAAGCGGGCGAAGCGTCAAATTTTTTCTGCGCGTGAAAATTGATGAAAAAGACGCCAAAAGTTTGTTTTTCCGGCCTGTGAACAAAGAAAAGTATTCAAGATGAGTTCCCTGATCGGCAGTATAGAATCTTTTGTGCCAGGAGACAATTTTAAGAACTTTCGCGACCGATTGGAGAGTCTCCTGAGTGTCAACAAAATCACGGAGGAAGATCAGAGGAAAAATCTCGCGATCACGCTAATGGGAGCAACTGCGTACGATACCTTGGTTACACTTTTATCACCCAAGACGCCCAGCGAAGTTACCTACAAGAAAATCATGGAGACGCTGTTGAATCATTATGAGGTGAAAAATAACGTCATTGCCGAGAGATGTCAGTTTCATATGCGCAACCGCAAAGACGGCGAATCGGTGAATGATTACATTGTGGAAATCAAGGCCATGGCAGACAAATGCGAGTTTGGAGCATTCTTGGAGGAGGCTCTACGGGATAGACTGGTCAGTGGAATCAATGATCAAGTGCTGCAACAGAAGCTGATCCTCCAGAGTAATCTCACATGGGAGAGAGCAAAGGAAACATCCATCATTGAATTCCGTACACGGCGGAATGTTCAGGAAATGGGACAAGCGATCGGAGGAGTCAATCTGATGAGCAAACAATCCGCCCACGCGAAGCGTCAGTCATCAGGTGGACATCAACGTCATCGTAGCCGTCACATCTTCAGCTCCAAGTGGTGCTTCATGTGACAAATGTGGACTTCAGCACGCTCAAGGTCAATGCAAAGCTGCGAAGAGCAACTGCAGGATGTGCGGGAAGAAGGGCCATTGGGCTGCGATGTGCCGCTCCGGGAAGACGCTGACGTCGCTCCATGCAACCACGATGGATAGTTTTAACCCCATGTATTTGAAGCTCAACGTAGATGGTCAGGATACGAAGTTTGAGGTAGATACAGGTGCGGTGTGTACGGTGATGGGCTGTGATGTGTATGAGAATTTTTTCTCCCATCGGCAGCTGATGCCCACACAGATGAGATTCTCCTCAGCCAGCGGAGACCCAGTATTAGTCCGAGGAGTAATATTGGTAAGTACCTGTGATAACCAACTTCCCATTTACGTAATTGAATGCAAAGAAGGTGCAATTCCGTTGCTCGGGAGAGACTGGATGGATCGTTTATTTCCGCGGTGGCAAGAAAAACTTCGCGATGCATTTTCATTAAACGCTCTTCAAGCAGATAAGAGGGAAATTGTTGATGAAATTAAGCGAAAATTTCCGCGGGTTTGTGAGACAAACGATAAAAATCCGATTAAACGATTCAAAGCTTCAATTCATCTCCAGGAGAACGCGAAACCAATTTTTTATAAATCGCGAGTAGTACCGTTCAAGGTTAGGGATCAGGTAGCCAGTGAGCTAGATAGATTAGCTGCGGATGATATTATTGAGCCAGTACAGCACAGCGTATGGGCCAGTCCTCTCGTAATTGTGCCCAAGGGGAACGACAAAATTCGGCTTTGTGTAGATTTCAAAGTGACGATTAATAAGTACGTTCTGAAGGAGCACTATCCGCTGCCCAGTGTTGATGATCTTTTTGCCCAACTGTCTGAGGGAAAAGTTTTTTGCACGATAGACTTGCAAGGGGCATATCAGCAGTTGGAGGTTGAGGAAAATTCACGCGAATTTTTGACGATCAACACGATCAAGGGTTTATATCGATTCAAGAGATTGCCATTCGGGGTCTCATCAGCCCCAAGCATTTTCCAATCGTTTATGGACCAGATTTTGGCAGGGATTAAGGGGGTGGTCGTATACCTAGATGATATCCTCATCTTTGGGAAAGATGAGAAGAGCGTAAAAGAGACATTGTGGGTTGTATTGGGGAAGCTCGATGAGCTCAACGTAAAGATAAACGTTGATAAATGCACATTTGTCGCGAGTTCGATCAAGTTTTTGGGTCAGATTATTTCCGAGGGGAAGATTAGTCCAAATCCGGATAAGTTAAGGGCATTAGAGAATGCGCCGCGACCAGAAACGTTGAAACAGCTACAGGCATTCTTGGGTTTAGTTAATTACTACGCCAAGTACATTCCAAATCTCGCGGACAAACTTCGTCCTCTCTACGATTTGCTTCAAGAGAGAAATCGGGAGGGAGAGAAACTGATGTGGAGACAGGCCCACACAGATTGTTTCGAAAAGTGCAAGAAATTGTTAAAAGGTGAGTCGATACTCATGCTTTATGACCCCAAATTACCATTGATCATCTCTGCAGATGCATCACCCTACGGTCTAGGCGCGGTTTTGTCGCACGTTTGTAGTAATGGTGCTGAAAAGCCAATTTACTTCGCGTCTAGGACTTTGTCTGAAACAGAGAAACGTTACGCTCAGCTAGATCGTGAGGCAGCAGCAATAATTTTCGCGATTCGAAAATTCTATAAATTCATTTACGGGCGCAAATTTGTGATCTACACAGATCACCAACCTTTGATTTCGATTTTCAATGAGAAAAACCTCGCGTCCGCGGTGCTATCCCCACGGATGTTAAGATGGCAGGGTTTAGTGGCATCAATGGATTGTGAAATTAAATTCCGTCCGGGAAAATTGCAGGGAAATTGCGATGGTCTATCAAGACTACCCATTGATGACCCAGAATTAGAGCCAGAAGAGATAAAGATTAATGCTTTCCGTTGCGAGAACGACCCCATTGACTTTAAGATTGTGAGAGCTGCGTCGCTAACCGACCGCGAGCTAATAAATTTAAAGCACCAGATTATCGCTGGATGGCCAGAAAATCCAGCGGGGTTGTCAGAAACCCTCAGGTTTTATTGGAGGTTTCGTCACTCGTTGACCGTAGAAGATGATTGCGTGTATTACGGGTTCAGAATTTTGATTCCACGGAAATTGCGTCGTAAGGTCTTACATCTTCTACATGAAACGCATGTAGGGATTGTACGAATGAAGATGATGGCTCGTTCACTCCTTTGGTGGAGGGGTATTGATAGCGATATCGAAAAGTTTGCAAGTCAATGTGAGGAGTGCTGCGTTACAGCCCGAAGGAATAAGTCAAATACAATTCCATGGAAGGAGGCAAATGCTCCTTTTGAAAGAATTCACTTGGATTTCTTTCATTTCGCGGGTAAAGAGGTACTTATCATGGTAGATAGTTACAGCAAATGGCTGGAATTGGTTCTCATGAGGGGTACTAACGCAGAAAAAGTCAATGAAGCACTCGATGAGATTTTCGCGCGTATGGGAAGACCCAAAGAAGTGGTTTCGGACAACGGTCCACCCTTCAATTCAAGTAAATTTCACGATTTTTGCCACCAACGAAGTATCGAAGTCCTGAAGAGTCCTCCTTACCATCCACAGAGTAACGGAATTTGTGAGAGAGCGGTTCAGACAGTTAAGAATTCTTTAAAGAAGGAGTTGGTTAACACAGGTACAGATTCATTCAATTTGCAAAAAGTCATGCGTGAATTTCTTGCGCGTTACAATCACACCCCATCTACCGTCACATCAGCGACTCCGGCAGAGTTAGTATATAATTTTGTGCCAAGAACAAAATATAACAATGTCAATCCTCATTTCAGGGTAGTGCCTAAGCTTAAGTCAGATCTGAAGAATAAGGATAAGAAAGTACATTTTAAGTTGCCGGAGCAAAAGTTCAAAGTTAATGATTCAATTTTTTACCGAGTGGAAGATAAGAATTCAGTTAAGTGGATCCCGGGCAGAGTCATTAAGGTTCTAAGTAGGATTAGATACCAAATTGTTGTTGAGAACAGAATTTTGCAAGCCCATGAGGATCAGTTGAAGGTGAACAACACACCTATTCATCCAAGATGTCGCATAATTTTTCATAAAAAGGAGGAAATGGAAAGTGATGACGATGAGACGACTCTAAATTCAGAAAGTTTTGATACCGCGAAGTCTGAATCATATTCGTCAGACTCAGATCAGCCCCCAAGGCAAGACTCTCATCCTCGCTCGATTCCACGGAGGTCATACAGAATTAGAAGACCTCCTAGGAGATTAACTTATGATTAAAGACTCTAGGAAGTCTGAGTAGATTAAGTGTTAAAGGGAACATTGTTAGTTTAAGTAATGAAGTACCGTGTATGTTAGCCTTGAAGAAAAATGTAAATACTCAGCTAGGGTCTAGTTCTTTTTAAAAGGGGGAAGTAGATGTTATGTATAACATAAATCATGTATGCCAACAGTGAGATTTAACAATAAATGTTTCGCCGCTCAACATCGCCGCTCAACCTTTCACGTTTGCTCGGGGATTCCAACAGATCGATTGATGTTGATCGCTTGAAAAGAAAAATAAAAAAAAGCAAGATCGTCGCGGAAAAAGGTGCTTCCAGTCGTTTAAAAGAATTACCCGGTATTTTTTCTCTTCGCCACATATTCATTCTTTCACCATTGATTACTACAAACGGGCAAATTGTGAAGACGGTGTGTGAGGACTTTGACTTGTTTTCATGTGATTGTGGTTTGCAATTTGCTTTTGTCGCGCATCATCACAGTTTTGTCTTGAGAATTTATTTTGAACGGAAAAAAAAATCAAGAAAAGCTAAAATCGAGACTGAGAGACTTTTGTGTGTTTTGATCGTGATTTTAAAAGAAAAAAAATACGCCGCAGATTATTAGTTGGTGTTCCACTTCGTGGCCAACACCAAGTATTGTAATCGTCGGAAAAACCGACCACCTCAGATCGGGCTCAAACTTGGTATGAGCACGTTTTAGACATCCCACATTACGAAAATGGTGGTGGAAAATTTTTGATCCGGCCGGCCTGCCGGCCTGCCGGCCTGCCGGCCTGCCGGTGGTCCAAACTTTGCCTTATAGCTCGAGAACGGTAACAGATAGAGACTTCGGGTTTGAAGTTTTCTATAGAAATGTGGGTGTAAAATTTCATTTTTTCGCATTTTCAAAATCCAAGATGGCCGCCATCCGCCATTTTGAAATACTGTCAACCACTTCCCTTACAGCTAGAGGTCTGAAATTTTAGTATGTTGTAGAGCTCAGTGAGACGTTTTCATCGACAATTCAAACTCGAAAATCGGTCAAGCGGTTTAGCAAATATGGCGGCCTAAAGCAAAAAGTGTTTTTTCAATATAACTCGAGAACGGCTTGACCGATTTTGATCATCTTGGTATCAAATGAAAGGTATTGAGAAGCCCTACAACTGTCTAGAACATTCCAAGTTCCAAAAACGTCCGCAAGAGGCGCTAAAAACAAAAACAAAAATTGCCTAACTTTAAGGGGCAATATCTCTGAATCCCCATTAGGCAAATCTTTTAAATTTTGATATGTTGTAGCCTGACTAATAATCTTGTACCAGTCCAAAAATGAAGAAAATCTATGTCGCCGTTTAGAAGATATGGCCATTTGAAAAATTCTTGAATTTGAAAAGTTCTAAGAGCCATATCTCCTGAACTGCTTGTCCGATTTTGCTCAACTTGGTATCAAATTAAAGGTTTTGCAAAACTCTACAACTTTCTAGAACATCAGAAACCTCTAGAACTATTCCTTCATGATAAAAAATGCCAAAAACTGTTTTGGTGAAACAAAAATCCGCCATTTTGTGTTCTAGTGGTGACCTTGAAATGTATCGAAACATATGTCAGATTATAGCTTATTTCAATACCTTTCCATAACTAGTCAAGAAATTTCTGTAGGTTTTTTCGAACTTGAGATATGACCATTTTTATGCATCAAATTACTGAATTTTACAAAAAAAATCAACTTTGCCTACTAATACTGATCACAAATCGTATTATAACGCATAAACTAACTTCTATACGTTGTGGGACACCAACTCTTATAACTGGACGCGTTATGATTGACTTTTCAAATGATGTGATTTGTGAGATCCACCACAACACGTGCCCCGTAGCTCATGCGACACTTTTTTTATGCTTTTAACACCTTCGTGTGCGACAATCTTGTCACCTTCTCCTCTGTGCGATCACCACCTTTGAACAAATAGAAGCGCAAAGGCAATTAATTCGCGGTGCAATAATGCGGTGCTTGTGAGGAATTTCTACTTCGAAGAAGACACATTTGAGAAAGGAATTGCGCTGTGTTTGTGTGACTTTTTTTCATCAACAACAAGAAACTGTCAAGAAAAATTATGGAAATGTTCCTCAAGATCGCCAAGATATTCCCGCAAGTTGCCTGAGAAGATCGCAAAAAGATCGCGCCATTGCAGTCTCCAAGAAGATCATCTGAAGATCATTTTGTGCCGTAAAGGTAAATGTAGATCTTTTCCCTCTATATATACGCAACATATGTATATACCCAATAACATAGCCCAAATTAAGAGGTCCATGGGCAATAAATCCCGCGCGTACATGGATTGTAATGAGATGTATTTGAAGTCAAATGGATAGAATTTATCATCATTAGTTTTTTTTGGGAATATAAATCAGCTGCTGGATGTATCTAAATGCAAATTAGAAGCGACAAGCAATAGACTCTTCTATCTATCCCATATAGCTTCCACCATTTCTTGTGGGTTGAATTCCCAAATTCAGTGGCACACACAGGAGATTCCTCATCTGGGTCTCTTTTTTTTCTTCGTCTCCATTTAACTCTTCTTTCATCAAAATAAATCAACATGCCCCAGAGATGGGTCCAAAGACTCACAATACAGCATCTGCGGCGATACTTTGGGTGTATATCCCACCCAAGCCTAATTGCACCTTTAATATCCAAATTGCGTGTGCAAAAGAGCCGAAAAGTGCCTCGGAGGAATGGCCCGAAATCCAATTTGATTAGGAAATTGGGTGCTCTCATTGAAAAGTGTCCATCCATGGAGATGATGGGGCCACGCGTGAGATGAAAGATCGTTTTTGCCAGCCATGAGCCAAAAGTTCAATTTTTTGTGCTTCGTGGAAGGATAGGTAGCTAAAGGGGGTTAAGCAACTTTAAAACGTATCACGTGGATGAAAAATAAACTATGTACTTAAAAAATGTTAAAAATGCTTAACCGTATTTTACGTATTTAGCTTCGATTCAGTGTGGCTTAACCCTAAAATCGTAAAAGCTTAATCTTTATGAAATTTAGCTAATTCTATCAATTAAAGCCTAGCTTTGAAGAAATTATACCGGTTTCATGCCTAAGAACTGGAATAATTATAAGTCTAACTTAATGGTTTTAATCGGAAGGATTTATCCTAAATCATCAAAACATTAATGGTTTTAACTCATTGATAAAAATTTAGTGACATTTGTTAAGTTTAGAAGAATATTCTTTTAGAACTATCAGCCAATACGTATTAGTTTTACTCCGTAAGGACTTTGTTTTCGTAGAAAGTGGTTTTCCGTACTTATTGGATTTTTTTTAAATAAAGCTTTGTTCTAGATTCTTTTAAATTCAAGAAAATCTTTAGTAGAAGAATAGGTATTTTTAGGACTTTATAAATCTTTAAATTCTTTTTCAAAAAAATCCCAAAAAGGATAAAAGTCACGAAAATTAAGAAAAAAGGAAGAAAGAATTTCATAGAAAATGCGATCCGAATCTCCGCATCTCAAACACTTCATAGTCGTAAAAAAATTTTCCTCGAAACTTAGAGTATTCCTACAATTTGCAGATATTTCGATTTTGAAAGTTCTTATTATAAAATCGTTATATTTCAATAAATATTAAAAGATCTATTGTTTTATAATTTTATAGACAGATCTTAAAAGATTTCCGGAAGTTGTTCTTTTTAATCATTTTTTTCTATTAAGAAGAAAGCTGGTAAAAGCCCTAATCGAGCTTTTCTTGGCTATAAAGGCTTTTTTTCAAAAAAAAAAAAATTTTGGATAAATTCTAGATCTTAGTGGGTTAAATTATCTGCTCCCTTTTTCCTAGATTTTGTGCCTTTTTGGGATATTTTATTTTTTTTATTAAAACTTAAGACTTTCGCAAGAAATTTCGTCAATACAATATTTTTCTTATACAAAACTCACCCCACCACGATGATCTTTTTGGCTGTTGCCAAGGCATTAAAAGTAAGAAAAAGAGCCCCATTATATTGATTTTTACTTTAACAACCAATCACCTTAAAATGTTTATTGTTAAACTTTTGGTGTTGATTTTAATGATATTCACACATTGGTTTGGCCCCAAAAAATTAGGTGAGGACTATTAAATTGTCATCATGTGCGAAACCAATAAATTTTCATTGATGGCGGAGACATGGTGAGATGGATGGGTCTTATCGAGAATTGCGAAGATAATTATTTTTGATTCGCTTCACACACTTCGCTTTTTCTCACCCATTGCAGCCCAGAAGCAATATATTCTGTAACCACGATCAATTGATCGTGTCTCCGTTGTCTCGGCAGGACCATGAGAAGCTACTGTTTTGAGCAGCACAACTTGTCTTACCCATCCAACGCGATTTGTTTGCATTTTTGCCATCCATGGGCACACACAAGCCAACAATGTTAGGTAAACTATATATGATCTCCTCCTCTATACCTACATATACTTTTATATTTTTCTTCGATATTTCGTGACACTTGCTGGAACGATCTTCATGTCCATGCAGCTCCTCCAATATCTCCCGAACTCCTGTAATATGATAATTTGCTTCGTAAAATATTATTTAATAGCATTGGGGTTTAGCAAATCGGAGGACATGGCTTTTGGAACAAGGAATTGAGATACAGATTCCTCGCTGGAGATAATCACGATCTTCTTGGTTGCGCCGCGTAGTTCTATTTTTGTGTGATCGTGGAAACCACCAAGAAGAGATATTAATTGAATTTCCCCATTCGGATGGTACTGTGAGCAACACAGAAGCTCCCAGAAGCTCCCAAGAGAGGCTTTAATAGAGTATAGAAGGAAGACAAAAAAAACAGGCCATCTTCCATGAAATTTATGAATCCATAACTCGGGATAGAGAATTCTTTTTTTTTATTCTTCCCAACAAACGAATTAAAGAGAATCATCTTTTTGATTTTTTAAAGGTTTTTTTTTCTTCTAAAATTATTAAATCGTACAACTCTCTCTCTCTCCCAAGTCCAGAAGCCACAGAATGGTGGGAAAAAGGGAACTGTCGCACACAAACAGTATATGTATATAATTCCTCCTTTTCGGTTTGGTGGAAAATCTTACATTGATCTACATAATGTGATCAATAAATTACTGATTAAACCACCATAAAAGCCACTTTTGAGCCAGAAGAACACGTTTCTAATTATTTTTATGATTTTTCTCATCACACCCATTCTTTTCTATTTGCTCTCCTAATGTCCATTTCGGTGGACCGTTGATGTTGGATTAACAAAATGTGCCACTCTTTTAACACCAGAAATACCTTCTGGAAGAGAGGAAAGAAGCATTGGTTTTTAGTAAAGAACCCAGAGAGCTTTAAATTAACCCTGTGCAAGAGAAGAAAATGAAATGAATAGAAAATTAATTTCAAAATTAACTTAGAGATAAAAGGAGATTATTCATTTTTGTACGAAAAAAAAATTATTTGATAAAATAAATCAGGATATGCGTTATCTTGTAGTGCCTCAAAAAAGGATAAAAAGCTGCTAAAACAATTCGGCACCAACTATGAAAAACTAACAAAAATTTTATTAGAAGAAAATAAAAAAAATACTTTTAAGCATAAAATACTTTGAATATGATGCATTTGTAACTTGGAAAAACGATTTAATTTATAAATAATTGGAAAAATAAAATGTTTCACGTTTGGGTCAGCGTATGACCCAAAAAACGTGAAAGGGTTAGAAAAACTCTCCACAAGATTATTTCTATCCTGATTATTTCCTCGAAAGATGGAAATTTTTAATGATTAGCGAATAAACTCCTTTTCTGTTTAATAAGAAGTAATGAGAATTTGAATAAAATTCATTTTCGTTTAGATTAAAAAAAAATCTTTTTTCTTCTTAGCAACAAATATCTTAGAAATTTTTATTATTTATTATTTTGTATTAACTATACGCGATATTGACCATAAGCCTGCGATATTAAATGCATTTTGTTTTACAAAATATACTTTTGCCATCCAAGTAATGTGGAGACGTTGCAATTGCGCTGACCTTACACAATATTTCCACACCTGAGATTGATATTTCGTTGGAAGAATTTGGCGCCACATCAGGTGGAGGAGGGAGCGTAAAAATTTAGGCCGCGCAAAAATATATTTATTATTTAATGCAAATTGACCATAAGAATGCCGTTGCAAAGTGCAGATGAATCTTGTCACATCGGCCTATGGGTTTTAATGTTAAATTATTCCCCCCACGAATGCAATAACATTGCGATAAATATTGCACTTGAGGGTGTGGCTACAGTGCGATCATTTTTTTTCTTCATCTTGCATCGTCATCTCCTTTTTGCAAAATAACCACATTTTTGCTGTCATTTTCCCACCACACTTTTCCGAGAGAGAGAGAGAAGATACGAGAGAAAAAAAATTACAGTCGACACCCATGTACATATTTTATTTACAAATAAGCATCTTTAGTGTCACAAACACTCCATCATTGTGTTTAATTTGCCACAATATCGGTGATCGCGAAAGGGGAAAAAATATTCCAACATGATCGCAAGTGACACTCGTGATATTTCTTCATCATTCGAGATCGAAACTTTTGCAAGAAGCCAATTGATTTTTTTTCAGCAATTTATGCTGTGGAAAAGTGCCGTGGAAAATGGAGCTATATGAGTGGCATGTTGATCAGTGATCGAGTGCGATCGCAAATTATTGCGTTAATTAGCCCGTAAATTGCTGTCAAGTGATCATCAAATCCCACGTCAGAACTTTCACGCTACCTCCATAAATAGGATAATCTCTTCTTTTTTTCTTCTTTCTTACCTGTCTCCTTTATGATCTTGCGAGGAAAGAGGGGTGATCGTATGTGGAATGATCACAACAAAAAACGTAAAATTCCCAGACATTTTCCACCCGCGTGGTGGTGAAAAATTAATTGACTCAATTGCGTATGTGATGGTGTTTGCGGTGAAACGATCACGCGGAGTTACGAGATCGCAAGGTGATCGTCTCCGATAAATAGCATCATTTGATTGGCTAGAGAACCGCTATTTGAGGCGTGGTTTTCCACTCTTTGGCGAAACTGGAGAAAATTGTGCCGCAGTCAAATGCTCAGGTGCTCAAATTCAATTTTCCACCTCGTCGATCACCAATCGATCGCACCGATCGTACGATCGGCGCTTACTCACTTCACCACATACGATCTCATGGTCTACCACGGACACTTTTCAGCACACACAAAGGGGGTTTTGAAGATCCAGATATTTTTTGTTCAGTACGATCGATACTACTAAAAAAAGATTAAGAAAAAAAAGATATATAGAAAGATCTTGGCATAGAAATTGAGGTGATCTTGCTATTTTGCACAGAACACGCAACTTGTGGACAATTCTCGCGGGAAGAATCATCACGATAAATGTAAATTTGTGCCGATGCCCTGCATGCCCTCTCTTATCGGTGTCTCTATTATCATAAAACATCGCTCCTCGACGGAGGAATCGATCGTATGATCTCTTTCATGTCTTTTTCTCCATTCTCTCGTCCTCCATGTCTGCTTCTTCTTCTTCTTCGTCACAAACAAAACCTTTTTTGTCCGCATATCCTCAGCCATCTCCCCGCGCGCGCACAACTCATTTATTTACTTACCCAATGATGCATTTTATATGGGATACGATCGATTTGTCGTTCTTAAGCGATCATTGATTGTTGAGCCGCGACGGTTAATAGTATCTCGTGTGGAATGTCATCTGGAAGCGAGGAGCAATTAATAAAAAAGGTACTGGGTACACAGAATGTGAATAAATGACCACTGAACTCGCGAGAGCTTTAAGATAATTTCTCGATCATTGTAAACAATATGGTGCGATCGTTGATTAATTTAATTCTTTCCAACAATGCAGAGTAATTGAACTGAAAGAAAAATTATTTGCAATAATTTCTTTTCTCTGATATTTTAGATCAGTGTTAATCTTATTGTTAGGGAAACTTAAAGGTCAATTCTGTGATTTATTTTATTCTTTTCGTCTATAAAACTTTTTAAGACGTTAATCAAAATCTTTAAAGATTTTGACAATTTTTTTTCTTATTCTTTCTTTAAGGTAAAATTTCCTTTTCCAGGGATCTTTTAAGATTTTCCTGACTGTTTTCTAGGGCAACTGATCCTCTGTTTTAATGGCAGGATGACTTAAAAATATTGTTCCAGAAAACAATCAAAAAGATCTTTAAAACAAAACTCTGGAAAGGTAATTTTGCTTCAAAAACATGATTAATAGAGAAAAAACATTTTTAAATCTTTTAAGATTTTTCTCAGAAAAGAAAAATCTTATAACTGACGATTTGTGGAAAGCAGAGTTTTACCAGAATTGTTTCCATTTACTAACAAAATTTTGCAACAACTTTTAATTTGCAAGAAAAGAAAAGATTTTTGTCAAAATCGACCCCTTTTAGTCTTTTAGTGAAAAATTAGTTTATTTCAAAAATCAACATGATCTTTCAGTTAAGAAAATTCAGTTTGTATTTTTTTTTTCAAATAATTCCCCAACAATTTGTGGAGTTCTTTCGTTCAAAGGCAAGTTATTCTTAAAAATAAGGAAAAAATGCTGCTTAAATACTCACAAGGAGGGACCAAAAGATGTGCGGAATTTGTCCAACAAGTCTGTCTTTGGGGGTGAAAATGGCATGGAAAGAGGAGGGGTGGCCTTACGCATTGTATTCTATTGAGTTCCGAACAAGAACAGCAAATTGTTGGGAATCTCGAGCGGATGAGGTGCACTGTTGCCGTGAGTTCCATCCGAATTGCTGAAATGGTTTTTCTGCGCGCTCTTTGGGTGGAAGAGTTTGTTTGCACATCAATGGCACAGTGGGTGATGGAAAAGCCATGGTGTGGAGCTCACGCGGGGGAATACATCCAACCATCACCATGTGGTACCATTCTATACATCATACTCACCAGATTTTCCATACTAAAACATCTTCATAGAATCCACATCGCGGAGTTTGGCGAACATACATAGAGATGAGGCCTTTGCGCGTCTTGATGATGATGATTGTGATGGGATGATGCGGGTTTCGTGCTAGTTTAGCTCTGAGAAAAAATCACCGTGCGTACACATGAAAGTACTTGGCGAGCGTGGGATTGGGAATAAAAATCGATAGTGTGTGATTTCGGTGCGATCTATCTAATTGGATTAAACATGAGATCGCGATGATGTATAACGGACCGTTGGATTTCACCTATGGGCCCCATCATCTAATTATCGCCCATAAACTCGCCCATTTAATTGATCACATCATTATCTTGTCAATCACTCTCAGGCCGCGTGCAAATAAATGCGAACGAGGGCTCACTATATTGGCACAATGGGAAGTTATAGAAGAAAACTTTGAGAAAACTTTCTTTGGAGGTATTTGAGGGTGGAGGATAAACTTTTACTGTTTAATTGCTGAAAATCTTTTTTTTTTTGAGGAAATTTTTTTAAGAATTAAGAAGAATTTAAGAATTTTTCTTTAAAAAAGTAAAGAAATATTATCTTGTTTTTAAATAAAAACTTGAAGGAACAGAATTTTTACAAATTATTTTTGCAAATTAAATTAGGATAATTTTTTTTCTAATTTGGTAAATATTTATTTTTTCTTTATCAAGCTATTTAATTAATTCCACTAGATTTCTTTAGTTCTAACGTAAAATATAATTATTTAGAAAAATAGAAACCTTTAAGGGAAAGGGATATGTTTAATATTTTTTTCTTTTAATTATATTCTTAATTTCTTTTTTCGTAAACATAAACTTTGAGAGTTTTGCGTTTTTCAATTTTCAAAAATTTTCCCTCCAAGCGTCTTCCTTCAAGATAAATCTCTTATTTTTTGTCCATCTACCTATCTTTCAGTGAAGATCTATCCAAAAGTTTTTGCTCTCATTTTTTTGTGACTAAAGATGGGTTCTATTGATGTTCCTCTTGAGGGTTTCTCTGTCGAATGAAGAAAAGAGCATGAGATCACGCACTGACTACGCAATTTTGTCGCACCTCGAGCACGCTGTGATAAATATTTCTGATTTTTAACGATCACGGCGACACTCTTGTTTTTTTTCTGGGTGCTTCAAAAGAGCTGTATAGGATATGCGAGTGAGAGGTAAAAAGCCAAGTGGTTTATTTGAATATGAATAGAATAACTCCGTGGTGTTTATTGTTAACGTGGGGGAATTTTTTGGGCCTCTCACAGCCTCGCGCGACACTCATTTGCTCTTTTTTCTCTCAAATATTCATTTTAATCAATATATCAGTATAATATACATATATAGAATATATATCGCCTCTCTGGGGCATCCACTTTGATGTTTTGTTGAACTACAGAGTGA
This sequence comes from Lutzomyia longipalpis, assembly GCF_024334085.1. Lineage (NCBI taxonomy): Eukaryota > Metazoa > Arthropoda > Insecta > Diptera > Psychodidae > Lutzomyia > Lutzomyia longipalpis. The sequence goes on from NC_074710.1 coordinate 1,172,224, forward strand.
TATATTTGACAACTTAATGTGACCAGCAATCATCCAAATGGACCCCGGAGCGGAATTCACTTCAAGAAGATGAAAATAAAAAATAAGAAGTAATATGGAGAAACTCCCAACTCAATCGTATCGCACTAATGTGCTGATAAGGTGATCGTTTTTCTTACCGCGCGGTGCAAAGTACCTATATATTCTCTTGCGCATCATTGGGTTGTTCCATTGCGAAGACCTTTTTTTTTAATCATCTCTCTCTCTCTCTCTCTCTCTCTCTCTCTTCAGCTGAGAGAGGAGACTCATAATGTATGCAATTTTCATTGTAACCTCTGACACGGATCGTTGACTCTCGAGTGTCTCCTGGCATTATGAGAAAATTGTGTGCGGAGATGCGCCCGAAAAAAAAAGAATATTGCCTTCGATGGCTCATTTATAAAAGGTTTTAGAGGTGACTCTATGCGAGGTACGAGAGACACCAACCCTTTCTGCCAGTTGAAGATGGGTATAAAGAGAGTGTTGGCAATAAATCACTCAAAGTGATTCGATTTGCCTCAACATTGCATGAGGGGATTGCCCATATATCGTGGAAATCACACCAAAGACATTACAAATGAGTGAGAAAATAGCCAAAGAGACATGAGAGAGTTCAAGCTAACAATTTAATTTCTTTCAAGTTGAAAAAATGCAAAAACGGGTGCTCTCAAAAACGAAATTTGCCTGAAAGTTTTGTTTATTCCAGAAGGGTACCAGATTATTGACTGAATTCATTACAAATTCTGGAATTAAGTTTATTTTTACTAAACTTTAGGTTTTAAGGCTGAATCTAACTTTTTGGAGTAAGGGATAAGTGTTTTGTGATAGGCCTAATTTTTTTTAAAGCTGTTCTAAACATTTAAGACCGAAAATCTTTTTTTAGGCTAGTCCTTAGTTTTGTTTTTAGTTAAACCTAATTGTTTCAAGCTAGGTACGTCAATTTTTATAGGTCTAACCTAAGTTTTTTGGCTATATGGATCCAGTAGGAATCTAAGAAGTGGAAGAAGACCTAAGTTTTTCAAGACAGGTCTATTTTTTAGGCTAATCCTAAATATTTTAGGCTCAAACAAAGATTTTTAAATTAGGCTTAAGTTTTTTATATTTGGTCTATATTTTTTTTAAGTTTGGCCTAAATTTTTTTAAACGCTAGGTCAAGCTAAATCGCACCTGAATGCATTGATAGCCTTCAGTCATGGAAGTTCGTAAAAATTACCCAAAAAATCCATTTAAACTCAATTCCACCTGAACTTAACTTAAGACCTTAAAATTTTTGATATCTTTAAAATAAATTAAACCATAGTAAAAAAAAAAGTTTAATTAAAAAAAACTTAAACATGGTTTAATGAAAGTTCTAAACCGCATTTTGTTGTGAATTTAATCTTTAAATTTTAATTAGAAACTAATAAAAGAGAACAAATCTGATTTTCAACCGAATCCAATAAGATTAATAAAAAATATATAAAACTAAGAAGAAAAATAAGAGATAAAAAGACGTTTGTAATGAATTTGAAAAAAGTACGTTTCTTTCCTTGGAAGAAAAAAAATTCTTCGTCTCCACCTCTAGTTGTCTGTGAGAAGATCAAGCAAAAGGGTCAATTGTAGATCTAATCCCTCGTTTGCTTGTAATGTTAGCAAAAGAAACCTTTATGAACGAGAGTTCATTATGTGGTGTGTGAGATGTGTGTGAGAATTTTTCTTAAGATAGGTAACTATAGGTGTACAACTTTTAGATCTAGATGCGAGGATACACAAGCCGTATGGATTTTCCACGCGCGAGTTTATGGGACTTTATGGGAAAGGAGTATTGGCGCGATATGTGGTGATATCGCGGAGGAGGGATGGCAAGGGGTGAGGCTGAGAGCTTTTAGTGATTTTAATTGAAAAAGCCACAACAGTTGGAGAGAGATGTGTTGCGGAGAGTATGTGTGCGGCACGTAAAACCCCATTAAAATATCTTCCGCATTTCATACCTTATTGCTTTTGTGTGGTGCCAAAGATGAAGATTCATCGCGTGGTTTTGTGCCTTCCCTCATTGCGAATGATGTCTCACCTTACTGTGCACTGCACAGTGCACGATTGGAGGGAAGGACAAATAGATATTGGTAAATATTTGTGTTTTTGGTGTGCCGGCACACTAAACAACCCATTCACGCGGGCTCTGTGAGAACGAAACCGCAAAATATGGCCAAGGTGCACACTCTGTGGAGATTTTCAAATCACCACCGCAACAAAAAAGCTCAAAAGAAGAGATGTTAGTTCTTGTGCTCAATGTGGTTTTATTTATAATTTCATATTGATATTGGAGTAAAGTTTTCTCCATTGCTGATCCCCTATATGTACGATTGAATTTTCTCACCGTCTTTTTGCTTTTCTTCACCAATGCTTCTCTCTATGCTTTTATTCACAATTTGGTTGTGCTCACAATTAATCAGAGGCCCTCGTTTTTTTTTTTTTTTAACTTCATCTTCTTATAAAAATCAAAGAGAAAAAACCCCACACAGATGGAGAAGAGAAAGAAATAAAGAGATCTCAATCGCGGGGAAGGCATCACCACGAAATATTTCTCTTATGGGTGCTTCTTCCAAGCTAAAATGAGGCTAAGAAAGCCAGAAGCAATTCCCCATTTTTTTGCGCTCGACTTCTCTTTTGTCCACTAATTTGAATAACGTTCGAGGGCTCTTTTGGGCGCAAGAAAAGTGCTTCAACGTCGCCTTCCCCTTTGCAGTTCCCCGCAATGGACAATTTCGGCAGCCGAAATGGATGTTAAACAATTAAGATAAAATAACAAACTTATTAATTCACACAACAATACATCATTTAACCCATCCACCGCACCAGAAGGAATTTGATCGTAAAAGTAAACATTAGGCAAAGTAATTTCTTTCAAACGCAAATTACTCCCATTTTTTTTTGCTTCTTTTTTTTTATTCAAAACTCTGTCTTCTTGAAGAATTTTCACCCACTTGGGGAGTTTCACCGCATCAAACTTTGGGCGTGTGTGTAGAAAGTCTGCGTGTCTTTTGGATATTTTATTCAAATATGGCATCTTTGAAGAAAAAATTCCCGTCAAGTTGAGAAGAAGTCATGATGAATTAGTCACAACAATTGCCACCATTGATTGTTGATTTCCCATTCAATTGCTACTGTTTACAAATCAACATTCTGTCGTGAGATTGTAACGTCTTTGCATTGAGCATCAACGGTGAAAATATCGTACAAAAACTCACACAAAAGCATCAATCTCTTCTTGACTTAAAATCTCTCCAAAAAATCATTTCAACCCATTTTTTTTAGTTCTGTGTCTTTGTAAACTTTCTGCACGGCATTGGGAAGGATTATTGGCGGGAGGAGGGGGAATTATATGTATAGCAGAGACTTTCTGGCCGAAGAACTGTATGAAAATTGCCTCCATGGGAGCCAAAGAAGTTGGTCCGACGTGAAAAATTGGTGTTTTTGTCATTCTAAAACGAAAGACTTCAACGCACCAAGCGACGAACCCGCTGTGATCTTCATTTTCTGCAGACACCTCATTGCCAAATTATGCAAATATGCGCCACTCTATATTGACATAATCTGTGGAATTTCGTCAATCATGCGCGGGGGTGGGTGGATTTTTTTTTCACACCGAAAGGTGTGCCCCGCGAGTGATCTACATTCATTCGCACGACAAAAAGTGTCAAGTGCTTTTATTGGGTGACACATCGCAGTCTCGAGAAGGAAACACAACAACAACAAAAAAGAATCACAGCTAAAACATACACGTTGCATCGCATATGGAAGTGCGACACATCACTTCCAAATACGCCTATAGGGAAACTGTGGTCATTTACTTCATGGACAATTAAATGCTTTTATTTATTTTTCTATGCGTTGTGCATTCGTTCCTTTCGCGAAAGGAGTCTCGGTGCGATACAAGAGGAAGAAAAAAACATTCATATAGCATACAAACTCTCAACAAGAAGGTGGATCCCGCATTGCTGAACGATGCCTAACTCCGCTCCACATCATTAAAAACTGTTCACGCTGCGATGTACGTTTGAATTATTTAGCCATCAAGAGTATGGTGATTCCATGGTTGTGTTGGCGTTTTGCTCGCGATGCTCCTGTTATACTTGGTGAGATGCTGAGTGCGGTGAGAATTTAAGTAATTATCATTAAAGCCGTTTTTATTGATAATTCCATCAAATGAGTGGATACATAACCCTATAAAATGCTAAAACTACATTGTTGGGAATCCTCGCATTGCCCTATCAAGGGGCTAATCATTCTCCTAAAAAAAAGAAATCTTTGCCAAATCCATGGCAAAAAATCCCCAAACACCGGATGACCTTTTACACAAATCTTACACCAATCTCTGTATGCCTTTTTGTGCTATGATTTAGTTGTTATGCTCAACAAAGAATTATGTTGGTCTTTTTGGTATTTTTAACTGGTTTTGTATTCTTAAAGGTTAATCAAAGTTGATTTTATCGCCGAACTAATTATATTGTGATTTAATATATCTATAGAAAAGTTTCTCAGTTTGAACTATTTCTAAAAGAATTTTTTTTACCTATATATAGGGGAGACAGGGGTTAAAAAGGTCACCCAAAAGTTCTGAAAAATTGTCAAAGATCAAAATATTCTTCTTTGTGTACAATTTGCAATTAGTTATCAACCTCAAGTGCCCTCCGCGATGCAAGGGAATTACCTGAATGCGAGTGTTGTTTTTCACATGAAGTTGCACAGCATACGCAAAGATTAGTGGCGAGTTTAACGAAAAGAAAAAAAAACAAGGCAGCAGCAAGAGAATTAATCAACGAACCAAATTAATTTCAATCTGTTTATTGGTCATCAATGCGTGTAATGTTGTATTTATGGTTATTGGAAACGAGATACGACACCATCTTCAGTCATTTGGCATTCACTCTGTGCACTTTGTAAGCGGAACAAGACAAAACACTAGTAGCGCAAATTGATGGATGGTTCTTCTTTTCTATGGACAGTTGGAGACTTGTGGATGAGAAGTTGTGCGAGGTTGGGAGGCAAAAGGAGCATTGAGAGGCTAAAAAGAAAGAAAAGAAAAAAAAAAGATAGAATAAGAAAGAACCCAAGAGGTGGCAATATCTCCTTGGATATCTTGGAGCAATCTCCACGGGTTGTTACATGAAGAATTTTCTCTTCTAACAAATAAGCTATCCCTACATACAATTTGAGAGAGATGGAGAGAGAGAGAGAGAGAGAGAGAGAGAAGTTGTATGGTATTGAATAATTGCAATTCGTTTTAATACATATTTATAGAAGAATGAACTTATCCTTTTTACGGTATTCCAGCAACATTACAAGAATGGCATTAGAGGAAGAAGAATAGATTTGTGGATGGATAGGTTTAGTGAATGGTTGGGTAAAAAAGTGTCGCGGCTTTTTGCCCTTTGATGCCGGTTGTGTGTGCTGCAGCAACACGTGAGTGGCGGGTTTTTGATAGATTTCACGGATCACACGATGAGATTCTCCTTTTTGATATTGAAGACCATCTTCAAGTGCCCATGAAGGCAATCAGTCTCTCTCTCTTAAATTGCGATGGATTCGTGGTGATAAGAAAACCCCATCTCTCCTGCGGATGGTCAAAGAGGACGCAGAGGGGACATGGAACTCTCTCTCCTCTAATGAGGAAGCAAAAAAGGTAATAACATGTGTTAAGTGCAAAAAGTGGTACAAATAAAATAATTGGTTGCCCATTTGGAGCTATCCGGTGGCTTTTTCATCGCACCTTCCAGTTCACACTAATCACCTTTCAGCTGGATACGCGCGGCATGGTGATACGCTGGACTTGACTCAAAGTCTTCTCAAAGAGGAGCATTTTTTCCTCTTCAACTGTATTGCCAAGAAAATATCCCAGCTATTGCGGTGGATCACAGAGGTCTACCTTGAGGTCATTGGACTACCTGTATATTCAAAGGTTTTGCTGATGATGTTCCTAAAAAAACAATGATTCAGGATAAAAAAATGAAGCAATTACAATTTTGTATTGAAAGATAAAGTTTCTTGTACTTTGGTCAAAATCTCATTGTGTTTTTGCCAATAGATGGCGTTAAGCAAATTTCGGTAAATCCCAAAATTTCCCCATTGAATGCTACAAGAAAAACAACAGAGAGAAAGCAAAGCCTTAAGACTCAATTAAAATAAATTGAAATAAAAATGAGATAATGGAGAGAAAATGTAGAAAATCCTAAGAGATGTCACTATATAAATTCAAATTAAACACCATTTAACGGTGTCTAATACTTTAAAAAATCCAATTGGCAAATAAGATCTCTTCTAGCAGCATAAGCGAAGCATTTGGCGCTAATTTGGCGATTTCAATTTGTTCGTGCCAAATCCAATTTTATTGGATCAATGAACTTTTTCTCATTGTCATTAGTACGGATGATCTTGCAAGGTGCGCGCTACCACGGATCCCTCCTCCGAATTTATTTGTGGCCATGGGCAAAAATTCGCAGAAGGTGCAACCACTCTGAGAGTGCTATGGGTGATAAACTTTCACTCATTCACCGAAAATATTTTTGCGCAACCATGGGAGAGAAATCACTCCACCCAATAAATATGTATGAAAATATTTTGCCATGCAATGAATTTGTCTGCGTCTGAGCACTGGACAAATGATCAAGTGGCGGCTGTGCATTGCATTATTCAGGATGGATCGCGCACAGCCCCATAGAAAATGCGCTCTTTGGCAAAAAGACGTGCACAACGGCCATGGGAACGACTTATTAGATGACGAACGATTAATCACAAAAATTCTCCTGTGCCGCCATAACAAATGATGCTTGATGATAAAAAATGATTGTCGTTTCCCATTTGGATGGTATATATTCCTCCAGCATGCAAATCTCATCCTGCTGCGATCGGATCGATCAACCATTTAAGAGCGACTAAGGGTACACAACAGCCTTTTGATGGATAAAATGAAATCAGACATTTCTCAAAAATTCTTTTTTTTTCTCTCTCTCTTCGTGTACAATGCCATCTCCTATAGGGTCCTATTGTTGCAATTCAATGGAATGTTGTGACTTTCTTTGAGTGAGATTTTGTCATGATTAATGATTATTTTCAGTGTCTTCCTCCTGAAATCTTCTTCATACCATCAACGACAAGATCACAGATCATACAATTTTTTTTTAACTGATCTACTTTTACTCACTTTTACATAAAGTTTCTTATGCAAATAGTTTTCTTTATTATTATTTAGATACATTTTTTTTAGAAACATAATTGAATAAAATTTGCTAAGATTTTATAAAATCTGTCTTTTTTGTTTAATAAAACTTCCAAAAAAACTTCAATTAATCAATGATTTTCTTTAGTTTGTAAGAGAAATTATTTTGTGGCTTCAAAACTGCTTGAAAAAAATGAAATCAAATCTTAAAACGTCTTAGGAATACGACAAACTGTTAAACAAACGTCAAATGCTAGAAAAATACGTTTAACGGTATAACGTAATAAAACGAACGTCAACCGTTTCAAGGATATTTTAAACGTTAAAAAAGAAATTTCAAACTGTAAAAGGGGAAACGTCAAAGCAAACGTCAATCGTTAGAAGAGAAATTTTAAAGGTTAACCAATGAACAATGTCTGAAAATAAATGGGTTACGTTTGAAGAGAAACAAGAAATCTTTTAAAATAAACAAAAAAAATCTTAAACGCATATGCATGCCAAATGTTAGAAATGAAATTTCAAACGTTAGATGGAAAACGTTAAATACTAGATCATAGCTTGAGGATCAAAATTGTATAAACTGCTTAATAATGCTAAATCAATCTTCATAAACTTAAGCTTCTAAGAGTTCTTAATAATTTATTTTTAGTTCATCTTCAGCATCCTTCTTAGATTAATGGCTACGCCCCTCAAAGCCTTAAAGTTCATACGATTTAGAATGAAAATAATGGAGATGTTTTATCTGACTTCTAGTGTACGTTAAATCTTGAGACTAGTACAAAAGGAATTCACAAACATAAGCAAATTCATCTCAATTAAATAATCTTGGTGTGTGCTTGAGATAATTATCTTTTAAAGGTATTATGATTTTATCATTCAACGTGTCTCTGGTATTTTCTTCTGCTACATATAACCAGTGGGAATGCGTGCGGCTGTGGCGTAATGCGTGAAAAGGGCTCAGTCATGTAGCAATTAATTCCATGGAGATGAATGGCATGTCATCGCGAGCTTAAAGTCACAAATCCACGTGTTTTAGTCATCATGCGACATGATCCACGTCAGAGAGCATTAATCGATCAAGTGTCGGGGAAGATTTTTACGAATGAATATACATCAGAGATGATCTCTTGACGAAAAATCAAACTTGGCATGTTTTGACGGGGCGGGTGACATGCGGGGTTCTCTATCTCTGGGGTTCAATCGCATGTGATCGCGAATGGTTGGTGGTGGATCAGTGGATTCGGTAGCGCGCGATCATCGTATTAAAAAATTCTATGATTTGTTTTGTCAGATTTTTATGATCGTATGACGTGATAATCACATCGTGCGCGAAGGATCGCGAAGAGATTGTATTGTGGTCGCGTGCGATCGCACGTGATCATTGCGTGGGATGATGTCTCAAAAATGAATGGGGCGATTGTTCGTGACTATACGAAGTCTATGCGTTAAAATTAATCACTGGCAATTAATCCCTGTAATTAAGCATTAACTCCTGCATCCATTGAGGTCCCATGAGTGTGTGCTTGTGAGTGATGACCCCTGTCTTATGGTGGTGATCACCTATTTGCAATCTGCACCTGATGGGAGAGAGAACCCGCCTGGGCATCAGCACACCCGCCACAGAGGTGACACAGTAACCCAACGCTCTGGCGCATTCCCCCATAGCATTACTGATTGATCGCCCAGTGTGCCTTGAGTGATCTTCTTCGTGTCTCCAAGACAAGGCCAACCACTCAATCAGTATAACATTTGCCGTGTAGAAAAATGAATTATGGGACAATTTCCACGAGACAAATCATCTTGCGATCGCATAAATGCATTTGCAATTATTTAAGTAATTTGCTGCACTTCATACTCACATATTTTCCACGGAATGAAAAAAAGAAAGAAAATTAAAAGAGAAAATGAGAGAAAAAAAAGCCAGAAAAGACTCATTTGTCTATTTTAACAAAATGAAAGCAATACAAGAATGTGTGATTCTTAGGCAAGATAGTATAATATTTGTTATTTCCGAATGTAAAACACACACCGTGTGCGCAGAGTAATCCCATAAATGTCCAACATTGAGAGAGTGCCTATAAAATATTTGGATTTTATGCCGTCATTTCATTTGTTGTGACACTTTTTATGGATCGCATATGATTGTGGGCATTATTTTTGCATGGCAGAAGATGGTGGAGACATAAAATATAATCACGATCATTTGCTCGGTGCCCGTATTTTTTTTCTCGTCATTCCATCTGGCTATCTTTTGGACGAGACCACCCAGATTCTTTTGCGCTCTTTTGCAGCATTTTTGTTCAGTCATCTCCAAGAATGCCCGTTAAATTGATCTCTTCTGTCGAAATTGCCACTCTTTATCAATTTTGGCCTCTCTTCGACCACTCATTGATGGTCCACCCACGACTTTCTGTCATGCATCGAAATGCCACAATATTGCATGTTGAAAATGAAAGTGTCTCCGCAAAGGTAGATATAAAATTGTCAATTGTATTGTAGGAATTTATGGCAATAAACTATCCAGTATTTTATATTTTACTCTATTGTACTTTTAAAAAAACATTAAAGTTTAGAATGGAAATGGAAAAGCTAGACAAGAAAAATGTCAAACGGTAGAAAATTGGATCAGAAATCTTAGAATTAATATTGGGTGAAAATCACTAGTCAGAGTCTTGAGATTTCTTAAAATTTATTAAGTTTTCTTAAGAGTCTTTTTCGTTTTCTTTTAGATCAGCTAAATGAATATTTTTTAAAGATTTTTCCTGATCTTCTTCAGGCATCTAAAAATATTTTAGCCCAATTTAACTTGACTTAAATAAAAGTTTTTGTGATTCCTTTATTTTATTTTTAATTTTTATTTATTTAAATTAAATTGACTAAAGTTCTACATATGTACATATTTTCCATAATTCTATAAAATATTTTTTGCAAATTTAAATTAGTCAATAAGATTTTGCATTTTCATTTAATGTGAATAAACTCCTTTCACCTAACCAAATAGTGAATTTTTATGATGGTATTAATGTTTAAAGCGTTGTCCATCTTCATCATCAATAAAATTTTCATTTAACTAATAATTTTTGCACGAAAATTTGCAATATTTATTGTTACAGAAAGGAAACCTCGGGCAATGGGGTATTAATGGGTTAATTGGTGTCATCTTTACTCCAACAGACTTTCCCAATGTTTGTCAATAAAATCAAAATAACACACACGTGCCCAGGGGCTGGGTTAGGTAGTTTTTTAATAAAAATTTGAATATTTTATTTGGAATAATGCGCAAGTTCCACGAATTTCGTTTCAATGTGCTACTGAACACTAAATGTCGGCAATTAAAAATTTATATTTATTTCATTTATTACTCTTGTAAATAGCCGTAGATGGGGTAAGAATGGATTAGGGCTATTGGGACCACCATGGTATTTTATTGTAATTTATTCTATTTGTTGCTATTTTGCACGCAATTTTAAACAAATACTTTCGCATCAAATTGACTCATTTTATCGTACCTCAACGGAAAGAAATGGGAGAGAAAAGAAGAGCAAAATATATGATGTCAAAGTCATAGAACGATTGATGACCCAAAATGACCAACTAGCGCGAGAGATGTTCTATTTGGGCTTTGTTGGAATAAGAAGTGGATGACAAGCAGAAAGAAATTTCCTCTTAATCGTTCCAATTACCATAAATGCACAAGAAGTTTCAACAGATTTTTAGACAAATTCGATCGTATTCCCACATGTGGGACGTCTCACAAGTCTTGTTTTCAGCATCTTCATGGAATTTCCTCGCATATTCCGTGTCCCCTCCCCCGATGAACTCATCAATTTTTTCTCCTTCTTCTAACACCATTCTTCTGTGTGCGTGGTAGCTATATATGCAGACAATGAGTGGTGAATTCATGGGCTTTGACATGCAAAGTAGGTGGAAAACGTTAATTGATCTCTTTATAGAAAAATTCCAATGTATTTGTCCCTGGGAGATCACGGTCAGAGAGCTAAATGAAGAAGAAGGAAAAAAAAGCTTTTATGTTTGAGCGCCTCTGCATTAGGAAGGAGAAAAAAAAGCGCGCGGCTTAGAAGAAAAATCTCTCTCGTTCATCGTTAAATGAGATCAATTTTTCAAGCGGCCAAATCCCCGGTGAATCACGATTTTCAAGAGTGTTAATTAAATTAAAGCTAAACGCCCGGGTTAATTGCATGAAATCACGATTGAGCTTCGCGCGAGGAGGTAGGTTAAGCACTTTTTGGACGATTATACCCGCGCGTTGTCTTCTTTTGCATTTTTCACCAATACACCGTCATTGCTGATGGATATCCATCGTTGTACCGTGCTCTTGTTTCAATGTCAACAATTTTCCGGTTCCCGCGGGACTAAATGCTCCTCATTCACCTGAGACAGCAAGCAAGGGAAGATGATATTTTACCATAAAATCCACATTATTAGTATGCAAATATATCGAGAGTTTAGCCGTTTGATTTGTCGATGTTCTTTTTCAAATGAACTCAACAACGATTGCCGATACTTTGCGTCATCTATTCTTCGCCCGGCACCCAACCACATTAATCACAAACTGTATGAGAATACAGAGAGATACAAGGTATCCGCGCTAATTAGTATTGAAATTCAATGGGATCAATTTGGGCAAATCAACAGCAATTCCAACATTTTCAACCAAACTCCGGCGCATCCATTGATCCCATAAATCAGAATGAAATATTTCATTTTACAAAAGAAGAATTTTTACATGAATTGCTGATTAGCATGATGAAGAAAAAAATTCACAAAAATAAAAGAAAAAACTCTTTACATTTATTTCTTGATAATTTCTGGTAAAATCTTTAGGTTAAAGATGGAATTTATTACTGGCTTAGTTTCTTTAAAATAAGATTAAGTTTTCTTTAGGTCAGGCTTAAAGAAAATCTATAAAGCCTAATCCGGTACTAAAGAATACCTTAACCAATTTAAACCTGACCTAAAAAACTAATATTTGGCTTTTAAAATACCAGAACTAGCCTAAAAAAACAGGGTCTAGCTTAAGAAAATTTAAGCTGATTCTAAAAAGTTAAGCCATAGCTTAAAATACATGGACTTGTCTTAAGAAACAGAATCTAATTTAATCTAATCTTTTAAGCCTAACCCGGAACTAAGGACTACCTTAACCAATTTAGATCTAACCTGAAAAACTAAAATTTTGCTTAAAAAATTGAGAACAAGCTAAAAAAATTCAGACCTAACTTAAGAAAAATTAAGCCTATTTTAAAAAGCCAAGTCTTAGTTTATAAAAAAAATCACTTAAGCTTGACTTAAGAAACAGACTAAACCAAACTTTGTACTAAATTTTACTCAATATAACGTTTTTCTTCAGTGTGTAGAGATTTTCCTCATGGCTCAGATCTCATAAAATAATTCTTTTTTACCATGTAACTCAACACTGATCGTAAATAAACTTTTCTTATGCGTCAGTGTCAGCCCCCTGATTGCTGGAGCACTTTGTGGCTTTTTTGTTGCGCATCTTCATCAATTCTTTTACGGTTTTTTTTTACTTTGAGAAAAAGGGGGCAAACATTTGTTCTGTGTGCTATGCGCCGATGTGGAAGCACCCAGTTAGATTGCTCAAACACCCAAAGTTGGGCTTCATTAAAATAGCTCACATCGTCGGGGCCGGCGAAGAGTGTTTTGTGGATCTGTCTCTTGCGGTTGCAAACAATAAAAAGCGATCACATGAAAATGATATTCAACAACGTCTTGAGGCGCTCTCGCGCGGAGGGCTCGGCAGCCAAAACCAATTTATGGAGATTAGATGCTTTATGGTGCCTTTGTGTGAGACTTTCTAATATTTTTATGAACATTTAAATCGCGCAATGGTAGCGCGCAGAAATTAACTTGGCATGCAAACGAAGGGAAAAAAATGAACAAGTCTTCCCATACCTGTGAGAATGTCTCTCACAGCGTATTTTTTGTCTGGGTGTTAGCGCATCCCGAGGGGTTCCTGAAGCGGAAATTCATAAATCTCCAAACACTGTGTAAGATGGCCTCTTTTCAACTTCTTCTTGTTGCGATTGACTCCCTAAAAGGTGTGAGTTTAAAAAAATCCGTTGACATAATCGTCTTCTGGCGATCTCCTCCTGAGGTCTGCCCCCTCTGCGTTGCAACAATTTGTACCACTCTCGCCGTAGATGAAACCATCCTCTTTTCATCCAAACTAAATACATAGATACATAGGTATATAGGCATCCAAATCAGCTTAAAGTGAATCACACAATTCGAACCATGAAAAAAAAGAAGAGAAGTCAGAGAAGGTGAAAAAAATGAAGACTCAACAAGAGACGCTCTCTGAGATCACGGGTGTCGAGAATCCGTCCCATTGTTGTTGACTTTGACTAATGATGATGAGGATGACACAACAGAAACATTCCATCCAGACACCAACCATAAAATGTGTCTGATTCGCCCCGAAGCGCGATGCACAAGATGCAGCGCGACCAGATGACACACAAAAAAAACCAACAAATATGCATGGACAAAGGTAACAGAGGACCAAGTGGTGCTCTTGTTTAACATTCGCCAAACTAGGGTGTGTCAATTGCCTTCGAAGAGCTTTCTTCAATAACAACCAACCAACCAACAACAAAAAATTGGACACTTTTGTGCCCGAAATATTTTCGCGATCGTGGGTGTTTTTCATCTCATTCATTGCACTTTGCATGACAAGAAGACGTGTTAAATATTTTTCTTTTGTACCTCTTTTTGGTCAATGTATGTAAATAACTTTAAAAAAAAAATATGGAAAATATATATTTTAAATTTATCCAGTAAAATAGATGAAAATTGGGTGAATCGAATCACATGAAAAGTCTTCTCTAGATCTAGATCTTCTCTAGGCTTAGCCAGAAATCTATTCTAATGGATGTGTTTAAGAAATCATTTTTTATTGAGCTCAATATTGAGTCAATACTAGGTTTATTAAATTAGTCAAATATTGATCAATTAAAATAAAAATTGAGATTGATAAATTTTTAGTCTTTAGTGGGTGATTCTATTATTTTTCTTGGCACTGTTTATAAGAAAAATTTATATGTAGAATGATCGAGTTTACCGCAAAAGCTTTTTTTCTGTGTTTTCATATCTTCTCATATTCTTAGCACCATGACAATGTTGCAAAAGCAATAAAAGAAGCAAACAATATAATGTGGAAGCTTTTCATATATAATAGGAGGCACGTTTAAGTTATTAGAGCGAGTTTTATTATGAAAACCCGCGGCCTTCGCTGTCTTAAAATACAAATTCAATCGCAAAATCAAATCTGGATGAGAGAAGAAGAAAAAAAAACGATCAAATTGAATGTGGAAATGCAAGACGTTGTGTGTCACTCGTTAGGATGGAGCATAAAGAATTGAATTAAAAGAGTAAAACGACGAGAGGAATGAAAAATCAGCCGAAAGGAATTAAATTTAATTTTAATAAATTGAATTCAATTTGAAATTCACCGAAAATTACTTCAGTTCGCGTCTCGGGTGGATTGGCGTTCCGGGGGGAAAAAAAGTGATTTATGATGAATCGCGATTGTGGTTCTGCATAAAAGAGGATCAACCAAAAGGCTCTCGCAACTGCCGATTCCTTTTGGCTGTACACACAACTGTTAACCGCGTGAGACACTGAAAAAGAAGAAGAAAAAAAAAATAAGAAGAAGATAGTGGTGTAAGATTTGATAAATAGCCGCCCCTCGTCTTGTTATTCTTCTCTTCAACGCATAAGGAAAAGTTTTATTAAATTTATCGATGGTCCCCATCCAATGGGGCCATGCGGGGGGAATAATATCAAAATGCAAAGCATTATTCAGTTTATACATTCGCAACATTATGCTATGCGGCATTGCATGGGGAATTTCGCGCAACTCCTTTTGGCCTTTTGGGCTTCTTTTTCTGCTCGCGCGCGCGAATTGTCTTCTGGACATTTTGTAATGTTTTACCTGCATTTTCACTCGCTTTGGCACTGCCATGGAATCCGGTTTGTATGGCGATCTGCGAATTCATTTATTCCCCACAAACTCATCCTCTATACCCGAAAAGACTCTTCTGGTTATATCCCATATGGGATGCCCATTTGGATGTATTGGCAATGCGCGAAATTATTGCTAACATCCAATTGATTCTCGTAGTCATTTATTCATTTTCACATCCCCGCGCGCAGAAGCCCGCGCGATCGTGCACAAAACACCTGAGATTTCACCCAATTGATAAAGTATTAACAATTCTTTTAGCTTCTTTTTTTTGTCTTCTCCCCATGAATGCCATCAGAGTGAAATTAACAAGAAATTACATGGTTGGGCACATTTTTTTCTTCTTGGGGGCCCACGGAACGCCCACTGGTTATTAATTTGGGGCCATTTTCGACACTATGCGACATACCGAACCAAAAATTAACTAAATTACGCGTATATACTTCTTACGGCATTTTTCCCAATGCTGGCAGAATTATTCGCCAGAGGGGCTTATAAATATGACGATTAAATCAATTAAAAATAATAAAAGAAAGATTTTGAGGGTTTAGCCGACTTATTGCAAAAAAAAAGAAATAATTTAAACGACAATCACGACTAAAAATTAAAATATGCTTAAGATATGTCAGATTATGGTAGGAAAGTACAATTTCAATTATGTAAAAATCGTTCATTGAAGGTGCTTACCTGTTGTTGTATGGAAACATCAATCATTTGAGGAAAATCCGGAGAAGGAGAATCTTGTTGAGGATCAAAAAAGAATAAAAAAATCCCCAAAGAAACAATTTTCCATTTACATTGTGATAAGATGGAAAAGGATCATAAAGATTTTTCCTAAAAATGTAAACAATGACGTCACTGTTTGGTTTTGTTCCTTTAAATGCAAGTAGCTTAGAATTATTCTCTCAAGAGAATACTTTTACTTTGAAAAAAAAAAGTCTCGCGCTTAGACATTAAAATAGATTTTAAAAAAATTACGACAGTGACGTCATTGTTTTCTTTTTTTGGGTAAATATTTTATTGTTTTACCTCAATTTATTCATGTGAAACATAGGAATGTTTTTTAAAGCAATTTCTTATCTTATTTCATTCCCTGAAAGCATATTCTGACTGTTTTCTTTAATGAAGGGAGTTTTCCAATGTAGATACGAGTGAACTCCTTTAAATCCTTGGAGGATTTTGCTGGCTATTTTTGAAGGTAATAAATATAAAATCATCCAAGGATTAGTTTTGTCCAGCTAAACTTTGGGCTAAAGCTCTAACAAGGGCACGTTACATTTCGTTGGGTTCATTCTGCAAATTTTTATTTTGAAATTCAAATAATATTTTAAAATATTTCTAATGATATTTGAGTTCCAATTTTCAACAAAAGTTCTTTTTTTATATTCTTCAGAAAATAATCCTGCAAGAATGAACCCAGTCTATTCTAGACAAATTGTAACTTGCCCTTGTAAGTTCAATTCTTAACAAAGATGAAAGTTTTTTGGGTGCTTTAGAACCGATTTATTAGCCAAAAAAAATGATCTTATTCCAATAAAATTGACGCATCCCTTAAGTCTGTACTTGACAGCCCCTTCATTTTGCATATATAACCAATTTGTATATAAGAAGTAGAAGACCCAGAAGAGTCGTGTTGATAATTGATGTTTTCAATTATAACGACGTTGGGAGATTTCTTTCCACGTGTCTTGGCTATATTGCGTTGATCGAAGGCAAAACGATCCGGAATCACTACGAAGAGGCTACCTTACCACCAATTTGTTTCGCTTACGCAAAATCGGGCAATTTCCTTACCCTGACGACTCCGCGGTGAAATTACGCGTGATGAGAGAATTATCGTGAAGAAATGAATTTGCAGAAGAAAAAAAAAATTATGTTTTAATATTGATGCAGACGGTGGGGCAGGGAAAAAAAAAGATGAGGCCCCGCCAGGTAGCTACTGTGAATCATTCAATGGACTAAATAATCCATTTCCGCCTTCGTGGGCTAATTGATGATGATGACTGTAGCACATGAATATCGATTAAATCGCCGCGAAGTATTAATCTCACCCGAAAATTCGGTACAATTGCGATCGTCATAAATAATAAGAAATGCAGCCATTGGAGATTTTTCTTCTTTTTTTTTTAATCTTGATTTCAACCTCAATGGAAATTCTTTGCAGCCAAAGAGATCAGCGGAAGGCCCCCTTGAGCACATTCAATTGCACAAGAATGCGATGCGCATAAGAAGAAAAAATTCAAACGATAAATCTTCATTTAAAAAATATTAAAGTCTCGTTGCACTTGTCATCGGATCTGCGTGTGCAATTTTGGTGCATAATTCTTAATTTATGCACCCAATTTTGGGGGCTTCAGCTACCTTTCTGCTGTTACAAAATAAATCACAGAGATTTGGTGCAAAAAAGAAACCTCGCGCGGTGACTCATTTGCGCTCCAGAGACACAAAAGCTCAATCCAATTTATTTATTTCTTCTGGCTCTAATTTTCTTCTCACGCACCTTTGTCGATGCTTCTGAAAGATTTAGATGATTTATCCAATTATCTAAATATGTTAATTACTTATTTTTTAAACGTTAAAGTTGAACTTTAGAATTGATTAATTAAAATCCGGTTAGAAGTATTTGAGTTTCATATTCAAATATTAGAGTTGTGTTATTATTTCAATGAAATATTTATTTTTCTTAAATTGGCTTTAAGAAAATCATTAAAATATATACAAATTTCTGAAAAATAAGTTGTGATTTTCAATAATATTTCTTTGGATTTAACAGCCCAGAAAAAAATACAGCATATTTGTACCCGTAGCAATATGTTTTTGCTTTTTTTAAATCATCTTTAGACTGTTAAAAAATTATTGAGAATTTTTTTTTTGAGAAAAATCCAGTAATTTTTTGTTTTTTTCTTAACAATCAATAAAAACTTTTTTTTTATTCATTTTAATTTGTAAGTTTAGAGAGTTTAAAAAAGGCTTTAATATAAAACGAAACTTCCTTCCTACCAACAATTTTTGTGAGTTTTAAAAGCAAAATGATTAAAAAAAAAACGAACTTTTTCAATGAAAAGGTTTCACTGATCAATACAATTTTATTTCCTCATTTTTCTCTCTTACTTTATGGGGCTATAACGTAAAAGAAAATAAGCGATGTATTCCACGACTTTTTCTTCATCGTCCAAAATTTCATTCAGAGCAAATGACATGGAGCTCTCCTTCTTTTACAAAGAGGCCGATCGTGGCCAAATACGTCAGATGCAATTGCAATAATTTATTCAAATGAAGTGTTTTCTTTATCTCTCATTGCAGATGAATCAACAGTGCAAAGTGTGCGGAGAACCAGCGGCTGGATTTCACTTTGGTGCATTCACCTGTGAGGGTTGCAAGGTAAGGGACCGCATTTTCTCTTCCGCGCACCATCCATTTTCGTCTTTCGCTGCAATTAAATAATGTCGAAATTACTGCCCCTGCGGCCACGGTGTCTCCTCTTGTTAGGGCCACCGCGAGGGCCTTATTTTCTTTACCACGGAGATTTGCTGAAATTGGAAGCTTGTTGGGCAATAACTCACTCGCGGGTCACTTTGGGTGCTCCCCTTTTGTGCCAGCCGGGTATCCTTTCTTCCACACCAATAGCTGCGTTGTGCGAAATTCCACCGTGGGTTTGTCGGTGTGATTTGACCCCTCTGTGCCCCCGCGTGCTCCATGATTTATGCATTATGCCCAATTCCACCCAAAGAGAAAAAAAAAAGCTCAAGCGGCGCGCCAAAATTAATTGGATTCTTGTAAGTGGGAGGAAAAGAAATGGGAAGTCATTTGCGATCCACACCAATAATTGATGATGAATAAATAAATAATCTACTCTAATTAATAAAATGATGTGTTACAATCTTGGGTGGTAATACGGTGATTTTTCACTGTGATGTATCGTTATTAAATTTCCCATATTTGGCGAAGAAATTGCCTTTCTCACTCCTAAAATCATAACCACATGCCAGGGCGATTAATTGCAAGAAAAAAACTGGGGCCCTCTTTAAAAAATCATTAAAGACTCGCGGACCTTCTTCTACATAACCCTGATCATCCAGATATTCAGATATGATTCGTTTTTCTTTTTTTTTTGGTTCAACGTATAGAATTACTCCCGGGCAGATTGTGGGGAGATTGAATTGCCGAAACGAGGTAATTTCATTTGTCAGTAGCCAATGGGCGAGGTGATGGGTAATCTCAATCATTAGGCAATGATCTCAAAATTTTCGGGATTGCGGCATTCTTAATCACACAGAGCGCGCGCGTTTCGGTAGTCAAATGTGTTCGATGGGCAACAACCTGGGTGAATTATACATAACTATTAGGAGTAACAGAACTCATTAATTGAGATTTTGATGTATGTAAAAAATGCATGCAATGAATGCCAGATGAATGTCTTAAAGTCTCTGGAGAAGCTCAAAGTTTAAATCAGAAATTTGATAGCCTCAGCGCTGAGATAGCTCGCGAAAGGAAGACATTGCGGTTATTCGCAAGGGGTGTTTATCTGGAGAATATTTTGAATTTTCTTTCGAATCGTCAGAATATTGGTAAATAAATCAGAATATTTTCTTTTTCTTCTTGCTAAATATAAATTAAAAAGGTAATTATGAAAATTAGTACTTTTTTAGGCTTGAATTTAATACCTTTTCAAGATAAATTTAGTACCTTTGTAGGCTTCAATTTAATACCTTTTCAGGCTTGAATTTAATATCTTTTCAAGCTAAATTTGTACCTTTTTTAAGCTTAATTTTAGTACTTCTTTAAGCTTGAATTTGATATCTTCAAGCTTGAATTGAGTACCTCTTTAGCCTTGAATTGAGTACCTTTTTAAGTTGGAATTTAGCACCTTCTCAGGCTTGAATTGTGTATCTTTTTTAGGCTTAAATTAAGTACTTATTTAAGCTTGAATTTAGTATTTCTTTAAGTTTGAATTTAGTACCTTTATTGACTTGAATTGAGTGCTTTTTCAAGCTAAATTGAGTACCTTTTTTAGGCTAAATTTTATTACTTTTGAAAGCTAGAATTTGATAGGTACCTTTTTAGGCTTGAATTTAGAAATTTTTATATGCTTAAATTCAGTATTTCTTTGGCTAAAATTGAGTATTTCTTAGGCTTGAATTCAACACATTTCCGGCTCAAATAAAGTTCCTTTTTAGGCATTTTTCTTCTCAATCTGAGTCTTTTTATGATTAAAAAATAAGAAATATTTATCTGCTAAATATTTTCATTTTTTTTTTTAAGAATAAAACATATATTGGAACACTTGATGCTCCTACATTGAAATATTTCTGATGGTACGACAGTTGCAGAGGAATTTTTGCGGAGCAGAAAGAATAAAGAAAAAGAGGAGCGATTTCTTTTGTTGTGCAATTTCATGCAACAATCCATAATTGTTTCCATATTTTTTTCCCTGATTTATCACGTCTCTCGGTGCGTATTGCTCCTCCTCCGGGGCACTTTATTCATTAATTTATTGTCGGCAATTTATTAATGGGTATCCCCCTTTGTGGAACATCTCTTTTCGCTCAAGACCAAAATTGCCATCATAAAGCAGTTCACAAAATTGGGCATAAAGTGCGAGGCATTTTTTTTGTTGCTTTTCACAGAGGGGCAAGTCATAACCAATCGTAGGTGGACAAATTGGTGGAACATGGAAGATGTCATGGGGAGGAATTAGTACACGATGCTCGCATATTGCAATAATAAAGTGTCGATTGGTCACCTGCCGTTCGTGGAGATGATTTGTGGGGAACATTTTATGAATGTGGGCCCATATAAAAGTGGGATCGTTTTCGGATGAAAATAATAAAATAAAATTAATATTAATTTAACACGACACGGGCGGATTTTGTGTGCCAATCAATCACAGCTTTTGATGATCTTCTTGGGGCAATATCAGTGATTGTTTTGGATCGTTGTTTACTAAAAATTAAAAAAAAATGAATTTAGTATCCTGCTGTGTATGGTACTAAATCACATTTTAATTGCTGCCGAATGTGTCCAGAGTTGAACGTCAGAAGACAATTTAAAGCGGAACATTTGGGAAAAATATTCTATGCTGTTGCCTCAGTTTTATAATTAAAAGGTCATTGATGAAAAAAGACGTTATGAAAGAAATTTTAAATTTTAAAGTTTGACAGATAAATTTACCAAATGTCAAGAATAGAAATGTCAAAAAGTGACTGTCACATTTTTTTAGCAAGAGCCTTTGAGAAGATTTTTTTTCAAAGACTACAAAAAACATAAACTGTCTATACATCGCATAATTATGATATTCTCATGACCAAGGCTATACATAATAATTATTCGAAAACAATCCAACCCAAATGCAAGAGGTTAACTGGAGAAGTGAAAGACCAAAATCATATCAGTTTCCCTGTAAAAAAAAACACTCAAACAGGGCCAAAGATTTAATTTTCGAGGTGCTAAAGATGCTTACGAGGAACACAAAAAAAAACGCGAGCACGCCAATAAATGTGGAAAAATATTTGCTTTATGATTTAACCGTGATGCACTGAAATTGATTTCAAATTGCTCACGTAAAAGCGAAGGTGCGTGCATAAAGGAGTTGAGGAGTTGGGAAATGCGGAAGGACGGCTGGGGGTATTTAAGAATTTTTGGAGAGTCTCCAGCAATTACCTATCGAAATGTGTTGTGGTTTCATGGAAAATATTATAAAGAAATTTATGATTACAGGGGTCGCGAGGTGTAATTTTATTATGCTCGTTCGATAAAATTGCAAAATAATCGGTTTTCGGTGCACTTTGTTCATGGGATTTTAACACAAAATTATTTCTTTTATGTTCAGTTAATATACTCTACAGAAGGGGTGAATTGAAGTGGTTAAATTTTATATTAATTATTGTGCATCACAAGAATCATGGGCAACCATCTCATTTTCGCAACACATTTTGGGCCATTTGCAGGCACCTTTTCAGCTACTTTTCACTCTCTTTCGAAGGGATTCTTTTGGTGGCACTAAGGGGCTAACAAGTACGCACTTTACAGGCCACATTAAAATTCATTATTCTACTCAAAAAGTCTTCGTAATAATATTTAAAAATTGTTTTTCTTTTTATTCAATTGGATTAATTTTTGCATAAAGTATAGTATAAATTGCTTAGAATTTGCAGGGAAAAATAATGATTCTGATTAAAATCGTTTCTTTTTTTGAACATTGATATTTTTAAATCGTTTTTTTTTGCCGTTATGTAAAAGAAAAAGAAAAGAATTGGTTGTTATTAAAAATAATCAGAAGGAATTTTAAAGAGTCCTGGAAAAGTAATTTTCCTTCAAAAATTCGTTTAAAGAAATAATTAAAATGTCAAAATCTTGTAAAATTTTTCCCAAAATAATAAGAACTTGAAGAAGAACCTTATAACTGTTGAATTGTAAGAAAAGAAAAGATTTATCAACCACTAAGCTGTTAATTTTCTTTTATTTTTAATTTATTTTCTTTCTACATCGACAGTTAAAAAAAGTCTTTAGTTGCAGTTTTCTAATTTTCAAAAATCATACAAAGAATCAATGGATTTTTTAAAATTTCTCATCAACCTCCTCTTCAATGCCCATAAAGAAGTTCAATGACAAATTGTCAATGAATATATTTCCCCTTCATTCTTAACCGGGTGAAATGATTGTCATTGATGATGATGAGGCTGATAATGGTTATGGGAAGCAATGAAGATACTCCTCATTGCCTTCAGATGAGTGTGGGGTAAATGGAATCTTGCCATGCGAAAAGCCGATCAATTTGCTCGTGATATGATTTCTGCACAACAACAATATTCCCACAGCGAGTATGAGTTGTAAATAATAGAATAATAAGACTAAAGGCAGCGCCAAGGTGTCTTAGACATTTTTCTTATTTTTTTTAATTCTTAAGAAGGTAATATGGAGTTATTTGTAAGCTTTAAAGAGCTTTTTTGAGCTTTTTCTGAAGCATTTCAAAAAGAGGGACAAAATGTAGTTTTTCAAACAAACATAATGATGCTTTTATGCAGTTTAAATGGAAATAAAAATAAAACAAATATGTGTGTCTAGAATATCTTGGCTAAAATGTTCATTGTACATATAGTTTTGAGAGATATGAAGACATTTAGAAGTGAATTATTCAACAAATAGCCCATAATTCTGCTTCTGTGATTTATAATCATGTGTGGAATTCATCTGTGTTGTATACCAACTGGATTAATTGCAAACACATGCTGAATTTGTACCTTGTTTGGTAAATAATATCACTCCTTCATGGAATGATGATCAATTCACGTTACATATTCTCAAAGAAATGATTTTGCTCAAGAATGCCAATTACCTCCCATTTAGCATATTTTTCAAACTTACATACGGATCACTATCGAAAATGATTAATTTTGCAACTTAAAAGCCATTCACGCCTCTTGTCCATTGTCCGAAGAAAGACATCCCAGAGATGGCTGTGAGCAAGAAAGGAAGAATAAGAAAAAAAAAACACGAAGAGTTGGTTAATAAACGGCTCATTTACATTAAAAATTGGACTAAATGAATCAAAATTTCAACTTCAATAAATCATCTCTTTAAATATGATATTACATCTCGTGCTCAATCGCGTCTGCAATTTTTCACACTCACTGGCTGTGAGGAACGGTCTGTGTGGTGGAGAGCAGGGACGACACTGAGGGGGTCTGGTGAGAAATTGTAATGACAAAGAGATGCCAAATTGAGGAAAAGACAGCAAGCTATATATGAAAAAAATATCTTGATGATCATAAAAATAAACGATGTCTCATTTAAAATAATTTTCACGAAAGCGATAAAAATTTCACGTGAGATATTGTGGAGGAAAAGTCCGAACTTCTTCCTCCCTGAGGCTCATGAAGATCTCTGATTTTTTTTTCTGTTCACCTTTAATTTCAGTAAAACCATACCCAAAGCACCTTGAACAGAGGCGATCGCAACCACAAAATGCAGCGAGAAATTCAAATGCAAAATGCATAATTTAGAATAATCTCATGGAGTTTTAGCTCCATACAATTTGCATCATTTGCATTTAGATTGAATGTTTATAAACTTTATACTGCAGCTTTAGAAACTTTTACTAAACTTTTATTGATATTCATTTTGAGATTTTTTCTTCTTCTTCTTTGCATTCAAGGTGCATAATTTTGCTTTTTGTTGCTAATCGCAGATTATTGGTATATTTATTTTAAAATAAATATTGACCATTTGGATTAGTGATTTCACTTTCACGAATATTTTGTAATTTAGAAAATATAAAATTAAATGCATTAAAAATTAATTATGCTCACATTTAGATTTTATGCGGAGATTGTGAACAGTGCGAAATGTTTAGGAGGATGTTTTTAACCCATTTTTGGCGAGCGTTCAATTTTTGTTTGAAATTTATTCGAATTTTGAATCTTTTGACAATTATTTGTGCAATACCAACTTTGAAATTCACTTTCTGACATTTCACATACATAATCGAACGTTTGACAGTTCTTATCTGACATTTGACATTTTTGTTCTGATATTTGAAATTTTTGCTGACATTTAACGTTCTTTTATTGCGTTTTACGTTCTTTTTTTGACGTGTTGACATTTTTTTAAAATGATTTTTGACGTTTTTTTCAATATTTTATATTAGTTTTTCAATGTCTAAAATTTATTTATTTCAGTGACATTGTTTTTGACATTTGACTTATTATTTTTTTACGTGTGGCGTTCTTTTCCTTACGTTAATTTTTATTTGCGTATTTTACTCAATCTTCTCTGTTGACATTTATTTTGATTTTTGACATTTCTTTTTCTATCTTTTGACGTTTGATTCCTACGTTTGACGTTTATTCTAACGCTTACCTAAAAAAAAAACCTAAACTGTCCCTGAACTTTTAAGGTTTTTTTTTAAATACGAAAATACCTTCTCTGAATACCATTAAAATTTTTTAAGCCTCCATGGAATCTTCTGGATTCTAGAAGCATTCTAAGCCGAGATATCAGTTACTAGCTGAGCCAGAGTGAGGTACGCAAGTCAAGTTCTTCGCCCACCTTCCCCAGGTGCACATTGGGAATAAATCTCATAGCACACGCACTTGCCAATTGAAATGTGATCTCACATAGAGGCGAGATTGTGCACAAACAAACTCAGCACCGCCAATCAGGTGGTATCAACACTGGTGCGACGGCCGATACCATAAACAGTGGCTCGGGTAGCTAATACACTTTCAAATGAAATTAATTGACGTGTTAACATAATTAGTGGAGTCCCCCAGTGTGGGTAAGAATGGCGGCCGCCACGGTGGAGCTCTTTGGCGGAGCTCAGCGGCAGTTTTCGCGCAATTTATGGGGAGTAATAGGCATTTTCGATGGCCATGGGAAGATTTTCTTGTGCTACAGATGGGATTTACCAGAGCGTGGCAACGCAGAGGCACCCACTTTAGCCATCCCGCGCGACACACTCAATTGACGATGCTAAGTGTAACATGCCAAATGCACTAAACTTGTTCTGCGACGATGGCATTTTTCTTTTGCGCGATTGTCATCAGGGAACAATGACATGGTGGCGGGTGAGCATCTGCTTCCTGTCCACGAAAAAAAGAGAGGCATGTGGTGTAGATTTGAGGAAGTTGTTCTACGATGCTCCTGGGAAATTGTAAAAGGTACTGCAATTAACTTGATTGTGTTTTAAAAGGCTATGCACGTAGGGAATATTGTAAGTTAGGGGACGAGAAGAATGGCTGGAAAGGGTTAAAGGTTCGTAAGAACTTTTCCATGTTCGCTCTGAAGAATTATTAATAATTAAAAAAATTAAAAGGAGCATTTATTGATTTGAAATGTTTAAAAATAAATTAAAATTCTTAACTTTTTATACAAATATTCGGATTATTCATTTTTTGAAATATTCACTACATAAATACCTTTCATATAATTTTTTAAAATTAATTTTTCAATAATTGCACTAATTTGCAAAATAAATGAAACGTATGTATCTAAAAGACAATAATTAAATTAAGTGTTAATATCCATTTTGGTCAACTCCTTCCTTCTTTTATAGAGGTTTAGTTTGAAGAATTGCACTTGGGCTACACTGAGATGTACCTCATAAATTGACTCTGGACAAATTGGTTGTGTGATGATCGTATGGTTCGAATAAGGGAGAGAAATGTGAAATCTCTCATGACCAAAAGCACACCAAAACGGACTCCTCGAGTGCCTACAATTAAGCAATTACATGAGTATATAGTGTGGAGAAAAAAAGAGATCGCTTTGGATGTTTATTGGTATTATTTGGAGTGTGGGTCAGGTGTTGGCCTCATGTATACCATTAGTGTGGTTGGACTCCCTTTGATGATCACCCATGCGCGCATATGAAGACATTTGGCGCTCCAAATTCTCTGCACGATCATTTTTGGGATGTATGCGGTGCATTCTGCAGAAAATATGGGTAAAATATTGCAAGGGCCCTCTTCATCGACATTTTATAGCCACTAATTTGCAGTATTGACGATGGACGAAAGGAGATCGAGAGCAACATATGTGGAATTGAATTGCGATCTCTTTTTGGTCCGGGAAAGAGTCATAAACATTCTTTTTGAAAGATATACAAAACCCTTTTTCAAAAAGTTCCTGATGTGATTGAGAGCTGCGCGGCGGGAAAATGGCCCCTTTTATTGATGAGATATGTTGGTGAAGATATTATTGCGAGAGAAGAAGAAAAAAAAGAGGCGAATACCCCATTTTAACGTTTATCATCATCTTTTGGTTAAATCTGGCAATTTTTGCATTAACCACAGTCAACAATTTAGCCCCATTGCCCGGGACAAATTGCAATCGATTGTCGTAAAAATTAATGCGCCTCCTTGCCAAATGCAGAGAGACAACACCACCGAGCAACTTGGAGATCGAGTGAAAGAGATATGGAGTTGATGGTTGAAAAAGTCCATAATGCCATCGACATTGATGATTATAGATCAACTCTGGTGGTTGGGATCGCGTTCGCGGGAGCAATCGCGGTATAAATGTGGCGGATGGAAAAGTGCACCAGTCGCTCTCAAACAAGTGGATTTGCACCTCTCTCTACGGCCAATCGAGCCATTTGTATACGGTGTGCGGCACATTAACTTAATGATAATGATGTCCACCGCGAGACGGACAACCCAAGACGCACCGAAGACTCCGCAAAATTGGCAGCGATAACGATAACAATTTACCACAAGAGTCAATAATCCATCGATGGCGACCGTACCAGGGGGAATATGTGCACCGATGGGAATAGAAGCTGCACCGCAGAGTGTTGAAATGCTTGTCGTATTTGGCAATAAAGAAAATTTATTGGACCACGGAGAAGAAAAGGAAAAAACCATTAAGAGTGTCAATTTAAACCCAAAATACGATGTCATATTTAAATGTGAAAACCCCGCAATTCAATTGGCAATGCCAGTGGGAAAATATGTCTACAACAAGGTGATTATTGCTGCAATTCCAGATTAAAATATTTTCTGTTTTACTCTTATCTTGGACATAATCATTTTCACTAACAACCCGCGTGTTAATTAGTGTTGGACATGGAGGAAAAATTGCATTGGAAAATGTCTAACAACTCAGTTACATTTCATTTGGTATTAAACTCGTCTCAGCGTTGGAAAAGACATAGGTTTAATTTAAAATGAAAAGTGGGGGGGATTAATTAGTGATACAGATATACCTATTAATTCACCTTTTCCATATTATGTACCTGAAAATTACCAACAAGTTTGTTTTTTTTTTTAAATAACATTTGTAAAATAACTACTACAAGTTAGAAAAATATTATTTTTTCATAGAAAAAAATATTTATTTGAATATTTAGAAGAATTTCTTTTTGTTTATTGTGAGGAATTTGCAAAGGACGTAATTTTCTCAATTTTCTGCAATGAAATCTTTAACTCTGGCACTTTTTGATCCTTTAAGAGAGAAAACTAAATTTTAAGCTCTATACACCAAAAGAGGTTTAGAACATTTTCTCACTCTATATGTTTCAGGGGTGTTGTCATAAATAATATAAAATTCTAAAAAGTTTTTTTTTTCTTAATTTAAAGAACGCAGATTAAATAAAACAATCTCAAGTAAAATAACTTCTAATCTTCTTTTAATCGTTAAAGTTATTTTGGAAAATGTTTTTAAAATTTTTGATTCTATTTTTTAACATACCCAGTAAACAAATGTTTGAACTAAAAAATGTTTAATTATAATTAATTGAGTCAATCGGATTGATTAAGCTCGAGAATTGATCAATTGTAAATTCTTTTGTGTTCTAAAGAAAATTCTAATTTTTTTGAAATTTTAGAAGATAGTTTTTTGAATTATTAAAGAATAATATAACAAGCTTTAGTGATGTCTGAGGTTACTTTTTTTTTTAAACAGACATTCAAAGACTTTCTCTTTTCTCACTAGAGATGGGCTAAATATGCCTCCTAGCAGGTAGTTTAACTTTTTTTTTACATAATTATCATTCCCTATAAGCTGTGCGAACATCTCCACGGCATCTTGTTAACAATCAAACCACATCATCGCAGCACCATCTCTCACCGTGGCGTTAAACGATCCCCATCATCTTGTCATCGATTTGTATATCAGTTCCAATGCAATTTTGCATGGGCAATTTAGCGGAGGGAGGGAACTGGAGAGGGGTGCAAGTGCCTTGCATTTATGCAAATTAATATCAGTGTTAACCGCCGTGGCACTTGCTCAAGAATTCACTTGACCAATAACTCTCGCGTCGTATACCGCCAATCGATTGAGACACACGAGCCGCGATCGTCCAATGGCTGAAGAATTGGCCGCGGAGTAGTCAGTAATAATAGACTAATAAATTAATATCTTTTAGCACTATCGATGCTTCGTCGTGCTGCACCGCATATGTATTCGTTTTTCCTATTTCTTTTCATCCGCAGCGACGCTTCGGGTGTGTATTTGTGAGAAAATTGCACATCGCTTGTCTCAACATGGATAATTTCCTCTTGGCGCGCAGCAATTTTCCTTTGCGCAGCACCAACATTGTGAAAAACAAACAGTGGGTGTCACTAATTGTCCTGCCGCGTTTGTGATTTAAATCACCCATTTACCGCGCTAAATTGAGTTATTAACAAAAGAAGGGTTGACTGCGCGGCCACATGGGTGGTCAAATTGTCTCAGTCAGGTGTTTTGCCTTTTCGCACCTCATCCGTGTGACCACGGCGGCATGGTAACTACACAACAGCCGCGGCGGCTCTTTGTTTTCCACCGCATGCAGAAAATTTCACACTATTCATCATGATGGTCGACAATTGCATTTGCCCCATGCACGGATCTATTGAGCCATTCAATTGATCACCACGGCGCGTTCTAATTGTGCCGTGGTCCAATCAAACCCATAAATCTGCGCCTCGAGCCGCCATTCTTCACCCGATTTGCTTATTCCCATGCGCGACGGAGCACATCCTCGCCTTCCTCGAGAGCTTGGCTTTCAAATGAGAGAGAAAAAAGAAGAAGTCTTTAGTCGCGGGAAGGCCTGTTGGCATAAAGCAAAGAAGAAAAAAAAAGGGGGCGCCCGTGAGAAAATTGAGACGCTGTGCACGTGGTGATTGATAGATCTATCATATTAGTGACAGCAAATGGCTAAGAGTCAAATTAGCCAGCCGTCTGGGAGGGCGAGACTCCCAGCAAGATAATCCCAAACCATCTCTCCAGGCGCTGATGAAGTGACCAAGTGTCGTTGGGTAAGGCAAATTCATTGCCAAGTACTTGGGATTAAACTTGTTAAAGTTTTCGAATTTTAAAATGATTTAAGGACATTGAGAAATTCTTTCTAATAAGATAAAACAAAACTTAAAAAAAATAAAGTTTTTTAAATGATTTTTCTAAAAAGAAAAATCAGAAATTTTGAAAAAAAAATTCTTCAGAAAGTAATTTTTGAAATTCTAACGTTTTTTCTTAACACATTTACAGAATACACAAAAGACTCACCAATAATTTATTTTTTGTCTTAATAAGCGTTTCTTTTTTAACGTTCTTCTAACGTTTGTTTTCTAACGTTTCTTTTCTTATTTTGTATTTCTCTTTTTTCTTTTTAATGTTTTTCATATTTTTTATCCTTGAATGTCTTTTAGAACATTTTTAATAGAATTTCTAGCATGAAAATAATTTTTTTTATCTCTAAAAAAAGCTTGAACTTCTGGAATTTTGAGAGAGTGTTTAAACATCCAAAAATCCATTTAAGCTACGCCTCTAGTCTAACTTGTCTAGGGCAAAAGTTTTGACTTTGATCAAGAAAAAAAAAGTAAAGTTTCCGTTCCATAATATTTCTTACGTTTCAATTTACAATTTTCTACTATTTATTGTAAATTTTCCGATGAAGTCCCGTAATATGTGCAAATTCTTTTACATTAAATTCTCAAGATTAAAACCAATATTCGTCTCATGAGAAGAAGTTAGCTCTTCGTGCTTGAGAGACACATTTCAAAACTCAACTAAACCCAAAGTCTCGAAACGAGATCATTTTCGTGAAGGTGGACTTGGATGGTTAAACAAATAGATCTCACATGAACTTCCTCCTTCTTTGGCTGATATATGATTTCTCTATATGTTGGGGATTTTCTCTCTTGGCGCAATCATCTGTTTGTTGGGCTGATTGGATTGCTCCAGACAGTGAATGTGCAAAGTGGAGCTAATGGTCACGTTTGCCAAGAAGTAAATTAATTATCTCATAATGAGACTGATCTACAAGTCTCACAGAATTTTAGTTCTTAACATTTGCTCCGAATCTTTGAATTTTTTTGTTCTTTGCCGAGGGGTTATCTAACAAACATAATGTATTTGGCAATATCTATATGCAAAGGAGGTGGTCTAAGAAAAAATAAAAAAAATGAGAAGAAGACTATGGGAACTTGTCGAATGTTCTTCCGTAACCATCATCATCGACACGCGGAGACCTTTCTCCGCCATGGTGGTTTTGGTGTTGATGAAAAGAATCTCATGAATCATAGAGGCGAGTTAAAAATCCATATAAGAAAATAATACACTAGATCACTGACAGATAAATCTAAATTTAACACAACACGGGATGGGGATAAAAATTACTCTGCAATTTGCTGCTTTTTCGAAATGATCGATGAGTTCACAATTGAATAATTCACCTCGTGATCGCAATTTAATTCACTTTTACACATTCAACGGAGCCATAGCCTCATGAGTCGAAATACCGATGATAATCATCTTGGGTTGGTAATTGAAAAGAGTCATAAATATAAATTTATAAATTAGATTTATTGATTCTCCTGTGAGAAGATCGTGGCCCAGACTTTCTTAATATAAAATGTGGAACTCAAGGTGCTATAGCGGAGGATGTTCTTCCCTCTGTATGATGAACAACAACAAAAAACCGTCAAGCTTTTATTGCGGCGAGCTTCTTTCTCTACACCACAAGAAGATTTCATTCTGAACGCATTTTCCAATATTTACTCATCACGCCTATAAACACATTTATCGTGGAATTATCATTATTGGGTTTTTTTTTCATTGTACCTGTGTGAAAATAGAGGAGCACGTTGGGTCGTGAACTCCACTGTACACAATTGGATTCCCTCGACTTCTTACTGTGTGTGTGTGTGAACGAACAAATAAAATTATTAAAGTACCCATCGTAAAATTATTTCTTCGCTGAGAATTTATGAATTTCCGGGAGATCATCATTTTTTTTTCAGACCAAGGCATGGTAATAGGGCTACTCAGAAGCTTTGTAAATGTTTTTGAGAGTCAGCTGGATCTATAGAAAAAAATTCTCTTTTAACTGAAGAAGCTCGAAGAATTATTTAAAATTAAAAAAAAATCATAAAAATATCTTAAGAAAATAATCGTTGAGCAATTGTTATATTTTGAATTAAATATCTGTTATGGTTTCATCTGAGATGCCATAAAATATTCTTCTTGTAAGAAATTATCCATTCTTGAAAAGAATTAGAATGAAATTCTTGTTATCAAATCATCTTAAAAAGTTTTTTTTTTCTAAATATTCTTGAAAATTTAACCATACATAAACCCAGAAAAACAATTTTTGTGGAAAACCCTCCATAAATCCTCTTCATATTTCTCCATCTCACACCAATGTGCAATTAAATGGATCAAAACTGTATGATTTTATTGTGGGAATCAGAACAATAAATTTTCTTTGATGTCAAAAGAAATCTCTTGAAGAAGTTTCAAAGAAATAAAAAAAAGATCAAGCACCAAAATATGCCCACGAGGAAGATTCAGCGAAAGGTTGTGTACACACTGTACGTATGGAAAAAAGACAAGGGGGAGCATTTGATGCTAAAGAGGAATTTAATTTGAAGTTAAAGAGCCCCATAGAGGATCAACTTTGAGAGCAAGAAGATCCAAAATCATTATAAAGTGATCTCAATGAACACACGCGATCATACCGTTCCGGTGTTTGGTGCGCCGTATACCAATATGGATAAAAAAAATCATTTAACTGTCATGATCGCCTCATCATTTGCCAGGTCTCACGATCTCAAAATGTGTTTTACGTGGTCTTGGAGTGTGTTTTGTAATTTAGCTGCACAAATCTCGGCTGCACACACCTTTCCCCGCGCATCTATACTTCCTAATGGATTTTTCACCTGATCCTTATCCCCCGGGATCGGCCTCCGCGATGTGCAAACACCAGCAGGTTGTTGTGCGATGGCTATCGCGGGAGCCATGTATGCGCGTGCACCATAAAGAAGGGTCTGTGAGAAAGCTGTATGAGGTTCAGTCAATACTTTCTGGATCATCTACACGGGGGCCCTGTGAGAGCTGTGAGATTTCTTTCTCTTCTGTTGCACAAACATTTTATTTATTATTTACAAAAGAATTTAAAAAAAATGATTGAAATGCTTCTTCTTCCTCCCATTCCACTCTATTTTGCCACACGGTGAATCACCTAAACGGTGTGTAATCTAATAAAATAGCCATACAAAACAGAAAAAGAGAGTCCATCTACCACTTAAATTGCCATAATGCCGCGCGATGTTCCACCCAATGCGTGCATTAAATGTTTGGTACATAAACGTGAGAATCGAAGCAAGATCATCTCATTACCAGCGGCAAAGCCTACGTTTTCATGACTCTCCACCATTCATGGGGTCTTCCACTCATCCTTCTTGGGGGGGCATCAATCTGCCAATTTTGATATCATTTTAATTGTTCACCCGTTTTACTAATTGTTTCCCCACGAAGATCACGGATTTTAATTGAAATTGCCATGAATTTCACGATTTTCAGGTGATCGATGGCTTTTCTACATAAATGTGTTTCCCTCATGGGGAAAAGCTCCGAAATATTAAACTCATTGTCTTGATTACTAAAAGAACTTTTAGAGTTTATAAAGAAAATTGTTTGAAAAGTATTTTAAGTAATTTTTGAAAAGTAAAGCGCCCTAGTTTTGATTCTTCAAAACAATTACCAGGCGTCTCCATTGAGAAATATCTCTCAACTCAATGCAATGATTGCGCGCAAAAATTTTTCCCACAATCTATCTGTAGAGAGTGAAATTTCACACTAATCAGACAGATTTAAGATTTATTTAATTTTCTTCCGAATTTCTTAAGTATTTTTAAGCAAAAATTAAGATTTGTTAAATTTTTATAAGATTGCTTGAGAAAAACTTAAGATTTTCAAAGTAGGTATTCAAAACTTAATAATTCTTAAATAAGGTTGAATTTTTACGAATTTAGACCATCAGGCAAAATCTTCGCAAAATATGAATTTGAACCTATTTAGCCTGGCCAAAGAAATCTTAAGTTTTGATTATAAAAACTTTTTAAAAAATTATATTTTTCTTTATAAATCTTATGTTTTTCTTAAGAAAACTTGAGAAATTCTTAAGAGAATTTAAATAATCTAAAGTTTATCTTAAGGAAATTAAGAAAACTTAATAATAAAATATTTCTACAAAAGTAATGCGCCCTATTTTTGATCTTTCCTAATTATTGAAAAAATTACCTACCAGGCGTCTCCATTGAAAAATCTGTCTAGCAATGATCGCTCTAAGCTATATAGCGAGGAATTTTCCCACAATCTCAGTAATCTCAGATTCTTTGAAAAAATGACTCATATTTGCCTCATTAATTGGGTGATCGTCAAAAATGGCGCAAAATAGCGATGAGTAGGGATTAGTGTGACCTTCAAATTGCGATCTTTTGGCGCTATACTCACCTGTGAAAGAATATGTACAGCTGGTGCGCACGGATGATCATTATAATAGCCAAGTCGAGCAAATGTCATTCTCATGGGCAATTGCTAAAGTGTCGGGGTGATGTAAGCAAAATAATAAGAATAAATGCAAGACAAACAGACATTAGAAACAATCACTTTGGCATTTTGTGCACCAGTGTTGGACATGCGAGGCACATTTGCTCCAATTGATGCCAAACATCGTTGCAATTTCTTATTTACTACATTTTACAACATTTTGCCATCATAACATACACACACAATCAGCCCCAGCGACAGTATCCAGATCGCTATATAGGTTTAATCATTGCAATCAGCGCTGGTATTGAATTTTATATATATAATACAGTCGATCGTATTTTTTTTGTAGCCGTTGTTACTGGCTCAACTTCTCATTTCATCTTCTCTCTTTCTCAATGCACGGAACAACTTTCAAGGCTATATGGAGTATACAACTCTATATTATGTGATCTTACTATGCGGCTCTCTTGTATGATTCTGTATGTTATATATATTTCCTTGTGAAATTGCGAAACGACACACGATAGCGATCGTTTGTTTGCTACACTATCTCATTGCCTTCCCTCTCACCTCACACACCAAATGCCACTTTATTTATGTTTTGGCCGAACAATCGATGATTAGCATCGGCCCAAGTTCTCAATATATAAATATTGAAATGCTCGCCGAGATGTTAAATCTCGCTATTAGATCCACAAGACCAATTGCTCCATTATTAATTACCATTTGCATCAATTACACTTGTTTCTGCTCGCTTACATTCTGCTCCCATTTGCTCCTTCGCCACTGCATACAAACCTTGCACCGACTGATCGTTTTTTCTGCGTATACAACGTCGATGATCTTTCACAGTGCGATCATGTTCGACGTGGATGGAAAATTGATATGGGCACTTTTTTTTTTCGTGAAATTTATTCCTTTAGAGTGAGAATTCCAGCTGGGATTTTCGTGAATTGTGATGCCCAAATTTGAAGATGAAATACACTGAAAGAAAAAAAAATCTTCGAGTTTTTTGTTGATAAGTTTTGCGAAATCTTTGGGAAAATTTTATGCGAAGTTTTTCTTAAAAATTTCCCGGAAAAGTTAATTTTCAGAAAAATGTCTTATATGATTTTATATATATACGCATTTATACGCATTTTCATTAATAATTTATTTGAATTTTTATTAAAATAAGAATTCTTTTATATGAGTTATATTCTCAAACTCAAAAGAAAAAAAAGGAGTTTATGCATTGACCATTGAGAAACTTTTTCATTCATAAAGCAATTTTGACCCGTTTATCTTGTAGATGGTCAAAAAGCTTAAAAATCACTGAAGAAACTCCCAATTTTCCACTAGGATCACATAGAAAAATCCCGTCAAAGATTAGCCAAAAAGGCAAAGCATTCCATCGCGATTTTATATTATTTTCCCTTTAAATGTTTGGCATAAAAAAAGGCTTAAATTCATTAAAAAAAATGAAAGCAAAAAAGATCGATTTGTACTTAAATAATTTTTATCAGTGTCCAGATAAGATCAGTGATCGTTGCAGTGTTCAGCAGCGATGCCCAAAATTCCCCATGCTTGCCAAAAAAAAAAAGAGCAAAAATCAATTGGAGAGATGATCAGTTCGCAAATTTTCTCCACGGCGAATGTCAAATGAGTCAAAAACGATTTTTAACAGTGTCAGCCCGCGATCGCAGATGCAATTATGAAATTAAGGTGGAATGTGATGGGGCTTTTCCTCATGCCAATATGGATGATGTGATGTGTTGCATCTCTTGTCAATAAACCCCCCCCTCGTTGTCTCTTCCCGCATGTATTCAAAATCCATTGAGTGCGGAATTTTTGGAGCATCGATCGGCAGTCTCACAAGAAAAAGGAATGAAAGAAATTGAGGCGACAAGGAAGTTGGTGGGTTTCATTGGAGGTTTATTTTTTCCCTCCTTCTTCTTCTTCTTCGTCGAGGGACGTGAGACGGAGGGATTTTACTTGAGAGCGCGGCAAGTGGATCAAAAGAAGCTCAACGATCCCTCACATTTTCATGCAACTGCCATCTCCGGCGATCGTTAGATGGTTATGTGCTTAGGAGTTTTGTGAGCATTTTCGCGACTGTTTGTTAGCGATGCAATTGGACAAATTAGTGCCATAATTCAAATTATTATGTGACGACACAAACGGTCGCGATGATGCTGTCAGATTATTTCATTAGATATAAACATTTAATTCACAAAATGAATTGTGATGTCTACCCATCGGTACAAACATTGCCATGAAGCTAATGCAAAATGCTCTCTTGCTGCTCAATTCAATATATTTTCACTGTTGCGATGTTACCTCCTTGTCAGAATGCCAAGATCATTTTCTTACAGAAATGATCTTGATATTCTCTTCTTATTCTTGGATGTATGTAGTTTTTTTTTAATTCATTTCAATACCAACCTTCTTTATTAATACCACGACACACAACAAAAGATCAGTTGAATATTCAATTTTTGAATTTGAATTTTTTGCAGTTTATGGATAATTTAAAGCGGGATATCATTTAAAAGATTTGACAGAAATATTTGACAAACTGTCAAAACAAATGTCATTCAGGTATTGTCAAAACCTTTCTGTCAGTGTCAAAATTCACAGGGGACAGCGTGGAAAGGACAGCAATGCAAATAAATTAGAATAGAACGTATTTTTGACAAACTGTCAAAACAAATGTCATTCAGGTATTGTCAAAACCTTTCTGTCAGTGTCAAAATTCACAGGGGACAGCGTACAACAGATATTAAAAATACAACAACAGTCAAATCACTCGTCAAACATTTCAAACATCGGGAATGTCGTTAAATCCACCATTTTTCTAACATTATTTGAGAACACTCCTAAGATGATAAAAAGATGCACCGTTTGCATTACAATGCAACCACCGTCGAGCTTTTCGAATGTGATTTGCATGGCATCATATTTGAAATGAATTTAATTTTATCATCGGTGCGGATGAAAAGGTCGTGAATGTTGCACAAGGAGCCTTGAAAGCGCCATTCTAAACTCCATTTGATTGGAATGATCGCGTCTCTTGCAGATCATTTTCCGTCTTAAGTGAATGCCTTTTGTGAGTTGCAAATGGAGCAAATTTGCTCATTCAGAATCTTCGTCGTTTTGCAACGCACCTCCATCTTATTTTTTGTTGTTCTGTGACAAATTTTAAATTATTTCCCCGTGTGTGTGTGAATGGCAAGATCGAGGCGATCTAGGTGATTGAGGTGATCGCGAAAAAAAAATAAAATCTTAGCGGAAAAATTAACAAGAATGTAAAACGAGCAATTTGGTGGGTGAGGACATCAATGATGCGAATGGAAATTGTCTCATTTTCCAAATCGTCTGATCGTGCTTTATGATCGCGATCGCGGTAAGGGGCTAAAAGAGAGAGAATTAAAATATCGGATGACAATAAAAATTGATAAAAAACGATGACATGCGGACAAAGAGAAAAGCTGGCGTGTAAACTCAGGTGATCGTGGTGGATCTCATCGATTGAGATCGGTTCCCAGGTGATACATTTAGGGATTTGACGTGTGAATTCTCAAAAAAAGACGGAGAGAGAAAATGGTAGCCCCCGTGGTTGATCCTATTAAATGGATTCTGCGGGAAAAAATCTCATCGTGTGACAAAAAAACAATCCAATTAGGCAATTGAGCTTCCACCTGCCGCATAAGTCACCTGGGATTATGATTAATCAGAAAGCTTTTTTTTGTCTCACCTTCTTCTTCTTCACATTCTCTATCCCATATCTAACCTCATTTTGTGATCATGAAAATTAACCCACATGCGCCAAAAAGCCCATCCTCTCTAAATTTAATGATCTCTTGCGCACCTTTTGATGTTTGTCGCCAACATGCTCGAGAAAATACCAAAGAGAAAAAAAATAAGAATTATCTCTCAACAACTAAACTCGTTTTCCTTTTGAAGAAAAACTTCCTCGCTGTATACAATTGACACACCCACGAATAATTGAATTGGAAATTTTTTCGTTGAGACGCTTTTGTTGGTGAAGATGGTGTGAATATGGTGCTCAACGTTTTGTCGCATGCCCATCGATTATCACCAATAAATGGCACTCAATTAAATTAGCCACAACAGCACATAAGTTATGGGTGACTTTATGACCCCTATCTGTAAGTCTTTTACAAATGCCACGATGATTTTTTGTTTTGGGTGGAAATTTGTGACATTGATTGCCATTTTGTGTTTGAAAAAGATTTTCGATTGATTGGAAATTGAGACTGTGCTAATCTTAATTGGATATATCCGCGAGAAAATCATCTTGTTGCGATCTTCCAAGAAATTGGGATTTTGTGATCTTTGTTAATAAATTCCGCGATCTCAACATTAATGATCCGTTTAATTGTCACGAAAGGGTTAGAAATGAGATTTTTAGAATAATTTTAGTTTAGTTTATCATTTTTTTTCTGTATGAACCGAATAATTTTTAATTAATTCCGAATAATTTACTATAAAATCCAGATATTTAAAAATTAATTTTGCATTTAAACTCTTAGTTCTTAATCCTTCTATACCTTATTCATCTTCTTTATATTTTCTATCATTTATAACAATAAAAGTCTCCTGAATAATCTTTTGTGACCATTCTCAGTGATCTATTAAAGAGTTTAATGGATGGATGTATCCTCGAGAGAAGAGTTGAAGCCCTATTTTATGCATCAAACCAGAAGTTGAATGAAAATTATGCTCATCTTGCATAGCGCCGCCATTGTCACATTTAACCCTTCTGCAAGATGATATATTAATAGAAATATGACATGAATAAGGAGTTCAAGTCGTCTCATATGCTTAATATGCAATTTATTACGCGATTGTTGGCTCTCAATGGCTCTCTCGGCTCCAGGTCGTCATCATGCCTCTTTTGCGCGCGGCTCATGTTGAAGGCACAAGGTGGAAGGTGCTCTGCATCAAAATGAGATATGCAAGAGATGCCCAACCAAGCTCAATATTGTCACAAGAAGGATGCGCTTTGATCTACTCCCATGGGTGACTTTCCTTCCCGCAGCTTCTTATTCGCGCAATGTGCTTTTTGTCGCGACTCTCGCGGGGATTTGTTAAGTAAACATTTCATGGCATATGAATCACAAACGGTGGATTCGTTGAAAAAGAAAAGAAGAAGAAAAAAAGGTCTGAAGACCCCGTGCGCGTTCTTTTGTGGTCACATTTGCCGTTCAATCTCTCTCACATGGGGTGAAAAGTAGCTGGCACACATATGAGAACAAGTTTCGCATAAAGCAACATACAAAATATCTATTTGTTAATTTCTTCTCATTTTTTTTTCTCTTATACCTTTGCTTTATCCCCCTTTGCACTCTGTGAACAGATTGAGTTCATCTCGTGGAAAAGCTCATGTGTGCAACAGAAATTGAGATGGTTAAAGTAGCTAATTTTCATGTCAAGAAATCATCAAGTGTCTCGCAATCGGTCACCTGAGTCAAAGAATGGTGCAGCAATGTTGAGAAAGACAAAAAAAAGTGAAGAAGAAGAACCGAGACGTTGGGTCGGTGCCATGGGATTTGTTCGCGTATTTATTGCCTCCCAACTGGATTGGAACTTATTTCAATTGATATTACGCACGTTCAGCAATAAAAATATTGGCGATCGACGAGAATTTAAAGTCACCTTATTGCCTTTTAGAGTTGGTACGTGCGTCTCTGGACTTGTCGCTTCTTATATTCATGTCAACATTATGCTGATGCCTCAGCTATTCGACAGTGAAAAATACCTTTCCGCATATTAATGCGACCGGCAGGGAATTTTCTATGCTATAATGTTCCTTTTGCCCAGAGAAATCTTCAATGTTTGTCTTTTACCCAACAAAGATGTGGCCGAAGCAAATTGGATGATGCTCCTTTTGCCACAGAAAGCAAACACTCAGAGAAATTTCTGTTTATGCATTTCTTTTTTTTATTACTTTTTTAATGAATTTTAGATATCAATGAATTTTAGATTTTAGAAACAATCATTTCCATTCTAGGAGATATCACCTGTGGAAAAATTTGACAAGAATTTATCTAGAAAAATGTAAAGAATTGCGTCACTATTTGGATCTTTTCTTTTTTTATTTGAACTCTCAATACATGAAACATTTTACGTTGATGTTTCGTTAATGATTTTCAACAAGGTATTTTTGAGAGATTTGTTATACATATAAACGTTTCCGATTAATCGAATTTATCTTCTTAGAAAAAAAAAATTTCCTAATCAAATTACTTCTTAGCTGCGACATATTTTACCAAAACTTTGTTGCAGAAATTGCTAAAATGTTTCAAGAAAAATTCTTCTCACCAGATAAATTCTTCTTGGAGAACTTTTTTTTTCTGTGTGTAAAATCTCTTGAGCATTTTCCTCACCTCAACAATCCTATGCGTACTCAAAATAGCAATAATATTTGCATAAATATTTCTTGCAAATAGTACGGCAAATTGTATTTTCTTGCACAATTGTGTGTAACATTGTGCAATGAAAGAACCGGAAGATTCTGGCCCAAGATGCGGACGCCAGCTATTCATTCTCCAACGTACCTGTGGCATCTCTGCCTCTTTCTCTCTTTCACACGTAACCCCAAACATGACACCTCGCATAGGTGTGGCTATGCTGCCGCCGCCAAGGAATGATTTGGCGAGGGAGATGATCCCCACGGCATACCACACCAAAAGGAACGCGCGCGCGCGCGTACTTTTGGATGACGATGGGAAATTGGATGGGTTAGAGAGTCATCTTCTCACATCCAGCTATTGCCCATTCGTATGGCATTCGAATGATATCCACACATGCTTACGTGAGTGCACCTTTGGAGGAGTTTTGCCCATAAGAATAATGCCTGAAGTAATGTGGAGGTATGTGCAATGTTAAAATTAGATGGTTATTGCAACCAAAATGAGCTACTCCCAAGACTTCTCATATTATGTAAAGAATCTCT
This sequence comes from Lutzomyia longipalpis, assembly GCF_024334085.1. Lineage (NCBI taxonomy): Eukaryota > Metazoa > Arthropoda > Insecta > Diptera > Psychodidae > Lutzomyia > Lutzomyia longipalpis. The sequence goes on from NC_074710.1 coordinate 1,213,651, forward strand.
CCAGGATTGGCTCTCGCGTGGCCTTTTCGAAATTCCCATCGCGCAAGCAAGTTCAGGTGAAATTTTGTATGTCATTTCGCGGATGTGAAGAATGGATGAAAAAAAAAAGAGAAGTTTGACGAATTAGAAATTCCGCTGATCACCATTTTTGCCTCCCTCTCGCATGAATATTCCAGCAGAAGAGCATTGCAGAAGTGCCTCATCGTCTCCCAATGGCACGTTGGAGAAAGAAAAAAAACCAGCAGACAGAGATACTTCAGCTGGATAAAATTTTGTGCTGGTCATAAATATCGTCAATGAGAAGAGATTTGCCACAATTCCCCTCAACATGACGTCTCTCCAGGATGTTTGTCTGATTGTGGGATCCCCATTCAAATAATTTAGCATTGAATCTGCCAAAGGAAATTTGCTCGCACCCTTGGGGTCAGCTTATGATCATCCGATCCGAAGCATAATTCACCATTTATGTCACTTCCATCTCACCCACTGATCGACTCACCTCTACGTGGTTTCTGGTCCAATGTGGACTCCCTCTGAGACTTTGTTGCAATTCCTAAAAGTTATGAGGTTCATTCTATATTTCATTCTCCAATTTTATTCAGTTTTATGTTAATTCTGTAGCTTGAAGAGCTCATTAATTTATTTTTTACGTTTTTTTTTCATAATTGTTGTTTAATTACCTTGGAGATTTTCTTTTAGGCAGCAATCCTTTGTTTGTTCTTTGAGGCAGTTATTTCCCGGATTTTTTTAATGGATTTTCTTATTTTTGTTAAGGTTAATTTTCAATAAATTCTTGCAACTTTTCCTCTTGTAAGTTCAATTAAAAGAAAAAAAATTCCACGAATTTTCCTTTAAATTGAATTTTCTTCCCAAAAGTTCTTTACAAATTGTTTTCTCCCAGGGATCCATTGACATGTTCCCCCTGCTAAGATAACTTTCCAGGAAATTCTCAAATCTCGTGAGAGGTACAAATTACTCTGGATTCCAATAACTTAAGAGTTCCTTCAGTGGAAAAAATGCGCAAAAAATGAAGAAAAATTCTCCAATTTCCATTTGGTGCAATTACCCCATTGGCTGGCGTGCAATTAAAGTGGAGACATAAATGAAGAAATTAAAAGTGCAAGAATTCGCAAATGCCATCACGTTGTACCACAACAAGCGACATTTTTTTCGATGACAAATTGCCATGTGAGTTGAGTGCCCAAAGTTGGGTGATCTTTGGGGGCAAAATTGCGGAGGTAGAAGAAGAAGAAGAAAAAAAGGAACTTTTCCAGCGCGAAAGTCCGATTGGTGTGGAATATTAAATAAAAGCATTTTCGCTATGTAACCCAAAATGAATTATCGCGGAATTTACGCGCGTCATTCCATTCAACCCATCTCTGATTGACCCGAGCTCTCTGCAGCCGTGGCAATGGATTTATGGTTTATTGTTCAAATTAATTGGATGCAACATCAATTATTTATGGGTGTTTTTTTCTTTCCTCGGTGTCCTGCAGGCAAGAAATTTCTCCGTGAGACTCTTTTTTTTGCGTCTCTGCCCATCTCTGTCTTTCCCGAGAAATTGTCAGCTTCAATTTCTTCTTATTTTATTGCTGTATTAAATTACAAAAACTTCCTCCTTCCTCCGTCTGAACTTCACAAAGTTTTTTTTCTCTCAAATTTATAGATGATGGCATCGGGTTTCATTCCGTGGAATTTATTGGGAATTTCAGGTGATTTTTCTGTCGTGGTGAATTTACGATTTTTGTTGTTTTGATGAGTTTTTTTTTCATATGAGAATTTTTATGTAGTCTATCAATTGAATTTTTGATCTAATAAATTTGTTCTTAAAACTCAATTTCACAGAGCCCATAACCAACAGGTGGTTCAACTCCAAAGAGGAAATAATCTGGCAAGAAAATGTGGAATTAGCGATTTTATGGCACGTGTGGCTTGAAGTTTTTACAACGTTGAATATTTTTTTAATAAAAATATATTTAATTCTTCCCTACGTATTGCTCATAATCTCACACACATATTCACAGGTGGAAATACAGAAATCATCAAGAAACTATGTATGTTCTCGTAAAAAAAATTCCTTCTAAAATTAGAAAGACAAAGATAGCTCACAGCGATGTTAATGATTCTGGTTTAAACGCATAATCCGCGTGCTTATTGAAATTACTATGTTCTTTGCCAAAATTCGCACCTGTGGTGATTTTGTGGCAGCAAGAGGGGAGCCTCCGTTGGCTATATCGGAATACACCTGCTCGTATGCGGTGAGATTTCCGATGGTGTGGCTCATTTATGGGAGAAACAGTGTGAGATTGAAACGCGTGGGCGGCCTCATTTTATCGTTGTCCATGTGAAACATTTAGTATAAATTGTGTTGACTAAACATCCATAAATTGTGGCAATATTGTCCCCAAACTAAGAGTCCCCATAATCGTTTTATTAGAGACATTTGATGGTTACCCTTCTGACTGCCTCGTTAAATCTCATTACAATCTGCGTGTGTTATGCTCCCCGTGCTCCCCCGTGCGCGCCTTTTTCCAACAGCAACAGCAACAACAAAAAATGTATGCACCTTATGGCGCTCGCCGTGGTAACGATTGGCTATTCCGAGAAATATGGAAATTCCTTCACACGTGATTGTTTGACCTGAAAATGTGATAAAATCGCCGAGTTTATCGGCTAATTAGTCGCTTTTATGTGTCATAAAAAGATCGAGGTGTATGTGGAATTTTTTGCGGGGTACCCCCCATTTCTCCGGCAATGGTCATCGTGTGCAATTGGTGTCCGGGGGAGGCTTCATCATGCCATTGTGGCTGCAATTGCGACCAGAAAGTGGCACTTTTTGGGATCGTGAGAAATCATACAACGTCAAATAGCAATGGCCTACATTTGCCACATCTATTTTTACCTGGAATATGCTATCTGTACATGTACAGAAAAAGCAAAGAGTTTTGGCATCGCACAGCACAGGAAAAGAGAGCCCAGAATACAATCTTATGCGGTGTGGAATTGAGAATATGTTGGAAGAAAATTTTCGATGCTGTTTCGTGTTAAACCGCAGGGAAGCGTTTTTGTGATCACAATCGAACCTTCACGATCTGATATGGAAAATGGTAATGATTGAAATTTATTAGATCACACTTCAATTGGGTGTGGGAAGGTATGGAAGAGCCGCGTGAACATGGAAAAGAAGAGAGCCATTTTAGACACTCATCAGCAGTAATTTCCCTGGGAAGGGGTCAAAAGGGCACGATTTCTTTCACATTGCACATCCAATCTTTCATGCGGTTGATTTATCATTGAGGAATTTTGTCTATAAGATGCCAAACTACATAGAACTCTATTCTTTCTCTCTCTTTATTTTTTTTGGCTTGTCATTTGAGAATACATAGATACATATATACCTACATTGAATTTTGTATTATTTATGCTAAATAGATCAAATATCATAATTCTGTGAAGCATATAGAAAAAAAACTTTAAAATAAATATTTAGTGATTTACGAATTATTAAAAACATTTATGTAAAATCTCAAAGGACTCGTGAAACATAAATTCCGAATTTTCTAAAGAGTTGACAAGATTCTTAAAATATTTGTCATATTATGTACTTAATTTTTATAAATTTATAAAAGAAATCAGAGAAATTTTTATTATTTTCTCGAAACTTTTCACATAATCCTCAAATTAAATTTAAAGAAACTTAAATGATTTGTATTTTTTTTATCTAAAAGACATGTCCTTTGTTCTTAAAAATTTAAATATAAAAACCATGACGTAACATCAACTGTAAAGTCACTTTTGCGAGAGGGGCGACAAAGAAATTAAACTCCTTTTGCACAACAAACTAAAGAGAAGAAAGAAAGAAATTTCCTCTGTTGAGGCCGATTATTGTCTTCAAAAATAAAACCACACCCGTGTGGTTTTCTTATGATGCCAATGATGTCTCAAGACGTGATCCATAAAAGCCAGAGAAGTACAAAAATCAGTGAGTGACGATGTGGACTTCTCGCGAATATGTACTTTTAATTGTCTCCACTTTGCAGTGTTATAAACCAAATCCATAAACTCTCTATCGCGCCATCATTTTAAAGTTTTCTGATGCACTCAAAAAGCATTTCTTAAGAAGTTGCGACGAGGGGGAGGAGTGGTGCAGTGGCTCCAAAGTGCCTCGATGGGTTGCAAAATTGTACAAACCTGCAGCGGATCACCTGTATAGAGACGAATATGTGTGGTGGTATACCGCGCGCAGGAAATTCCGGGCGACAGATTTGTATCAAAATGTTGTGAGTGGCATGGCAATCTCACACGATCTCCCACCGTTGTGTGATTCTCATGTTGACCCCGTGGCGATCATACCATGGCAAAAATGTGTGCCTTAGCAGTCCGCGCAAGGAGGGAAAATTGTGAAATCATGGGAGGTTGATATGGGCAATTCCGTTGCGAACACAAATCAAAGAAATATTCCCAATCGAATGGATCTTCCAATGGAATTGCGGTGATGGATGGTGTTGAAAGAGTAACAAAAGTCGCGAACTCTGCGGATCTGATAAATTGCAGGGAAGCGATAATAAGACAGTGAATTCGTGTCGTTGCTTTTGGTGTTTCACAGACATCTCTCAACAGATGAAGAGGGAGAGAGGAGGCTGAGAGAGAGAGAGAAAAAAAAGTCAAGAAGCAAAACAGAATATTCCCACAATGTCATTTTTTCCTAGATCACCATCGGCAAGTGAATGGGATTTTCGCGCCAATTTCAACTCTTGGGAAATTGTTCTCAATTTTGAGAGATGCAATAAATGGCACTGAATGTGAATCAATACACAAAGAGGTGCCAAAAGGTGGCAATCACTAAGGATTGGCCCAAGAGTGACAGAGCAATAATTAAATTAATATAACTAAAACAAAATCAAAGCTATATTTAATGTTTGAAGCCAATTTGGAGGATATTTTGCGTCGAAATTTATTATAAATTCTTCGTTTTGTCTAGAAAATTGATTGAAAAATTAAGATAAGACGATTAAAGCCGCAAGTGAATGAGGACCGAATGAATTTATTGAAACAATATTGCTAAATCCACGCGAAGAAAAAGAATAACTTTGATCGCATTTTTCTGAGATCCTTTCGTTCCAAAGATCGCAAGATCACAGGTTTTCTTTTTTTTTTTTTAAAGATAAAGATTATTGTGATTTTCTTCAGGTAGTAAGAATACAACTTTTCAGAAATCAGGAGATCGCATTTTTTTGCCAGTGGAAGATCAAAGATCAAGATCGTAGATTTTTTCATAGTTCAAAATTTTTAATGTTTTTTTTCCAAAACTATTTTCAAAAGATATTTCTTATAGGGAGGATTTTTTTATGAGAAGATCACATTTTTTTCTGACAAAGATCGCTCTTTCCATGATCGTAAATATCTATTTTCCGAGATCTGATTTTCTTTTGATGATCACAAAATCTAAAGATTATTTTTATGATCGCAAGATCGCTGAACGAAGCAACTAAAGATCGCGCAAGAAACTCCTATTAAAATCTTGCCTTAGCTGACTTATGCTACAATAGTACTGATCTTTTGTTAATTAATGATTTTTCCCCTTCTTTGCAGTCCTTCTTCGGACGGACGTACAACAACCTCTCGTCAATTTCGGAGTGCAAGAACAACGGTGAGTGTGTGATCAATAAGAAGAATCGAACAGCCTGTAAGGCATGTCGCCTTCGGAAGTGCCTCGTAGTTGGGATGTCGAAAAGTGGCTCACGGTATGGGCGTCGATCGAATTGGTTCAAAATCCACTGCCTCCTCCAGGAGCAGCAGGCACAGGTGAATCAGAAAGCTGGCCCACCGGGTGGTGATGCGAGTGCAAATCTCCTTGCAAATGCCTCCTTCCTCCCGGCGCATTTTCTCTCCAATCTCAATCTGGGCAAACACTCAGCACCGTGGCGCCATCAGAATCCCCGACAGAGGAACTCAGATGCATCGAGATGCGCTACAAGCTCACCCAGTGATTCGGGAGCCTCCTCAGCGGATCCCGAGGAGGGTAGTTGTCGTTCTGTGGGAAGTGCGAGTGCGGAATCCAAGACGGAGCATTCATCTGTCTCAAGTAGAGCTGCAGAGGTTTTCCGACCCGGTATTGACCCACTGTCACCCTACTGCCGTACTGATGCCTTCCTACGGCTACCACCACTGCAACTACCCCCGCATGTGGCACTACCCCTGCTCTCAACCACATCAGAACAAGAGGAACCCATTGATCTCTCCATGAAGACCTCCCCGCGTCATTCACCACCTCGAAAACGTGCTCGTACCGAATCTCCACCACCTGTGACGCTCCTCGAGTCAGCTAAGCCAGTCCCATTGGATCTCACGTGCACCCGCACCCCCAATCCACCCCTCATTGGATGAGGAAGGTGGGAATTAAAGGAAGAGAAATTCAAAAAGAAAACCCAATTTGGGACTTTATGCCAGTTCTACCCCAAGGAATCCCAGTCCCGGGTAAGGGATAAAAAAAGCCAGTACGATTGTGTGATGTACAAAAAAATGTCAGCAAGCACAGTCCCCGTAGTAGTCAGCAACTTAATCCCTCTATGCGAGCTTTAGGGGTGTAGGTAAGGTTAATCCAAATTTACATTCAGATTTTTTTTTGTTGATTTTGAAGGTGTGAAAAGTCTTTATTTTACCCAAAATCGAATGGATACGATTGAAGAAGACTTTTGAAACTTTAAACATAAAATTTTAAGAATTTTGTTTGAGAATTAAGAAACTGAAATTAATTTTAAGAATTAACTTTTCTAGGTAATTTTAAAATCTGATTTCACAAAATTTTAAAAACATTCTTAAGCATATCTGAGTTAATTTAAAATCTTAAATTTTCAGCTTTTTTCTTAATCAGTATGCTTAATCAGTGGTTACAAAAAAAAACAAGAGAGTAATTGAAAAATCCAGATTATTGCAGATTTTTTATAATTATCATAGCTTTGTTTCGTCTTTATCCTTGGAGGGACATTCTATGAATCATTGGTAAGGTATTTTAAAAAAAATCCTTACAATTTAAAAATCGTCAGAATAGTTTTTTCAAGAATTTCTTATATTTTTCTTAATGATTATTTTCGATTTAAATAAAATCATTTTTCATTCAAATGCCATTTCTGATTCATGTCAAATATTATTCGATAAATAATATCAAGAGCAAAAATAGCAATATATAGTAAACATATGAATATATGTAGCTTCAGTTCTTCTTTAAAGGTTTATCGAAAGATCATACACACACATTACATGTCCTTGAATACCTACAATTTAAATGTAAAAGATTGGAACGTCTTCCATAGTTTATGTGTGTAGTTTAATTGATCTTCCGAGGTTTTAGCAAATGGTATATAAGATAAAATTAGCAATGTTAATCCTTGTGAAACAAATGCCATTCGACTAAATGCGGAAGTCTTCAATTAATGTTTACGCAGTTGCGCGAAAGAGCAAACGCGAGTCTGCTAAACCTCTTGCGGCCCTTCCCAACACATCAAAGACAATACCCTCGTGAATGTTGCTGACTATGGCGGCGACCTGTGATCGTCTTAATTTATTCACCTACCCCATTGCGTGTGCGCCCAAACAAATAATAGACAATCAATGGAAGAAGAGTGTACAATTGCCGATTAAATTAGTTAATGATATTTGTACCTCTTGACCCTCGCGCACAGCATAGAGAGTGAGAGAGAGAGAGAGAGATATGTGAAGTATTTATTTGTTAATTATTTTTCCTATATGGCTGCAAATCACTCTCGATTGTAGAAATTTGCTTTTAAAGCTGAAGAGACGAAGAAGAAGAAGTAGAAAAAAACAAGACTTATGAATAGAATTGTGTAAATAGTTGAATAAGATGAAGATGAGAAAAAAACTATCATTCCTAGACAGTTTAAGATATTAATGATATTTTTGTTGATAACTCATGACATTTCATCCTCGATCTTTTTTTTGGGATTTTGCAATGGGTTTGTCAAGAGAGAGAGAAGAGATAGAAAAAAAAGCAGGAGACAGAGTGTTGAAGATGTGTGGATGAATGCGAGGAAAACCCATTGAAATCCAAGAAGATTTTTTTTGAGTAAAGATGAAAAATAATTTACAATTTCTAGACTTTTTTTTTCATATAAAAGAAAATGATTTTTTTGTGTAATTTTGTAAAGATGAAAGATGTTAATATATTGCGTTTTTTTATATCAAATATTTGACTTTTATTCAATGAAATATTTAATCGCTGTTCCTAATTCTTCGTCGTTTTTTTTTTCAAGTAGCAGTGTGGTTTTGTTTGTCGATCACCTGGGCGAAAAAAAAGGCCCTCATTAGCGATTTGTGCGGATGATTCGTATGGCAGAAGTCACCTTGACCAGCGTATTGAGATCTCATCAATCCGTCTGTGTGTCGATTTGTGAAATCATCTCAAGCTAAATTTACAATATTTTTGCTCTCTCTCTGACAATCTTAAAAAACAATCCAAAGTTGCGCATCTTCCCGTGTGCTCTCTCGAAATTCGAACATCCTTGAACTTCTTGCACTCAAAGTGAAGCTTCTTTGTTTTTTTTTCCACCGCCATCAACAACATTTCCACCATCTCGCGTAAATTTCAACGTGATTTTTTAATGGGACACCAATGAATGATGAAACTCGTGCCATCATTCGAGACAAAAAGCTCACAGTGTGTGCACTTGATCGCGCACGTGAAGAGGCTCTTTTAGCAAGTGATTTCGCTATATTTATTTTATAGCTCCAATACAGAATTTAGATGAGGAGTCAAGTGATTGCCTTGGCTATTTTGATCCCGGAACTTCCCATGCCACGTTCACTCCAAAGTGACTGCCATGGAGAAAAAAAATATCTCACAATCCTCCGTCAATTGGCTGCACTCAGAGAAAACACAGGTAAGACCAAGTTAAACGGTGATGTGATGAGGAGTACGATTGAATGAGTAATTTGAATTTTTATTATTGTGGTTCATTTGATTATGTTTAAGTTGTATACCTATATAATAAAATTCTAGGTAAATAAACAGAAGCTGTACTTTGAAAGAAATCATTTATAGTTATGATTCTTTTTTCAAGAAAAATCACAAATATTTGTCGAATTTGCCATAAAGTAAGAAAATAAAAATTTCAGTTTCTATTGCAAAAATTCAAAATTTTCCTTTTTTTATCAAGATGAGAAAATGAAAAAAATACAATGATTTGCTCCAAAAACATTCGTATTGATTTTTAAATTTTATTGATTAATGTTTGTGAAGGTTTTCCTTCATTTAAAATGTACCTATTGTTGAGTGGCAATAAAATTAAATAGAAGCGAGAAAATTCCTTATCTGAATCTTTAATTCAACAGGTGAGAGATTTCTCACAAGACCTGTGTAGGTGGTGCAATTTTGTGTGCATGAAGAGTCCATCAAGGACAAAATGAAAACTTTCATAGAAGAGACAAATTGCACGTTCTACAGCAGCTGCTCTACACAACGACCGTCAGCCAAAAGGAACAATAAACAGAAAAAAAATCTCTAATGACAAAGTTTGTTCGTTTTATAGGGAACATTAGTGTATCAGAAAACACTTTACATAAAGTAATTGCATAAAAATAGTGGCAGTGTCAACAAAACTTTTACACGAGGGGTAAACTTTAGAGAATAACCCATATTTTAAAATTTTCCCTTATTGATTTATAAGTTACTGCATTGTCATACTCTTCCATCGTCTTCAGTTTCTTGTGAGAATTACAACAGTACGATAGTGGGTACCTCACATAAAAACGTTGCAAAATTAAAGGATTTTTTTTCTGTAAAAAAAATGGCTGATAAAGAAACTCGCGAAAAGTTTGAAAAAATCGTTAAAAAGCTCAAAGCTTCCCGGAAGTTTTCAGCTTTAATTTCTTCAGAAGAATTCTTTGCAAAGTACAAAAATATTCCTTTTCTCATTCCACTTCTCTTGGAAATAATTTCAATGATACCATCAAGTGCAAAAATGTTTAATAGCTAAGACATTGCAATAATTGGCTTTTCGTTGTTTTTTGTAATTGGTTATGTGCAAGTTATTGGAAAAGTACTATCTGTTCTGCTAAATATTGATACAATTGATGGGATCTTTGAGTGGTTTCGTGAGCTACATCGAGTGCAAGAGAATAAACTAATTGCCGGAGTTTATGCGGAGAATTTGAGAAAAATTGCAAATATTGGTGAATTCGTCATGAAGTAAGAAGAAAGAAAAAAATAGTAAGGAAGGATTTTGAAAACATAACTCATGATTTTTCTTTCTTATAGACTTACGGCCTTTGCCTACGGGTTTACCACAGTTGGCTTTATTTTCTCAAATACAACTAATCAGATTGTTTTCGAAGTACCCTATATTGCTAAAGAATTCACTTTAATTCATCGTTTGGCTGGTTCTCTTGCATATTGTTACAACGTCTACAATGTTTTCCTATCCGAATGTACGATGATCTTCATTGGAATTTACTTTATTGGAGCTTTAAACATTCTAAGTGATCTAATTGGAAAGCTAAATGAAAGTCCTAACATCCAATCAGCTGGAAATCTTCTTCTACCAGCAATTTTATCGCTTCACGTGGAAATTCTCACAAAATTCGATGATTTCTGTCAAGTTTTCTTCTTTGCATTCACCATTCAATTGCAAACAAGTGTCATACTAATTTTATTCAATTTCTACCTTCTCATGCAATCAATAATGAATTTCTTCTATTGGGCAACACTTTGTAGTATTTTTGCACAATTTGCACTCTTTTGCTTCTTTGGACAGATTATTTTTAACAGATCTGAAAGAATTTTCACAGATTTGTATCAAACAAAGTGGTACGAAATGGAGATTAGTGAGAAGAAAGCTCTGCTTTTGATGATGAAAAATTCCCAGAATGCTTTTGGGCTTAAAGCTGCAGGAATGTACGATATAAATATGCTAATGTTTGTTCAAGTTGTGAAAATGAGCTTTTCTTACTGCACAATTATGTATGAGCTTTTGTAAAATTTTATACCCCGTCTTTTGCTCAATTTATTTAAAAGGATTTTATTTTATTAAATTCTTTTTAATTTTATTTTATTAAATTCTTTTTGAAGAAAAATTATTAACAAATTCACTTTAAATCTCCACCAAAAATGTTTTGTTGGTTAAATAAATAACTTCATCTAACATACAACAGGTGAGGGTTTTCTCAATGGAATTATTTAGTATAGCTGCCTTTTCTTAGTCGTGGAAAGTTCACCTGTTATGCTTATAAGGAGGGCAAATGAAAACTTTCTTACAAAGGGAAACTATTTCAATTTTTTCCCTACAGTACATTCTCAATATATAACTAAACTTCTTTAAAGAAAGAATCACAACTAAGAAGGATTTCATTTATAATATAACTTTTAAAGCAAAATGTTTAAAATTTTTTTAAAAAACGATTTTTAGCAAAATCAATCCTTTTATTTCCATTTTAATTTCCTCAATTCTTCCCAAGCTTCCAACTTTTCCCATTAGTCGTTTTTAAGACAAATGAGAGATTCGTCATAAGAAAAAGAATCTATTACCTTGACAAATTCCAACCACTTTGGCTTTTTCTCATGATGCTGCGTAGCAACCAACCTTGTGGGACCTTGCTTGAGGGGACAATGGTGAATAGGTGAGCTGATACAATTTGAAATAAATATGACAAATCAATGTCCATTCTTGGTTGCATCGCAAGTGGAGGTTTTTCTCAATATCTATTGCGCTAAAGCCAGAAATGGCAATTCTGCAAGCATGTAGAACAATTGACTTCCTATAGGAATGATTTGAATATATGATGGCATCCCCTTGCTGCCGCATACCGCAGAGATGACTCTCTTCTACTTTGGGACCTCGTGCAATGGATGTTTTTATTTATGTAAATATTGTTTATGTCTCTCCAATATTTTCCCATAATTGTGTATTGCTTCATTTTGCATGCACATACAACCCATGCCTCTTCTATATGGTTATGAATCTCGCTCAATTGACCATTCACTTACACACGGAATGGCTATGGAGGAAGGTCCCTCCTTAAGTGTGCTGCACTTCTTCTTAGGCCAAGCGATGGAGATGCAGTGAAGAAATTGAATAAATTTGCACCAAATTTGTTAAAATGGATAAATTTCTCCTCATCGAATGTATTTTGCTGTGCTTTTGTGAATATACTACACGTTGGATATTGGAAGCTAGCACCAATGCGAAAATATGTGATTCTTCGTGCGTAGCTTTTTTTTCCCCATGATAAGCCAATGCATAAATATTGTGACCTCCGCTTACTGCTAGGAGACATCTAAATAGGATTTTCATTACTTATTAAATCGCACGAGTCGTAATTTCTGGTCATATCTCATGCACCGGGTGACAACATAAAGTATAAGCGTGGTACATATGGCTATGTCTTTGCACAATGTCCAAAGAAGTGTGGCATCAATTGGTGCTTGAAAGCTCTTCTCTCTACCTTTTGTCCACTCACTCACCAATAATCTCCGGTGGCCGCTGTTTATCTTCAAAGCTCCTCACCCCGCCAATGGAGTGCCTATAACGCTTAAGAAGCTTAATCCCCAATGCCATCGAGGGGTTTGTGCAATAAACAAATTATTCCAAATCAGTTATTTGCCTACATTTCAGGGGCCCAGGCGGAATTCTATGCAAGAATCTATTTTTGCTTATTTCTTTAATTTTAACGATGTTCAAAGTTAATTTCTTTTCAATTTTTTATGGAATTTTTTTTAGTGTAAAAAAATTGTTTTAGTCTTTATGAGGAGTCTGAGTTTCCTGAACATTTAGGGGGTGTTGAAATACCCAAACAATGTCCCTATGGTTACAATCTTAGTTCATTTTTTAGTGCTTAAGAATTTTCTAATTTTTTTATGTAGGTTTCGATTTTTAAACAATTCATTGTGATTTTACAAATTGTTCTACATTTTTTGGGCAATAAATATTCTTAAAAATTTCTCCCCTCCCAACCTATATCATTTCTTTTTAATTCATTTTTTTATGTTACATGTATTTGAAAAATATTTTTTATATTTTTAAGTTATATTTTTATTTGATTTTCTGTCTTTATTTAACGATTTTTATGATATTTTTTGTGCAATTATTCCATTCTTTCACAACTTTTGAAGCTTTTTTTTGCAATTTGAAAATTATATTAGAATTAGCCCCTTGATAAACCTATAAAAATATACATAGGTATGTAGGTATGAAGCCAAATGTGAAATTGGCGTTTAGTAGTGTACCCAGCGAGGAAACTCTCCGTCCGTATGTTTAATGCGGAAAAAAGGAGAGCCATAGGCAATGGACACACCAATAGAGCCCACAGAGAAGTGGAATCACACACAAAGCCTAATAAAACCATTAATTGTAATGCAGAAAATTCAGCAAAGTGCACATAAATTATTTATGCGCTGCACCGGTGAGTTTCCAATGGGCATGGAATGAAAGTGAGCTATATTTATAAATTATCCACTCATGGGTCGTATGTCAATCATAATGTCATCATATCATTTCAATTATGTGCGACTATGCCTCCGTCCCAGTGTAGACATTTTCATTGCAAATCCCCCCGCGCGCGCGCAGAGACTCTCTAAATATATTGCGGATTACTTTGCGGCTTGTCCATTGGGTTGGATTTATTGCTGGTTGATCTCAATTCATCACGCACCATCAACTCTGTGCGTGCCCTTTTGTGCGAAAGACGCGCATTTTTTCAGCTGCGCTTGTATGCCTGCCCAAAAATGATCGCACCACTTTCGGAAAATTAGATCATGATGTATGTTATGAAAAAAGAAAAAACTCGATCACCTGCCAGATCGCATGTCATCGCGAGATCGGTGTAGTTGCTGCATCAAGCTTGAAAAGTGTTCAATCGACTTTTTATCGAAAAAGAACTAAATATGTGCGATTACTCGCTTGTCTTTTGCACCATCTAACCGTTGAGTTTTATATAGGAAAAGGAGTTGATTTGACGCACCTTTTAAGTAGGTTGGTGTGATAGTTTGAAAATTCACAGACATGATGGACGAATGATGCTGGGAAAAGGAACCGCACGAAGAAGAATTCTGCATGAGCTATCATCTCTTTGAATGGGCAACACCATCCGCCAGTCCATTGAATAGAACATTTCATCATTGTCTCAAAAGGAGTGATTTATCAGAAAATTTTAGCACCACAGAGACACCATACTGGCCCATAAATCACCCAACGATGAGGTCTCACGTTGCTACAGCACGCGCAAAATTTGCGTATCCGTCGGATGGGTGCGCTGCACAAAGTGATCATCAGGTGAACTAGTTGCGATTACAAATTTGCAAATTTGTTCACTCTCTGCCCATTGTTTTCCACCACTCTGTGTGAATTCCACAGCGACGCACACAGAGGTTGGGGGAAAATTTGAATTTATTGCCTTCCAGTGTTACTTGGTGGTGGTGCGTCTTTGGCATCTTTGGAAAAGAAAAAAAAAGAGCCATGCAGAGAAAATTCCACAGCAAGTGCATTTGGTCATAATTCAAGCACATGAGTACACAATGCTCAAGTTCTATTGAGCGTAAATCGATGGTCAATGGAGGTAAATGCGGAGAGTCTCTTTGCACGCGGAGCATTATTTATCTTGCACATTGGAAATTGTATATTTTGCACATAATCCCATGGCGACAGATTAGGGGAGTATGTAGGTACACACTGCATGCTGCATCCGACGGTCATTTAATGTGGCAGCATGTCTTAAAAAGTGTTGAAATGCGACATCAATGGCAATGTGATTTCGAAGGCAGCTAAATCGTGCTATCAGGTGGCACCCATGAGAGACCCCCGAGTGCCTTTTTGGGAAGCTCGATAAGCACAAACCTGCGCTCTTGATGGTTTGTTGTTAAGTGAATTTATTGAGGCTGAAAGCAACGTCAAGAGGTCAAATAGATTTTCTTCGCAAATCATCACTGAATTTCTACGTGAAAAGTGCCATGAATGTTCAGATAAGAAAATAGGCAGAGTAAGACAATTTTCAAAACAAAAAAAATCTTTTTCTTAGTCTTCCAAAAGATTAACTCTTTTTTTTTACTCAATTTTTCTTAAATTGCGTAAATTAGTTATAGGAGGTGATAGCATTATATTCGTTTGGGTGTCTAAAGTACCCCAAAACATATAAGAAAGATTAAGACTTTTTTTAGACGATAAAAAAAATTCTTTTCATGTTCAATATTATAAAAAAAAATTAAAAAGGAAATTTTCAAACGTTTGAAGAAATAAAAAAACAATGAATAGAAACGTTTAATGTGAAAAAAAAAATTTCGCATTAAGAAATACGTCAGATTTGAAAACTTTAAAAATTAACATCAAGTATTAAAGAAAGAATGTCAAATTTATCAACAAAAAAATCTAAACGTTAAAAAACATGACAAAATAGACAGAAAACAAACTTAAATCGTTTATAGAAAGTAATTTTTAGAGATCTTTTCGTTTTTAAAAATTTAAATACATATATTTAGCCCATATATGCCTATGACTTTTTTTTTAAAATATCATTTAGTTTGATTTCATAATCAAATATAAAAAGTCAATTTCCAACTGAAATTCTGGAAATGATGCATTAAAAAATTCTCAATTCCCTCTCAAACTGGGTCTATTTGAATATTGTTTAAATAAAAACTTTTTATATTTAATTTTTAGAATTTTAAGGCACTTAAGCCCACAAAGAAAGTATTTCCAGTTCATAAACTTACTAAATATAGTACTTACAATAGACAAATTTGTGTTACAAAAAAAAAACACTTTCCTTAAATAAATATGTAGATTAAATATCCCAACACTTCTTAAAGATTTAACGAATTTTCGTATTACGGTGTCTTTAAAATTTCCGACTAAAAGAATAATTAAATGTTCCTTTGAACAACAAAAATGCTAAATTATTATTTTAGCATAGATGGCATAGATCCACTTGGCATTTAGCCACTATGGGCCAACATAAATAAATCACCATGCTAATTTGCATAAAATATTTATCAAGATTTTTGTTTTTTAATAAAATGCAATCCGGATTCCGAATTCTCTCAAAATGGTTGATCTCTTTTGGCTGATTTTGCAAAGGTGCAAAAATTTCTCCGCATCGCACGGGTTCGATGGAGTGATTTACGCCTCCCGGGTTGGATTTATCGATGGATTCCGGTGTCCGCGGTGAGAGTTTAATGTTGTTTTGTTGGGTTGTGATGAGAAAATCTTCCTGTGTGCCACATTTTGTAGGTAAGAAGAAGAAGAAGAAAAAAGGAATGCCGAGAGTGGCACAATCAACCCGCATAGCACGATCACGATCACACCTTGGTTTTGTGTACAAAATAAACGCATAGAGAATGGTATGAATCTGCTGATCGCGAAGAATGGCAACTAATAGCCAACATTTCGCCGCTATCTGATGGCAATAAGTATGGTTGTGCGAGAAGGGGTTCAGGCGGGTGCGAAATTTGCATTGAGACACATATACGCGGTGCAATGGCACTGTGATATCTCCCTTATCAAGCGTTCCACTTGAAACTTCCCCGCGCGAATTCCACGCGTGCGATTGCCATCGTGAAGTTCTTTTACGTTTTTTTTTTCATTTGCTGTTGCTGGTTGTTATGTACATTGGATGTCTTCGCGCGGGAACAGCAGAGCTATGGCAGAGGAGAGAGATACGTATCGCCTCCGCCATGATTCGCAACAATGCGTGCCAAAGAGGCTGTTCGGCATTAATATGAAGAGATAAAAACCACTCTTATAGTGCAAAATCCATACGGAGATTTCTCCCAACACTGCATCGTGTTAATTTATTTAATGCTCCCTAAATCCACCAACACACGATCGCTATAATCTACAATGCGCCATCGCGCATTGTATGCAACAAAGCATTCGGCTACTGGTTATTGCTATCCCTTTGCAATGGATCTCTAATGCTGTCTTAAGGTTTGCTGCAAGGGGTGCACAACTTCTTTATCATAGGTACCCTTTCAATAATTTTAGGAATTTTCTGAAAATCTTATTCTTTCTAAAGAAAAAAAGACGTTGAAATTTAAAATAGTTTAAACAGTTTGAACCATAATAAAAAACATATTCCGTTAAAGGAGTTTATTCATTTTGTTGTTCAAACGCATTTTTGATCTTTTGAATGGATTAATTTTCTTTTAACCCTTTTAGCACCATTGAATCACCCCTCATGGTGACTTCTTGCATCTATGCGAGGGAATGGGTCATGATTGACATGGATGAGATGTGCCACATCATCGCAGTTGTAAGTGCAACCAATCTAAATTACACGATTTGACAGTTCAATGATGCTACAATCCATCGCGATCGTGCGCCAAAGGCACTCGAAACCACACCGCGATAAAAGGTAATTAGTCGATTGCGGTGCGATCTCCAACTTCAGACCCGATCCCCCGTAATTGATTAAGTGCACAATCAATTGTGAATGGGTAATTATCACATCAAATGTCAATAGGTAGTGCGGAATTCAATCTGCCGTGGATATGGAGAAGTCAATGGAATTCGCCACCGTTGAGAGATTATTTAGTCATCAATAGCTTATCTATGCTTGCTGGTTGTTGCGTCAATTCTTTACACTGTTGCTGGTGTGTTCTTGCAGCCTCACGATCCTTTTCGGGGTGATGCTTCAGTTGCAAAAGATTAAATTCTTAACCCCACAAGAGACCTCTCTATTGCTGCTTAATGAATATTTTGAATTTTCGTGGGAGTCTCTATGCGCAAGGTGACTTCCTCAAACTTCTTTCCATTATATTTTCTTTCTATTTTTTAGTGTTGGGTCTTTTACAAAGACTCGTACAGCCTTTGGTGTTACCCAAAATGCTTAAAACAAATTAAATGAACCAAGAAAAAAAAACTATTGAATATTTTTATTTGAATTTTGAATTTCTAACGTCCGAGATTTTACAGCCTCTTTTATACATTAGGCAAATTACAGAAACATCTTCAAGAATATAAGCAAAAGGCATAATTCTAGGTCGGCTTTAATGCTAAAAAAAAATAAAATAAAAAGTGAATTTATTGAAAGAGAGTTATTTTTTGTTCGACAACCCACAGAAAGATTGGAGACACATTTCGAGGGATTTACGGAAGAATCATGAAAATCCGTGTTTGGCGTGTCAATAAAAATAATCTTTTTATTGCGCATCTTCGAATAAGCTCGTCTTATATAGAAGAGAGTTAATAGGCCGATTTGTTGATAAGTTTATCGACACTTTGGCGACTCTTGAACCAAATTACCCATCTTGGTGAGATAATAAATGGTCATAAATGTGGAGCTGAACGTAACGTACGATTTCTTCAGGTGGTGGGTCCTCTTGCATTTTAAAATACATTTTAATTGCATGTTTGAGTGTGAAAAATCACGGTGGATTAATCTTGAAATATAATACAAAGAAGGAAAAATTTTAAATAAAATGATTTAGCACGATTTCAGTGTATTTGGGCGAAGGAACTCAATCGGGGAAGGATGTTGTGCAATGTTGTATGAACACATAATTCGATCGTGTCGAATGTGCGACAATTGGCAAATGATGGCGCAATGTTCAATTAAAAGTATACCTCAAGTTGCGATGGGAACTGCCGGAGATAATATGGATTTCTTCGTCAGGTGTTTATTGTTGAATTAACTTTACCACAAGCACACACCGCGGGGGTATTACGTGGCATTATGGCTTTAGGTGGGTTCTCGCACAAGAAGCACTCTCATATTCTGTTTCAATGTCAAATAGCGACGTTCTTGCTGTGATTGATGACTTTTCTGGTTGAGGGGCATTTTTTGGGTGGCAGTTTTTTTTTCCTTGTCAGCACACAAGTGTTTTGCAGGTGATCTTCTGCCAGAAGTGATCTTGAAATATGATGGAAAAACAATGATTTGCCCAAGAGCTGATGAGCTATGTTATAATGGCATGTAGCCTTGAATTATGTTGAGCAATGTGAGTTTGGAAAATTAAATTAGGGAAAAATTTAAAATTGTAGGGCAGAGTGGGGCAAAAAAACGTAATTTAAGGCTTTGGAAAAAGCTAAAAATATCATATTCCCAGCTAGATAGAACAATGATCTGAGAAAGAGTTGTAGGACAAAAAATATTCTAAAGAAATGAGCTAAACATTTCGTTTTATCACTTTGGAAAATACGATATTTTGTGCTTTTTTTTTCAAATCATTTTAAATTAATTTTTAACCATCTCTCCCGTACTTCAATTTGGAATATTTTCAGACGTAGATTTTTAAGAAAATTTTCCGAAATTATCAACTTAACTATGGAGGAGATTTTGAAAGTCTTCACGATCTTCGAGTTCTTGTAAGTCTGACTTTTTCTCCAACCAGGTAATTAAATTAATAATTGTTGATTAATTAGTACTTAAAATTATTTATGTTTTTTCCGTAAACAAATTAAATATTTTTGATAATTCTTTCTTTGCAATAAAAAGTTGATGGAAAAATGTTAATGAATTTCATTAAAGAAGATTCTCATTAACAGATCAATTAACCTTGTATTATGTATGCATGTAATGTAAGTAGGAGTTTCTAAAAGAACATAATGGATTCAATATAAGAAGTTGCGGATAGTTTGGTGTGTCTATTGCAATAAAATAGTTGTGGAAAAAGTGGTGCCTTTTGCACTGGTGATGGGGATATATGGGTAAAGAAGAAGTATCGGAACATGCAGCATATCACCTATAAAGAGAATATACAAATGGATTTATACTAGCCGTAAATAATCTGCATGCGGATTGTGAATTTATCGACAATAAATCTGGGAAATGGATTTTTACGATCATAAAGTACTTTGGGTGCCGATGCAGGAAATCCATAGGCCAGGGTCTCGTCAGTGAATAATTGAGGTGTTTCCCAATAATAGCAATAATCTGCATGTTCTCACATTAAATTATGTCCCGTGTCCGGGAAGTTGGTGAGTACCGCGAAGGAGTGTGAGAGACATGATCGTAAAGGTTGCTTAATAGGCACTCGTTACAATTAGTTACGGCATTGATGATATTTATCTTATTGCATTTTGCGAGAGGATGTGCCCATATATAGACAATTTTCCACAACAACCAACACTTGTGGTCCATCTTCATCTTTGACCCAAACGGCCGCAGCGGTACTATTTAGTCAACAAAATGTACCTTTTAGGTTGGAAAAATACATTTTGCATACATATCCCATTATATATACACAGATTTATATATAGGTATGTACATACATAACATATGCGAGAACTTTCGTTTGGACCCGTGATCTCCGACTGTTGCGACGACGTTCGTTGGTGGAAAAGAAAAAGAATCATGCCGAGGGAAAATGAGACAAGTTGAGCACGCGAGATGGAGGAATTTATGACTGTGCCTTGTTGAGTGTCTTGTTAATCACATGTTTTGATAGAAGATCTGATTTGGGACGAATAAATTAAGCGCACTGTGTGCGACTGAGACACTAAGTCCGTTAATTGGATTTCCACGCTTCAAGTTGAGAAGCAATGAGGATCGATGTATCCCATGGAGCTTTTTTTTCTTTATCTTCTCTTTGGATATCCTCGCGTCTTTTAGTTTCCCAACAAGCGATATTTACGTTGCCTTTATTTAAGCTCATTTTATTTTAAATGCCTTTATTTTATCCAAAAAAATTGAAAAATTTAAATTCAGTGTATTTCCAGAAATTGCAAAAATTTATATGGAGACGCCTGGTTGCGCCTGGTACTATCTTGCGTCAAACTTAATTTATATCTCGTTAAAAAAAATGCCTAGAAATCATGATGGAGGCGCCTGGTACTACCTGGTGTCTCCATTTTGATCAATATTTTATAGAAAATGAGTCAAAGTAAGATGGAGACGTCTGGTACTGCATGGAGTCTTAAATTTCATTTAAAATTTTTTTAAAAAATGATGAAAAATAACGATGGAGGCGCCTGGTGGTACTTGGCATCTACACTTTCATTTAAAACTCTCATTACTTAAATATTTTATTAATTTATTATTAATTATTTAAATATTCAATTTATTTTTTGTTTCGGGTGTTGATCTGAAATTTGTAAAAATTGTGATGGAGGCGCCTGGTAATTCTTGATGCCTTCTGTTTCATTTCAAACTCATTAAAAATGCTGGAAAATTACGATGGAGACGCCTGGTAATACTTGGCGCCTCCATTTTCATTTAAAATTTCTTTAAAAATTCCTATACTTTACGATGGAGGCGCCTGGTGGTACTTGTCGTATCAAATGTGAAAACTAGGTATCCATTAAAAGAATTAAATACTTTACATAAACAAATTTCATTCCTTTTTCGCTCTGAATTAAATTAAATCAACATAAGGTTGATTTCAAACAATTAATTATCAACCTTCTTCTGCCATTTGTGAAAAATTACCCGAAAAATGTAACGAAACTTGCTGCGGAAGGGGCGGAAGGTGTTGTTTTCTGGGAAAAATGATCTTTATATTTTTTATTTCCCATCGTGCTTAAAGAACATGCATCACCTGTTTATTCAAATTTAATGACCATCGCGGAGAATTGACGGGCAATGCCTGAGCAAGTCTGGACGGTGGATGATTGATGAATTTGATTTGTGCAAAAATTGGATGCACCCAAAAACTCAATTATCTGGACAATGCAGAAATTCATGGCGCGCCCATGGGACGATACATCAATGTCAGGAGTGACACTCTGGATTCCAGCCGTTGTGGATCGTGGTCGGTGGCAAATGGAATCATTAATGGTCCATGGCGATATTTGTAGCGTGCAGTCGCGTCTTAAAATTCAGAGCTCTCTTGTCGTTATTTTTTTTTTTTAAATTAATCATGAATTAGTTCTGCAAATCTTTTGGGGGAATTTATAATTAATTTTCTCCTGTTTTTCTGACTTGTGGTGATCCACGCAGCATCCCCTCGTATTTGTTGGATTTTCTCGTGCAGCAAGATTGATCTTTTTGTGGTATAACAAACATGAGCTTGGGGTATTAAAAATTAATTTTAAAGCTCCAATTTGTGCCATGAAATTCAACATTTTTACACAAATCTCTGTGTGAGTGTGTGTTTGTCCTCTTGAATTATTCAACTCGGCAATTTCTCCGCTGCTGATGCGATGCTCTTTGAGGGCAGAATTCATTGAAATGATTATATGAATTTAATTAGCACAAACAAAAAAGAATTTCAATCGTCAAAACTCTAGGATTGAGCAAATGTCTGCGCGAGTTTTGTTTGAGCCCAATGACCCACACACTGTGCACTCGATGGGCTTTGCATTTTATCTCACGCAGTGTGCCCATAAATGTGCCCCGATCTAGATTGACCAGCCCATCTTTGGCATTTCGATGGCACACTATTTAACGGGATGTCCGCGGACACTTCATCGCTGAGCCACATCACGTACCGCCGAACACAGAGGATTCAGCTTTAAAGGATTGATCGAAGAATTGCATTTTCGGGTTTTATTTCAAATTCAGCCAAAAAAAGAAGAAGAAGGTACCTCGAGAGTCCAATTGCCAGACACGTGAGAAATACCACAGAAGACGTTGATTAGGAATTTTTGTGCAACTCTGAATTCCATTCTGAGTGTCTCATCATGAAAATGATCTCCAAGAAGTGGGAGCCAAAGAGGCCAAATAAAAGTCTCTTAAATGAAATATTCATATTTGAAAAAAAAAAAGGAAATTTCCTTACAGATTAACCCCTTGATGATCAGTCTGGAGGTTTTAAGATCTATCTACGATTTTTTTTATATAAAAAATCTTCAAAATATTCATCAAAGAATACCAAAAAATCAATTCTCAAGAATTCCAGGGGCTGTATTCTCTAAGAGTGAAAAACTTTCGTGATAAACTCCCGAAGGCTTTTCGCATGGAAAAAGCGAGGAAAACTTCACGTGAGCTTAATCCTCTAAGAAAAATAATGCATCCGTGATAAACTCGCGTAAGGTTTTCCCGATTTTTACGTTTCTTTTAAAGCGCTTAAGCCTTCAGGAGTTTGTCACGGGAATTTTGTCACTCTTAGAAAATTCATGCCCAGGAAAAGAATAGGAAAGGTTTTCTAAGAAAAATCCTCTAGTTTCATTCCAAGCACACAAGTGGCGCCCTTGTCTTATCTTATTTAATTTATAATTATTTTTGTCATACTTAAAAAAAAATAATTAAAAAAAGGATCAATCCGCCGCATTGGCTTACAGCTCTCTTTCAAGAAAAATTCATCAAAGTGTAATTGAGAGCGTGGCAAAAAGTATTGGTGATGGAAATGAGATGGTTTTCTCTGCTTCTGGCATCAAAATAAAATATCTCGCATACTTAAAATTTCCAATCTCACCATTTTCGATCGGTGTGTTCGTATATTGAAAAATAAATATATTTTGTGAGATCAAATAGCACGATATCATCAATATTAATTAATTGATCGCAAAGGGGGAATATAGCGTTCGCACCACGCACGGTCATCGCGCTTTTGGCTCTCAATTAGGTAGGTAAATTTATTAGATAAAATTCTTAAAAAAAATAAATTGAGAAGAGGACCGTTGTGGGGACCACCATTGACTATATATAGGCTATATGGGGCACCTATGAATCACCAAAGTTGGCCCGATTTGTGAGCTCATTTCTCCGTGCAATCCCGCGCGAAGTGGCCCCCTAATCAAATAAATAAAGGTGATAGCAATCAGTATATGGGACGTATAAAATGTTGGGTTTGTCGCTGAAGCTCTCGTACAATAAAATATCCCATCCGCTGTTTTTCTTTACCCCAATCATTTTATTTGTATCAATGATGACCGAAAAAGAACGACGCCATGGACGTATTGGTTTGCTCGGGTGTACAAGAGAGGCGGCATGCCGAATCACTTCATTATTGTTTCATAAATACCAAATAAATTGAATTAATTTTTCACAACCTGGCAGAGTCATAAAAATTAATGAAGACTTTAATTGTCCAATCGTGAATGGGGTATCGCTTGTATTTTGGACGCTCTCGCACCGCCAAAAATTGCTAATTGCTTGTCAAATTGCGCAGATGGGTTGCCGCAGCCAAGAAGAAAAAATATTGCGGAAGAGAGATTCGCGAATTGCAACAAATTGCAAGTATATACTGCAAGAGTGCAACAATAAAAATCCTTGGCAATTCTCACGATATCGCGACAGTTCTTCTTACCGCGCCAACCATTCCGTGTCCGTGCATTAATATGAAAATTATCTCAAGAGTGAAAATTAATATTTACCCACGAAATAATCTCGCAATGTCCATCGTTAAATTCCTCCGCATCCCAACTACAAAAAAAAGAAGCATCTCCTCTTGATCTTCTCCAGCGTTGGGAGTTGAATGACTTTCACCGTGGAGATTATTAATTTGCAAACCATGCAAACCCCCCCAATCCTAATTGGGGGGGAAATCAAAAAGTCATAAAGAAAAAAAAAAGTTATGATAAATTTCTCGCCCTGAATTATTTTTTTTTCTCTGCTCCTTCTGCTCTGCAATCTTTCAGGTGAATCTCGTGAGTTAATTAAAATTCATCTTCGCCGTGGAATTGGTTTTTTTTGTTTTATTTGGTAATACGAGATGACCATTTTTGGGAGATTCCGAAAGAAAAAAAACAAAAATTATCATTCGTGGAACGGTAGCATAGAAATTTCACGCGGAAAATGATCATCATCAA
This sequence comes from Lutzomyia longipalpis, assembly GCF_024334085.1. Taxonomy (NCBI): domain Eukaryota; kingdom Metazoa; phylum Arthropoda; class Insecta; order Diptera; family Psychodidae; genus Lutzomyia; species Lutzomyia longipalpis. The sequence goes on from NC_074710.1 coordinate 1,238,283, forward strand.
TTTTATTTCCCCCACATAGATTGAGAGGAAGAGCAGCAAAATATATTGCTTAGAATTTTTTTTTAGCTCTCATTCTTTTTCTGAAAGACTAGTACTAAAGCTGTGCCATCTAGAAAATAAAGGCTGTTCAATCGGGCTTAAACTTTGTGAGTGTCATGAGTGTTTTTTTTGTAAGTAATGCTGAACTTTATGTTGGAATTTAAGAATTTTTTCCTGAGTGTAAGGACGTAGAGTCTTGGCACCAGTTGCTGCCAGAGAAATGCCCAAAAAAGGGTGTAGGCTGCTCGTGCGAGGAAGTACAAAATGTGTTTACGTATGAATCAAAATTGCAGCACGACTATGCAAACACCACAAGAGGAGGTTCACTGTAAACTTTTCTTTTTCTTGGGCAAAATGTGAAAGATCACTGATCTACATTCGCTCTGAGAGAATTCCATCGTCTCAGTGCGCGTGATATATCCCAAATTGTCTGGGTAATTTTGCCCACTTTAGCACAATTTCCCGGCACTTTTGCCAACGTAATGGTGCACGGGAAAAGTGTCCGGCGTGCACGAAAAATGCGCGCAATTGCTGTGGAAAAATAGACCTCGCCAAATTGCAAAGAGAACTCCCAATGTAATTTTGCATATTTCGGTATCGGTGCTGTTGGGCATATTTTTCGCCGCATAGAACTATGTAGTGGAGAGGATGATTCTCATCTGCTGCAAAGTGCTTCAATATGACCCTGATCTAAATCGTGATCATACCCCACGACAGCCATGGTGAGCGCGCAAGAAATCCACCAACTAGTGGGGCCCAAAAGTGTGAGAATTGATATCGTAAGATCCGTTAAATCAATTTTGATTATTGAATTTTCTTCCAATTTTCTCTCTATGGGCAAAACGGGCAGAAAAAAAACTCGCGCTTCAGACATATTAACAGATATTTTACCAGCAGGATCATCTGGCTTTGGGAAGTTAATTGAGATTCACCACAATATTGGACTTTGAGGAATTTATATGATTTTATTGGACCGCAGATCTTTGTTTTTTCTTCGTCTTTTTTTTTGGATCATTTACAATTTAAAATGATAAAATTTCCAATAAATCGTGCGTGGCACTAATTAATTTGATACTAAATTGATCTACTTGTGTTTTATTGATGGGGAAATTAAGTAATAAATTTTAATGGGCTCTCTCTCTCAATTCTTGGCAATTTTATCTCACTCATGGTAAGACAAGGAAAACATCTCAAGAGATTGATCATTCAGAGTTGAGCCATGCAGAGAAATCTCAATCACGCCCTAATGCACATAGAGTGGTGTAGTTGATGTGTTTTATGCAATTGAGTTGCGATAGTCTAAGATTAAAAATTTTTTTATGATTGAAAAGAATGAGGTCGATTCTTATAAAAATCTTTTCTTTTCTAACAACTTAAAATTTCTTGTAAGATTTTGACAATTGATATTTTTAAATCGTTCTATCGGTCAATAAAAGAAAAAAACCAAAGAAATTGTTAGTCAAAGAAATAGTGAGAAAGATCTTTAGAAAGCTCCGGAAAAGAAATTTTCGTTTAAAAACATATTAAAGTAAGAAATAAAATATTGAAATTGTATCAGATTTTTCTCAGAATACGTACGCAAAATCTTCTAACTGAAGAATTGTAAGAAAAGAAAAGATTTTTATCAGAATCTATCTCAATATAGAAAAATTTACCTCAAATTGTCAGGAAAATTGAGAAAAAATTCGGGAAAATAGGAAAAGAAAAAAATCATTTATTAGTTTTAGATTTTTCGTCAGGGAAAAGAAAAGAAAATTACAATTACCTGTATCCTTACAATGTCCATTAATCCAGGAAACTCATCAAGGAAAATAATCGTGTATACCTACCCCTTTTATTTAATTCCCATCTTCAATCATTTCGGATTTATCCTGCCAATCTATCGGAATTTGCGCCATATAAGAATAAATTCCTCAAATAAAACTTGAGAATGAACTTAAACATAAACCTAACAGACCTACCCGCGTGAGATTATTCTCGCCAAGACATGGTGGTTTGTCTGTAAAAGATCATTTTGATCACATTTTTCGTATGGTGGTGTGAATAAAAAGCGCGGCAAATGGTGTGCATTTGAAATGAAACTGTGAAATACAGTGGCAAAAGTACACCATCATCAATTTAATGGACTCCCATGTGAGTCCTCGCCTTGTTATGCTGTGCGGTGGGCATTTGTAATGTTAAAGAAAGACCTACGCGCTTTTGAGCCCCACGGAGAAGTGCTCTAAATGGCAAAACTATAAATCGATTTTATTGCCATCGACGTAAATGGTTGTATAATGCCTTACAATACCCATCCAACCGCCCTCCTTTCCCGGGTCCCGCGTACGCGCCCTGGCAACATCTCCCCGCGTATCCATGCACTAATTGCATAATTTCATTGCAAATTATTACCACTTTGGATGCATTTAATGCACACATACATCCCATGGCTCACCTTGCCCCGTGGGGGGTGAAAAAGGTTATATACAATATTGCACCCATGGGAATAATGCGAAACTCCAACTATGTGGCGAGATTCTACCACATTTTAGCACTCTCAATATGGGATATTCTGGGTGCAAAAGAAGTAGTCTTTACCATTTGCAACATCTTTGTGCAAAAAGTTTCACATGTTGAATTGCATCGATGTGGAGTGCCAATAGTGAGGGATTGGTGTATGCAAATGAAAACCATGAAACCGTATAGAACTTCTTTTTATCCATGCACGTGTGAAAGAGGATGAGACACACGGAAGCTCCCAAGGAAACCAGCACAGAGGTACCTACTCTATTTACGATCATCTCTGCCACAGATCACACTTCTCAAGTGCTTCTGTGCACTCAGAGGAAAGTTGATTTGAAAATTATTTTAATTTTTTATTCTTTTTTTTAAGGTAGGGGTGGTAACGGGTGGGAGGGTAAACAAACCTTAGCTTGTCTGTCATTAATAAGTATTTAAAATAATGATACACATCTATCCCAATCCAGTGATCAGATTTAGCCAACAATTGATCAATGATTGAGCTCAATATTGAGTCAATGTGTATTCACATAGTTGATCAAATATTGATCGATCAGATTAATAGACAACTATTGCTTAAATGGTATAAAATTTGATTGATTGTCAATATTTGATCAATAGTTGATCAATAACATTGATAGACAATTTTTGCTCAATAAGTAAGCAATCACAAGAAATTAGAACTGCACGTGGATTTTCTGTTTAATGTTTGCAAAAAAAAAGAACAAAAGTCTCATAGTTGATCAATTTATGATCAATTATTGATTGAGCTAAAATTGCCTAGATATTGAGAGTATTGATAGTGTCAATATTGAGTCAATATACATAGGTTCGCATAGAGGATCAATTATTAATGAATCTTTGGTCAATAATTGATCAATCGATAAACTTGTTCAATTGAATTCAAACTTATTGATCAATCATTGATCAATTTAATTGAAAATTTTTTGGCTCAATCATTTTGAATTCTGTCAGTTTTTGTGCTTATTGCTTGCAATGGAATTCAAAGGAATTTTCATTAATAGATTTTTCAACATGCTACAGAAAGGCTAAAACAACCAAATATTGCTCCTCTCAGATCACAACATGGCTAAATGTTCATCCCTTCATTTCATCACAGTGTAATACCAAAAAAGATCGGGACGCGTTGCTGGATGTGAAAGACATGAGAAAAAAATTGAGTTGGTGTGGATTTTCAAGCATGGCATTTCCATAAATTGACGGTGTGATGGAAAATGGCAGTGATTTGCATATAGTGGAAGTTCCACTGGGTAAAAGAGATTGGTCAGAATCAATCCTCGTGATCAGCAATTGTTGGCAAGTTCAAAATATACATTATCCACCAGCCCCGGACGATGGATGTATGCAAATCGATCTTGACACTTTTCACCATCGTTTCAGATGTCACTCAATTGATCTCCTTTTCTCCTTCCCATAGCCACCATTTGTCCGCGCTCACGATTGCAGAGTTGCAAGAAAAGTCGCAGTTCGCCAATGCGGTTGGAATTTGCACAAGAATCCTCACATGGTGAATGTTTTATTTGCTATTTGACAATGAGTCACTCGCATGGGCCCTGATTGATGATCGGAATACGATAAGTTGATCGCTATGAGAGATGGAAATTACAAACACACCGATTCAACATTGCTGCAGGTCAGTTTTATTGGAAAACTATTCAGCACGATTGGAGTTTTTGATGCGCAATGCTCCCATACCATTGGGAAGAAGAGATGGAATTTCGCATGGGACAATTCCTCAAACGCCACGATCAACCTCATTGTTTACGCATTCCACCTACATTGAACGATCAATCAAATTGGGTGGAATTGATTTCTCCACAGGGTGCTTGTTTAATAATTTAATAAATTAAAAAAAATCTTCTCAATAAGATGTTTCACCAATCTCTCAAAAAATTAAAAAGAAAATTCATAGAAAAGATCAAAGATCACAGAAAACACGAGAAAGATCAGCAAAGATCTCTTAAAAAGTAGCTTTTAAAAAGAAAATTTTGAAGAAGAAAAAATAATGGGCACCCTCTGAAGATTTTTCTTCAATCGTAAGTCACATCACTTCATGAGAAAGACTTCTTTTTGCAATGATCCTCGCGATCGCCACAATATGTATGGCTTTCTTCCTTCAAAGGCACCCGTCTTGTGGCTCAATCTTCACTCACTGGGCATTCGTCAAAGTCAAAATATCATTGCAAATGCATATTTCGTCGTACGACAATTGCAACTGACAATCTGCCGCTGATCGCGCGCGATCTTCTGTGATCATCACCATCCTACACATTTTTCCCTCTTCCATTTTATGAAGGAATTTTCCCAAACTCCTCAAAAAACAAAAGGAAAAATAGAAAATCTCAACTATTAGGTAAAAAAAATATGCAATCGTGACACGATCGCGATGACCTAAATTTCGGGGTGTGATCGCATATTGCGGAAGGTAAAAGAGAGTGACCAAGTTCATATTTCTCACGATCGCATGGCAACACAATAAAGTTGATTTTATTTGCTTAATACTGATGTGGTGCTTAAAATTCTAAATATGCAATACGGTACCCACATGCTCATGGAGTCAGGTTCAATACGAGGTGCATTCTTCCTCCTTTTCATCTTCTTCCCTATATGTTCTACCTATATAGACACTTTGTAGCTTATACAAAGGGGTTGGTATCTGGCTGACTTTTATGGCAATTATTCTTTTATTTTTAAAAGAAGGAAATTGAAGAAGAGCTTAATTTGGATGTCTTTTATTTCCTATTTTCTTTGAAAAAATATATTTTCTAAATTTTCCAAACAATTAGATGAAAAATAGAAAATTTTCTCTTTGAATTATCTTGAAGATATTACGCGATCTGAATTAATGAATTCCTTAAAATCATGAAAATCGTTCCAAAAGATTTAAAAATTTCTAAAAATAATTGTTCTGTGGAAGAAAATTCTAATCTGACATATTTGCAGTCTATAATAATTTATTTGTTAAACATCGCTAAAAAATTAATAACCGAGTATTATTTCGGATAAAAACGCATAAATAATATCAAAGAAACTCCAAAATGAATAACGTTCTTTTAGAGTGAATTGCCCCAGTTAATTCTCATTGATTTTGCATACATTTTATTTAGTTTTATTGGCTATTTTAAAGTTAAAATTCAATCGAATATTGAACTATTTATTTTGAACTGAATCTTACATTAAAAATTTCCCAGGTGAATTCCCCTCGGTGTGCTGCAGTATAGAATATTCTCATCTGTGTGATCATTTGGAGTTGCTCTTATACGATCTCAGTGCAGAGAGAGCTCGCCGGAAAAATTGTGAAGATGCTCGAATGGGGAATTTTTCGCAACAAAAAGGCATCTATTTGATGCACCGAGAGAAATAGCTTAGGGAATATCTATATATATGTGGAAAATCATAGCTAAAAGTCTTGGTGGATTATTTTGCATATAGTCGTCGCGGTTTAAAATTTTCATTTGCTTTTCTGTACATAATGCGCAAAGCTCCCCAAGAGCCATGGATATGTCATTTTGGACTCAATGCACTGCGATCACAAATAGAGATCCGCTTCCTGCATAGATATGTCGCACAAGTAATATTTATTGAGCATTCTTGGGTACTGCTACGGGACTCGCAGAGGAGCTTCTTTGAGGAATGAGTTGGTGAGAGAGAGAGGAGAAAAAAATGGCCCCATAAAGAGACTCTCATGCGGCTGAGATTCCATCGGTAGATTCGTGTCCCTTTTTATTTTGCATTTTCATTCAATATATCGACTAAATTATTCCACTTCATAAAACTTATACTCACTCCACAAGAGAGTAATTTCAATCCTAATTTTATGGCTATTTCACCGCTTCTTCACCGTCACGACACCTCCAGAAAAGCTGTGTACCACACGGATTAGCCCCATAGTTCCCATACTCAATTCAAGAAGTTTCACAGGTATGTAGCTTTTTATTATTAAATTATTTGAAAATGTTTATTGCAATCATTCTAATAATAATAATTTCTTTAAGTACTATTTCATTGTAGTTTTATTGTTGCATGGCAAATGGAAGGGTAGAGGGATTCAGTTGAAAATTTAATAATTTAAACACTCATTGATTGATTGAACGTTGCTAAATAAAGAAATCTATTTATAGAAAAAACGTTTTTCTTTTTAAATTTGAAAGAAAAGCTTCTCTTTTTTTATTACGAGGTAAATTGTCGCTTCGCTCCAATTTACCTCGCCCCGCTTCGCGGGGATTTGTTGCGCTTCGCGCAAATTTTTAGAAGAGAAGAAATTTGTGACGAATTGAAATAGATTTAATGAAATATTTACTCGTTGGTAAAAACCGCCTGGTATCAGTAGTCTCTGTACCAAATTTCATCACGATCGGACAAACGGTGTAGAAATGCATAGCTGTACAGGAACGAAATCCTTTCTTTATTATATAGATGGGCCACGCAAAAACCTCCAACAGATATTTCAAAGAGAAAAAGTGAATTTCGCACAACATTTATGGCGCCGAATTCAAAAAGTAGTCAAAAAAGCATGAATTTTATATGAGGGCTATGTGAAGGGGGGCTCTGGGGGGAAAATGAATGCCGTTGGTAAAAACCGCCTGGTATCAGTAGTCTCTGTACCAAATTTCATCACGATCGGACAAACGGTGTAGAAATGCATAGCTGTACAGGAACGAAATCCTTTCTTTATTATATAGAAGATAGATGGGCCACGCAAAAACCTCCAACAGATATTTCAAAGAGAAAAAGTGAATTTCGCACAACATTTATGGCGCCGAATTCAAAAAGTAGTCAAAAAAGCATGAATTTTATATGAGGGCTATGTGAAGGGGGGCTCTGGGGGGAAAATGAATGCCGTTGGTAAAAACCGCCTGGTATCAGTAGTCTCTGTACCAAATTTCATCACGATCGGACAAACGGTGTAGAAATGCATAGCTGTACAGGAACGAAATCCTTTCTTTATTATATAGAAGATAGATGGGCCACGCAAAAACCTCCAACAGATATTTCAAAGAGAAAAAGTGAATTTCGCACAACATTTATGGCGCCGAATTCAAAAAGTAGTCAAAAAAGCATGAATTTTATATGAGGGCTATGTGAAGGGGGGCTCTGGGGGGAAAATGAATGCCGTTGGTAAAAACCGCCTGGTATCAGTAGTCTCTGTACCAAATTTCATCACGATCGGACAAACGGTGTAGAAATGCATAGCTGTACAGGAACGAAATCCTTTCTTTATTATATAGATTAAAGAATTTACAATTTTTTCCAAAAAAAATCTTTTGTGGTTAGCTTTAGGCAGCATAAACACATGCCATTAAACCTTTTAAATCATTATGATGTTTTTTATTAGTTCTCTTATTAATGTTGTTATGAAATACTCAATCAAAATTTAAAAAAAGAATATTTTTAGAATATTTTTGCTTTGAAAATAAGATTAATTTTTTTTTCATTTTCCAGAACCTTGTTTTATAACATGAGTTTCAGGTATTTAATAATCTTAGATGTTTTATAAATACTTAATTTTATTAATTTATCGCACCAATAGAAGCAATTATATGGGGTTAAATGCACATTACACCTTACCTAGCAACTTCATTTTCTCTGGGGGTATCTTACATTGTAACCACATTCCCACATTGTGTACTATATAGATCTTAAATTCACATAATCGCACCTTTATTCCACTTCCCATCATTCTTGTAAGTTCATTGTTCATCCATTGCGGGTGGATTCTCAATGTTCTGACGGAGACATCAGTAAAGCTCCAGGAGCTTGCAGAAATGAAAAAAATGGAAGATGAATAAATTATCAGAGAATAGCAAAGAGACTAAGAAAAAAAATCAGGGCTCTGATTTAGTCACGATCATCTTCTGAGATAATCTGAGTCTTTGGCTACTTATCACACGACACACCTCCGTGGAAATGGAGTTAATTTTGAAGCAAACAGAGGTTCCCAAAAGAGATTTTAACAGGGATTTTCATGTGGCAGCAAATTGTGAAATCCACACCGATAAAATGGGATTATGTAAATGCGTATGCCGCTGAGGAATCTCTTCAGAAGCCCGCCATATGGGAAGAAATTCTCAATCTTACACGTCATTCACCCAAAAAAAAACTCTCAATTTTATCATATGGCCACACTTTCTGGATCTGGATCGATTGAATTCCAATTCAAATTTAATGGCAACTCTTCGGCACCATGCTACTGATAAGTCAATGACGATGGACAAACTCTTGGACAAACTGCCAAAGAATTCATGTTAATTAGAAAAAAAGAAAGAAAAAAACATTTGAAATGGGAATTTGTGGAATTTTTTCTTCTTTTTTACGGGAAATCAAATTGAAATTATTTCAATTTTCTGATGAATTCTCAAAGTTAATTTTGTGCTGTTAGAAATGAAGTGAGATATTGCATAAACTACATGTGCCATAGTGTTCACCTGACTTAATCCCCGCGACAACCTCATAAAGCACACAACTCAACACCTGCGTGGATTTTTAATTAATCTCATCTGTTTGATTTTTCTTCATTAACTTGGGTGAAAGCAATTAATTTGTCGCCTCTCTCGGCTTTCAATGGTGATTTCCTTTTACGTACACTGAAGAGGAAAAAAAAAAGAAAAAAAAGCATCCAGAGGAGAATAAAATGTAAATGACGTGTGACGAACGACCGAAATGTTTTAATTACTTACCTATGGAAGAGCAAGAAAAGTGATTGCATTATCGTGATCAACGAGAGAAAAGAAACTTTGAATTTGATCTTAAAAAAAAAAAATGTTTAAAAGAATATTCCTTGAGTGAATAAATAAGTAATCAGGAGGCGATCCTGCTTTCTTATTATAAAGCACGAAAAATTCTCCGGAGAAAATGTGCCATCAGATGAGACGATGGAGGGAGGTTCCTTCTGTAAGACAACAGATAAGAAATTCAGGAAAATGTCACAGAAAAATCAAAGAGATTTTAGCATTCAGAGCGATCACTCGTGCGAATGTCGCCAATGTGTTAATTATTTAATTTCCTCACTCACCCGATGGAATTGCTCAGAGTGCAAGAACATAATTGGATCATTCTTCACCGTCGTGCGAGCTACTCATAATTTAATGCACAAGCCCCTTCCATTTTTTTTCTCAACACTCCACCAGATAACTTCTCTGCCGCGCGCGCATCAAGCTCATAGAGACGAAAGGTGTACACATACCGCATTGACTTTTGCTGGTGCAAAATTGCAATGTTGGAATCCAAATGGTCGAACTGTGATGGAGTTTTTAATTCACATAGCCCAAGTTAATTTCTCTTCTCATTCTCATCTTAAAATGTCCATTTGTGTCGATGGGTGAATGTGATGGCATGCCACACAGCATAGAAATCTGGATCTCACACACACGCAGCATTAGCCGCATAGCCATCGCGAGGAGAGCCTGGGCTGGGTCATAAAAATTCCATAAGCGCATATATTCTTTTATCACTACAAACCTGAGTTTTTCCTCGCAACGCAGCCGCACAAAAATTATTGCAGCATCACAACCAAGTACCATTTCTACGGGCAAAATGTGGTGGTGGGATTCACCAAAAGAGAGCGAGGAGATTATGATTTATGCCACTGCAGAAATCCTCTTTAGTGGCCTTATACCCATGAAAGAATCAGCCATTAGTTGGCTAATTGCAATGGATTCCTGTATTAATTACTTATTTTACACGTACATAAATTGCCACTTTTTGTCAATCAAACCCCCTTTGCTCTTTCCACCTAATACACCATCCTTAATGGCTTTGCTTTGCCCAGGCAATGTTGCGCAGGGGTATATTGGAAAGAGAAAAGGAGTTTTGAGCTCTTGAAATTGCTGTGCATAAAAGAGGCAAAAAAATGTGAAAAAAAGATATTTAAAAAAAAATTCACATTGATCCATCTCTTTGTTTCATTTTGAATTTTCAGCTGGAAAAATACGTAAAATCCACTAAAATATGCTCAAAAATCGAAACCATAACATCATGTTTATTTTCGATTATTTGATTATATCGAAAAATTAGATTTTTTCCTATGAAAATTCATTTTCATTATTCTGAAAAATTCCTAGATCAAATTGTTTAAGTTTTAAAATTAATATTAGATAGGAATATATAGAATTTCATTCATTTGGATGATTAAGAACATAAAAATTAAAAATTAAAGTTTAGAAATTTTCAAAATAATTTTTTAATGAATTAAAATTTATTTATTCACCAAAATTATTAATCTCCTTGAACTTTTCAACTAACATTTCATTTAATAAATTTTTAAAAATAATCTCAAGAAAGATTAAAAATATCACTTGATAAAATAAATAAAACTTTGCAGGGCAAAAATATGGAGAGAAATTAAATACCTCAAGTTGGAATGCGCAAAAAAATTCCCTCTGAGGTATTTTTTTCTGCTAAAATTGCGTTTAATAAAATTTTTGGCGATTTTTTCGTGAATGGTACTGTCGCATAAATCGTGGTATTAAGGCGCACATTGCCACAATTTATTCCTCCAGACATGAAGCGATTTTTGCACAAAAACATTCACATTGTGAGTCCACGCATCTTGTTCTCTGAATTAAAGAAAAAATAATCTTCCTGTGGGCAAAAGAAGAGCAAAACAGCACATTGAAAGAAATCTTTGTGGATTCCCGAAGACACCTACAAACGAAAACTGGTTCGATCATTATGACAAAATTTTTATGTTCCATTCTATTGATGATTTTGGGGGGAAAACATCGCGTCTTATATGGATTCCGGCGGTTTTTGACACAATTTCCTTCGTTCCATGAATTAATTCTCATCCTTTTTGGGGCTCTTTCCATTCCATTCCTAATCAATTTATGTGATTTTTATTCAATTAACATCTCCTAATTATGTGTTGCGATGGCCATCAAAAGATGCGTCTCTCGCACATATCTACATACCTACATAGTAAGTATATATATATAAACCCATGGGCGAGAAGTGGCGGGAAGTGATAAAAATATATATTCAGGGAGAAGTTTTATCTCGGGAGGAATTAAAATTGACTTTGGACCCAATAAAGCATTGGAAACTTCTCCAAAATGCTTTTCACATCTTAAAACACAAGGGGTATGCATTAGTTGATTTGGTGTACCTACATTTTAAATTAACAGTAAAGAGCTCTGCTTATAAGGGAATTTTTGAAGAACTTGAGTTTCTTGGAAAAGCTTCAAAAAACATGCTGAAAGTATCGCCCTTAATCATGAGCTTTTACCCCTCTTCTGGATTTCTTTACATCCTACAAAGAAAAAGAATTTCTTTTAAAGAAATTTTTGACAATAAAATATGTTTATCACGAGAAAGAAATTTTTTTTAATAGTCCTCAAAGGGTTAAATTTTACAATTTTTTGAACTTTTCGCGATTTTCTTATACTCGTACACTACAACCTGAAAATTTCCTTCCTTGAGCTTCTTTTTACCATCTCAATGGCCTATCGACATGAGATGAGAAGCGATAAATAATGGTATCGAGAAACAGAGGTGGGTTTGACTATTTGACTACCACTCCAAGAAGGAAATTCATCAATTTGATGATGGCATGGAAATTGTAGAATGAGATTCATTCCACCTCGCGAGCATCCGCACGGAGACTACGTGGAATGTCTTAATTTTCCCTCATAGAGAGATTATTGATGGAACATCGGTGGACTCACCTCTTGGGGTCCCCGTAGAAGTCTCCGCGCCGCCATTCCTTGTGATGTGTGATTTATGAATTGAGATGACCACCGAGTGCGTGGGACGTCCCATACGGATTACATTGTATGTAAAGCACCAACATCTCAGCCACCACCGGCATCATGTACCAAGTGTGGCGTGTGTGCACGTGAAGTAGCTCATCAGCCGTGAATCGCGTGTCACTGGAAGCTATCTTTGGCGTAATTAGCATAAATTAACACGTATCCATCGAGAAATTCCTCGCCAGGAGCACATTGTGTTGTGTGATGGTTGTCAACAAATCTCCAAGGGCTGTCCGAGATATTTTTCATCGTGTCTGGGTTAATAAAATTAATTCTCCAATGGGTGCACCATTTGCACAATTTTCTGCAAACAATGCACCTGTTTGTGGGTACGCGATGACTTAGCCAATTGGCAGTCCTTCGGTGCGTAAACTATCAAAGTGGACCAAGTTGTATTTAATTATATCAAAGATGCCGCAAAGACCTTCTTTGGGATGTGACTTGAAACGAGGAAGACGTACCGCTTTTGTCCTCAACGTGCCATTATCTCGGCAATAGAGCAAAATATACGACAACAGATCGCACCTTGTGGAGACCTTCAAAGGCCAATTTTCCGCATTGATTTGTGCTTTAAATAATGCAAAGGGAGGCAATTATTTAAAATCAAAATATTATGGTGGATTGGGGCAAAAAAATCATATTTTTCATCAAGATATATAGCAGTTAATTTTTTGCTTTTGAGTTCTTTCTCAGATCATATTGTTCTTTCACTGAAAAAAATAAGTTATTGAGCTTTTCCTTGATCAATGGAACATTAACTAATTTTTCTATTTTCTAATTTTTAAAATATTTTTTTTTTTAAATCCCTCTGAGAGATATTTTAGGTGATACAAAAAGCATTAAAACATGAGCTCTTTTTATCATGATATTTATTGTCTTAGATGCCTTCAGAGGACTTTTCACAATCAGAACGTCTTCTTTGGCCTATTTTACGTGAGTTTGATGCATTTGTGATTTGGAAAAACAATTCAATTCATAAAAAATTGGAAAAATTAAATGTTTCACGTTTGGTTCAGGGCGTATGACCCAAAAAACGTGAAAGGGTTAATTCGGCCACGAAGATAATCTTTGCGGCTTCTGGCTGAAAATCCGAAGGTCTTTCTATCAATTTTTACGATTATTTATGGTCATTTACGGAGCCATTTGGGTATTCTCTTGCTAATTTACCATGCTTAATTTACAATCTTGTAAATAAAATTGTGCACAATCGAGAGCACAGAAACCCGAAAAGTGAGTTTCTTGGAAAAGACGATGAAAAAGTAGAAGATGAAGAGAAAAAAAAGTGATCATCCGAATGCCAAAGAACGAGTCAATAATTCTCGCGAGAGACGCCATGAGATGATCTTACAATTGAAGAAACAATTAAATAGTAAAATTAATGAATTCGCCTCCAGTGTTATTTGGCATTTTCGAGAAGGTCGTAAAAGAAGTCTTTGAAAGCGCAAATCAATGAAGATCATTGCGAGGTTTGTGTAGATTTGAAAATCAACCTAGCGATATTATCTATAATATTATTTTATGCAATAAAATTGTAGATATATATACAACCAACCGCCTTTTCGAGGCACTTCTTCCACCCAACTTCTCGAATTACCTTTTCCCATAAAATAAGGTTGATGTTGGAGGAGAGAATATGACGAGAAAAAAAAAAGATTGAAGTTTTACAATCATCACGAGTGGATGATATCAAGGTATGTGGAAGAGGATCATCTAATGAGGTGTCGTGTGTGTTTATTTTTGCATGGTTTTCATCTCTCAAAAAGGTTATTATCATAAATTAAAGCTGCGCGCGGGCATCGCGTTGTTTGAAATGAAATCGTGTGGCATTCTTTGGCCGCACATTGTCACGTGGATGAATTTTAATTGAAAATCTCTGTTGGAAATTTTGAAGCCATTTTCATCTTGGCGGTTCAAATACACTTTTGAGGTCTCCTCCCCCATAAATAGAGACACACACACACCGTCGATACTACGTGATACAATGGCGCAGAGTTCTATAGTAAAGCGTCGCTCCTCTGCGTCCAATCTTGGGTGTGTGTAGTGTACATAATTCTAATGGACGCACACGATCGTTTTTCATTTAATTAGTGATCGCCACATTTAGCAATTGAGGTGCGATCGCGACAGAGAGCAAGAACAAACTGTCCCATTGATGTGGATCATGGCACAGTGATACCCTTGAGGAGATGATCTTCGCGCAATCACGATTACAGGTGCGCCGGCGGGAAGGAAATTTTGCCTACCTCTCGGCACTTTCGCACCTGCCCAAGATCTCTTCACATTCTTCTCTCTTTTCTCCACTATCGGTACGTACGTTTGATCTCACGCAATTCACACACATCGCTTCATCTCCTAAGCTCACAAGGAGCTGATAGATCCCCAGAAGAGAGAAGAAAAAAAATCCCCATCGTCGTCTTAATTATTCCAGCTACTGAAATATTATGTGGCACCCATAAAATCAGGTCGATGATCGTTCGTGGGAATCAATCGCGCTCTGTGAATGCTTCAATTACCCAAATGATCAATTTGACCCATGTTCTTTTCCCTCGGCTAACAATAAAAGTGCAATAATCGTAAAGGCATCTCCAGAGTGATCACCTCTCTCTCTATACAATATATGAAGCACCAAGCTGGGAGAAAGAGATCAACGCAATTATGTGATTCACAAGGATTCATCATTTAAGTCAACGATCTTCACGTAGCCTTCAACCGACACTTCTATATAAAATTCACTTCCGGTGTGATTTAGAGGCAAAAATCTGTAGAATCATTCTTGCTAGAAAATTTGGAGAATTTACAAGAATAAAATTCATATTTCCCGGAGAGAGAGGAATATTCTTTGAGACAAATAGGCCAAGAAATATCCTAAAAGAATGACCTAATAGAGGAAAATTTCTTGCCTTTGGGGAATCCTGTAGACAAAAATTTATGAAAATTGACTTTTTTATGCCTTAGTCTCCTATTAAGTTTGTTTGAAAAAATTTTCCGTTTTTCTCCATGGAAAACCAAAAGAATTTCTCATAGTTTAATTTCCCATTGAACTATTTTAATAAAATTATGTAAAGAATGGCTAAATAAAGCTATTCTCTATAGCATCAATGGGATGTGGTCGCATTGTCGCCAGTGGGCTTTTGTGTACATTTCCTGGACATTACTCATGGCTATGGCTCGTGGTGAAGAAAAAAAACTTTAAGGTTCACATGGGGTATATGTACTTCTTTTATGAGATCTCGCGCATGGATAGCTTCTGTTTGCGCTCCAGAAAGTGGCGAGCGCGCACACTTTGAGGTAAAACTATTTCATTTATGAATTAACACACGCAATAATCAAGGCAAATATACTCCGCGATCGGTGTGTTCATTAGTGCCCGCGTGTGAGAGGTGAAAGAAGAGATGCCCCAGTGTTTACCATTCCATTAATATCTGAAGCGACAGTCACACACAAAAATCTTATATTCTAAAAGACTCCGCATCCCGCACGACCCAGCTTCTCTAATATGGTCGGGTTACAATATCAAAGCGGCTGCTGTTAGATGCGCACACGCTTTTTAATACACATTTGTTTGCCCTCCTCAATGAATGTACCCACTATATGTTGGATGGTACAAATGGATTGACCACACGATGCACGAGGACGGGTGCGGGGGAAACTGCATCGCGGGGAGGTTGTTGGGAGCAGCGCTAATGCAAATATACAAAGCTGCTGCAATCCATCCCAGTTCATCAATAGGTATCACATTATGTATATGCAAGAACATATACTCTCTATATGTTGTTATTGCATATTAACCTTTTTTTTCATCCTGATGCAAATGTGCTGCAACACACTTCGCACCACCTGGCTAATTAAGTGCCTCAATGTGCACAGACAATTTCAACTATTGGCACTTTTAACACTCACAGCCACTTCCTTTTTCTCTCTCTCTCTTTCTTTTTCCCCATAAGCGTGGTCAAAGGTGGTCAATACGATGAGAAACAATCGAATACAGTCATGAGATTAGTTATGATTTTTTTCTCAATACTTCCTACTTTTCAAATTAATTTTAAACTATGTAATATAATTTTTTTTTAAATAAAAACTACGTTGATTTCAAAGTTTCCTGCAATTAATGAATAATTCCTTTTTGGTGAATATTTCTACGAGAAATGCCAACAAAATGTTCTTATGGCCAAACTAAGGCTGGATTTCTCTCCTCTCTTGCAATTAAAATTTTGCAGAATAGAATTTTTCTGATGTAATACTGATTTCGTCAAGAATAGGTAATTTTCAAAAGGCTTGTAAAAAGTAGAGTGAATGTATGTTTATTTAATGTTCTACGTACATTTTGCATATGATTTATTAAAACACTTTGCAATCAATAAAATGTGAGAAAAAAAATTAAAAATGCCAGAAATTTTACACCTGACACAAATTACTCCCCTTTGACAAAATGTAATGAAACGGAAATGATTTTCACCTTGACGCGAATTTATTAATTTTTTTTAGTGATAATATTACCAAAAAAAGGATTTTCTTTATTTTTTTTATAAGAACTTCGTGCCTCTTGTTATCAAAATGACTGTGTCAATGTCCAGAAAATTCAATTCAATCGTTAACATTAAAAGCAAGTATCTCACTTTCTACTAAAATCCTCAAGTTTTCCTCTAAGCACTAAAGGTCAGAAGAATGGCGCAGTAGGAGAGAGCCATTTTAACAATCTAAAATCCAATAGAAAGAGTTAATTAGAATGTGTTCAAAAAACAAAAATCTTATTGATTGACAAAATAAAACTACCTGAATGAATGAGTTGAAATTGATGTCATACAGCCTGGCGGCTTTCAATGGGTACGATCTCTGCATCATTCCAAGGATAATCATGAAAGTTTTTTTGTCTTCAAGATTCAAATCGTACCAATTGGTCAAGTAGAAGGTCTCTGCTAATTGCTCCATTTTGGCAAGAATAATCTCCCCAAAGAAGCAGAGCAAAAAAAGCTCAGCCATGATAAAAAGAAAAGGATAAAGATGGCCATTTCCACAGCAACTCTAATACGGATTAAAGTAAAGAGAAAGAGAAGAATAAATGTTGAGGTAACAAAGTTGGTAAAGGAAATCCAGAGAAGGACATCCTGGAAATGGTCAATGTTAGTGATGATGTCACAATGTCTCTTTGCTATTATCTTGATGAGTGAAGACCTCCCCCTAATGTCTTCATTCCAATACTTGATAATTTCGTCATTTATATTTATGGCGCCGAAGAATTGTACGCCAACATAGAAGATACTGACATCGCAGACAATTAGATCGTATGATGGTGAGTAAATAATTATCATTTGCAGAAGATGTCTTAAATGCAGTGAAAAGGGCATGTTAATTGGAAAGAAGGGATAACGAAAAACAATTCCTTCTTCGCCTTTAAACATTGCTGACAAAGAAAACACTGTGCCCGCCATAAAAGTAGCAAAATATGCAAATCTGAAAGATAAGTAATATTAAATCACATCTTCTATGTGTGTTCTTATTGAGGAGAATTCACTTAATGGCCAACTTCCAAAAATCAGTTATCCTCCGTAGATTGGTCGTGATGATGCGTTGAACTTCCAAATCATTCAGCACTTCTTCGTACAATGAATGAATCCACTGCTGCAGTTGCTCCAAAGCTTTTCCATCAACAGCCAGCCCAGAGTATTTCTTCAGAATAACTTGCATATTTCCGGATAAGATTAGTAATGCCATCAATGTGTTATTCGTAATATTTCCATTGAAAGTTTCAGAAAGGTGGAAATAAATCAACAAGCAAATCACTTTCGAAAGGACATATACTGTAATAATTTTTATTCGATCCAATAGTGGACCTTCTGTGATACGAAGTCGCAGCAATGAAAACCCAAATTGAACTTTAGATTTGATT
Source organism: Lutzomyia longipalpis (assembly GCF_024334085.1). Classification (NCBI taxonomy): domain Eukaryota; kingdom Metazoa; phylum Arthropoda; class Insecta; order Diptera; family Psychodidae; genus Lutzomyia; species Lutzomyia longipalpis. The sequence goes on from NC_074710.1 coordinate 1,256,475, forward strand.
TCATTAAAAATTTCCAAATTTCCCGACATTTTTAATAGGACTACGAGCACGTCTTTAAATTGAGGAGAAACAAACACTTTGGTCAAAGTTTGATGATCAACTGAATTGAAGTACGTGAAAAACCAATAATTCAACCCCAATAAATTCAACAATGTTGTTATTGTCAATACAAAGAGAATTAATACACCGATAGGCAAAGTATGGCTATAAGACCAATAAAAATGTCAATAAAAACATTACTAATGTAAATGGAAATTCACATGGGAAAATTTTTGTAATACATTTATTGTACATTTTGCACATAATTTATTTACAAAATATTTGTAATCGATACAATGTGTGCAGAACATAGCTAGATCAATGTTTCAGCCTTGGCTGCGTTTTATATTTTTCTTTTTTTCTTAATTTGGATATTTCTTAAGACTTTTGAAATTAAAATTTAACAAAGTTACAATTTTCCTCAAATAATTTATTTATTTTTATTTTTTTCATTTTAGTAAAACTTCAATCATTAACATACCAGCTTCCAGGTATACAGCTCAACTATTGACAGGTGTCTTATTTCCCACAGAAGCTCTTTAATATTTAAAAAGTTCTATACGCTGAAGGTCAGAAGAATAGCGCAGTAGGAAATTGCCATTTTTACAATCTGAAATTAAATTTACAACAAAAGTCACAAAATTTTCTTAAGAACATTTCGACGCTCCCGAAGAATATGAACCAATCTCCTGTGTTAAAAGATAGGAATATAGTTCATAATATCCGGGCACGTCGATTTGTTTTCCTTTTTTTTCTCTAACCCCAAAGCTTTTTTTAAGCTTTCAATTAAAGAGGATGAATTTAAAAACCTTGAAACCATTTTGAACAATTTTGAAATAAGACTTGAGTAAAAAAAATCTCTCAAAATTACCTGAATAAATGAATTGAAATTAATATTATACAGCCTTGCGGCTTTCAATGGGTACGTTCTCTGCATCATTCCAAGGATAATCAAGAAAGTTTTCTTATCCTTGAGGCTCAAATCGTACCAATTGGTCAAGTAGAAGGTCTCTGCCAATTGCTCCATTTTCACTTGAATAATTTCTCCAAATAAGCAAAGCAAAAAAAGCTCAGCCATGATGAAAAGAAGGACAACGACGGCCATTTCCACAGCAGCTTTGGTACGGATTAAGGTGAAAAGAAAAAGTAACAAAAATGTAGATGTAGCAAAATGCGTAAAGGAAACCCAGAGTAGGACATCTTGGAAATGGTCGATGTTGGTAATTATGTCACAATGTCTCTTCGCAATAATCTCGATGAGCGAAGATCTTCCCTTAATGTCTTCATTCCAATACTTAATGATTTTTTCATTGATATTTATGGCGCCAAAGAGTTGTAGGCCAACATAGAAGATGCTGATATCGCATACAATAATATCATACGCTGCAATGTAGATTAGTATGCTTTGCAAGAAGTGTCTCAATATTAATGAGAAAGGAAAATTCAATGGTAAGAAGAGATAACGCATTATTATGCCTTCTTCCCCTTTTAGCATTGCCGCGATTGAGAATGCTGATGCCGTAGTAAAAGTAGCCAAATATCCTAATCTGAAAGGATTAAGAAAAAGTCTCTGTAAATCACATCTTTTAAGTTCGTTATTGGAGGTGAATTTACTTAAATGCCAACTTCCAAAAATTAGTTATTCTCCGAAGATTAGCCGTGATGTTGCGCTGAATGTCCGAATCATCCACAACTTCTTCATACATTGAACGAATCCACTGCATTAGTTGTTCATAAACTTCCTCACTTATGGTCAATCCTGATAAATTCTTTAGCATAACTTGCATAACTCCAGAAAAGATTAAAAATGTCATCAATGTGTTATTCGTAATATTTCCGTGAAAAGTTGCAGAAAGGTGAGAAATAAGCGCAAAACAGCTCACAATCAAAAGAACTGAGACCGACATAATTTTTATTCGATCCACAAATGGTCCTTTGGTGATGCAGAGACGCAGCAATGAAAATCCAAATTGAACATTAGAATTGATTTCATTAAAAATTTCCAAGTTTCCCGACATTTTCAATGGATTCACTAAGCACGTCTTGCACCTGAAGAGATTCAAACACTTTTGACGAAGTTTGATTGTCAACTGAATTGAAATACGAACAATAATATCAATAACACTCCACATAAATTCAATATTAGTCCAATGAGGTTTGAATCGTTTGAATGAATTCATTTTTTATTAATAGTTTTGCAAATCAGCGCGTTAGGTGTTCTCAACGTGAAACGCAATTCATTCTATTTTTTTGCTTTTTGTTTGATAAATCCTACACAAAGTTTTTTTTTGTATTATCTCTTATTTTATTTTATTGTTTAATTCATCCTCATCTAACAAGGCGACATACAATAGACCCTTAAGAACTTAATCTCTATTAAAAAGAAATAAAAGTAAATAGGAATTCTAGTTCTACATATTTATTTTCAAGGAAGATTTATAGAGATTTAACACGAAAAATATTAATTAAATTTTTTTTTTTAATAATAATGTGTTTAAGAATATTTTGTACAATTTGTGGCGCACTGACCAAGGTGGATGAGGTCAACTCCCCCGGTAACCTCTACCCTCGTTCTCACTTAAACTAACAGAGCACTTTCCGTTAGCGGCTACTCTCGACCAAGACTGAGCTAACACTAACTCTCTACTCTCATCACCACTCTTTACTATTCTCTCATCTAATTCCTCTCTCCTTGTTCTCATATATTCTCTTATGGATTCTTATATTCTCTCGCCCCATTTGAGAGTTTGTAACCAAGGGGCAGAAGACCGTCGCTAAGGGTTGGGCAGCCACTACAGTTATCGCCAATCTAAGAGTACTCACTCATGAGCATGTTAACATTTGCTGAATGGAGAGTTGGACGTTACAAATTCAAAAAAAGTGTACAAAGGATAGTGAATACCTGTCTATTGAGAACTTTTCGCACATTATTTATTAACATGTGAAATATCAACTAATATATTCCAAGGGAAGGTGAGCGTAAAATAAACTGAAGAGAATAACTCCCACAACTTTCCTCCTTTCGCGCATTAATAAAATGCAAAACTTTTCTTTACAATAAGGTCATTTTGTAGGGGTTAATTCACATCACCCTAAGTGAAATGTTCCCATACCTACTCTAATAAATCGTGGTGTATATTACATTAATTATTAACCCCATTGATTTTCTGTATACTTCATTTGATTTTCTCTTTGTTAAATTGTTGCAAATTGGATTGGTTAACTTTTTTTATCGCTTTGGCTTGATGGAAATGAGATCAGTGGAATCAATCTCTATTTTTCCTTAAAAATCCTTTATAGATGTATCCAATAAACTCAAATTATTAGGAGAAAATTACAAACACATCACATGCATGGAAAGTATTCAAATTTTTTTCACTTTCTAGAGCATAATAAACTCTTTATCCTTAATAAGTTTACACTGCTCTATATTTATTTTATATCTAATTTAATTTCGAAGGAAAATAAAACATTTTTCAGCGTATGACGGGGGTTTAAAATATATTTCCTTAGAAGAAGAAATCAATATTTTGTTGTTTAATATATAGGCTGATCGATATAAATACTTTGTTTCTTATGAAAATATAATAAGAATATAATAAATTATTAATATTCTTTTTACATTATTAATTTTTTTAAATTATACAAAACTTCAACAAGAATTGATTTATTAATTTTCCTTGAAGACTGTCTTTCATGATGTCTTTAGGCTAAATCCTACGAAGAAAGCCCAAAAGCATTTTTCCGAATCAGCTTTAAATCGTCTTTTCTTCTGTGAACTGAAAAATTCGCAAAGATTTTCAAAAACTAATAAGAATAAATAAATGAATTTAAGTACCTATAAGGGTATAGTGGCATGGCACCAAAAAGGCCCCCAACTCATCCCAAGTCAATTGAAATGTCTTCGTGAGTTGCGAGGGACAAAAGGTAGGAGAATTGGCGAGGTATTCGCGGTGTGCAATTTAATGAAGTGAATGTTTAGGTAAAGTCCTCGCGGTGTGTGAAAAATTCCACGTGAAATACTTCCTTACCCCGCACCACTAGATGCTACATAAATGCAACATCTTGGTGGCTCTTGCGCTCGCTTAAAAGTACGCGAGGGGACCTTGACTCAAGTCTCCATATCGGGCGAAACAAAAAAGACACACCAGAATCCGATTCGTATCTCTATGAGCATTTCTTGAGCATCTCCTCAACATTTCGAGATTGTTATCGATATCGCAACAGTCGAATGCGATTTGCAAATAATTTACCAGCTTGTATGGATTTTATATTCAATTTACTTATTATCTCGCTGTACCCACCCCCCTCCTCCTCCTGCCACATTGTGGTATTTTTCTACTAATTCCCCTCAATTTTTGCCCTCCACCTTCCCTGCGAGGGGGCACTGTGCACCATCATCAGGTCCAGCCCGATGGTTTAAAATTCAAAATGATATTTTTGTGTGCACCAAAGAGTTGAGATTTGTTGTGTCCATCACCTCATTTTGCATACAATTTTCAATTTATTCACATTGCAGAGAAAAACTTTATGAGCTCGACACAATTATTCACTCTTTTAGCTATTTTGTACGCCTCACCTGTGACATTCACTTGACCCTCCGATGTTTTTTTTTCTTCTTCTTCTGCGTCCAACCTGTAACATCTGTGAGACACATAGCGCACAATAATAGCACCCAAGATGTTCCAAATTATTTATTTTTCTACGCTAAACGCGAGTCTTGAAGAAGCAAGATATTTAACCCTTTCGCGTCTAACGTGAAAATTAAAAACATTGAAATATGCGCGCTTTTATCACGATATTTATTCTATTAATGCTCTCAGAGAACATTTTTCAAGCAAAACGTCTTCTTCGACTTATTCTACATGAATTAGGTACATGTATTTCTAACTAGGAAAAACAATTGAATTTATATTCAATTCATACATAAACCCAATTGACCCAAAAAAAAACGTGAAGGGCTTAATCTAGAAATTTTATCGGAGTGTTTTCTAAATAAAATGTGTTTTGAGGTATAAATTTAGCAAAACTTCAGAGAAAAATGACGTAGAAATGCAATAAAAATAATAATGTAATTTACAGGCTTTACAGGTGGTGTAATTTAAGGTTAGGATTTGGTAAATTTGAGTAAAAAATGCCATAAGAATTATAAAAAATAGAAACAAATATATAGCAAAGAATTGTTTAAAAATTGTTTTAAAATTCGAATATTTTCAATGATTTTTAGGAGAACATCATCTGTAGATAATACAATAAGAGCATAGAAAATGAGTAAACTCCTTTTTGTAGATACATAGTTTTGTCAATGTAACCGATCAAATTAAAGTTTTTGTAATTCAAGAAAATATAATATTCAATGTTTGAATCTTTACAATTTGATTCAATTGTCTCTAAAGGGTTAACTGACATCATAAATAAATCTCTTTGTAAACATAACACCTGTGTCTGGGACACCTTGTTAAATTCCAATCTCACATATCGTTCACGAAAAGTGTTTGGGGTGAAGGAAATTCACCGGGAGTCAACTTCTTCAATTTGATTATTTTTTTAATATTCCTTTTGCATTTCGATAAACCAAGATAAATCCACAAAAAATGCCTTCAATGGTGGGCTTTTATTGTATGCTTCAATAAAATTTTCAATTGATATCTTTTGACTCTTTGGCAAGGCGAAAAATGTTTTTCTTGCAGTTCTTTGTACGTCTTCATCAATGGGAGTAATTAGTGTGAACTTATAGGGTATTTATGGGGATTTTTTAAAGAAGATTTTAACTTAGAAAATGAACTGACCATCGGTTTTTTCTCTTCTCCTTCTAATTATTTCATTTAAAGATTAAGGTTTTGGGAAATTTTTTTAAGGTGCACAGAGTGAGCCAATTGAATGGGAATTCTTTTTAATTTCTTTTCAATTTACCTTGGCGATGGTTTGATATTTCAGCGGGGGTGCATTGTTAAAATGCCTTGTATGCTACCTAAATCTTCGATCGATAGCGATACGATTGATGCTTAAATGTTGAGGATACATACGCCAAATGTGGGAAAAGATCCGGCGCAAAGGTAAAAATCTTCTTGGTGCGATGGCAAATGTATGAAGAAGTGTTGGCTTTCGTGTGTGTGGCAAAAGTTCTTTTAACAATGCGTTACAAATTCAGCTCTTTTTGCCAAAGTGCTGCTACCCATATACGAGATGTATTCGCATTTATTATTTATGACCCAAGAAAATGATCTGGAGGTTGAGTGTATATTGTGCGAGACACGGCGAATGAATTAATATAAATTTCTCAGTTTTATCGCACTGAGTCACAATTCTGACATATTATGAAATGCTGTCTGTTGGCGAGGTGTGCTCGTGCGAGATTATGGGTGAGAAAGACGCGCACTGGAGATGGACATCGTAGTCATAATAGTGTATTATTAATAATTACTCGAAACACATTGGCCATAACTTTATAATTAAATTCTCTCTTGCACTGCGCACCACAAGAAGAATTCCTCAAAGGTCGCACAAAGGAGGGTTCGTAGCGTCTCTGTGAGATGATCCCCCTGAGTCAGAGAAAAATCCGGAGCAATTAAGTTATCACCGCGATAAGCAAAAGCAACTTTGTGCGTTGATTTGCCACAAAAGATTGCAAACCTGTGGGAAACTTATGCTGCAGCAACAATGTGTCTCTTTTGCATATTCCTTGTGTGACAGTGAGTGTTGATGATTGGCCGAGATAAATGATGGCCTTGCCAAAGAACCCGATCCACCTGCGACTTTTTGCTACAATTTCCCCACCACAGTGTTCATCATGCACTTTATGGCCCAATTAAGGATCGATGGCCCATCCCGCAATCCACCATCTAATGTCATGACACCGAAGCATCGCGTTTCCCATGCCCCGAGCAAGTTGAAGGTCTCTTCACACAGTCCCAGAGGAGAATTTGATGCTCTCACAATACCCCGCGAAGTCATGTGGAGCACACCTGAAGGCGGCATAAGTCTCCGATTTTTATGGACTCGATGAAAAGAGAGTGACAGTCGGTGATCAACCAAATATGGTCCGAGGGAGATCATCTCCACCAGCAGGAGATGGCGTCTTTTCATATCAATCCCCCAACTCCGGTGATCCCCCAAAGAAAAGAAGTCAAAGAAGTGAACCATCATCGGGTAATCCCATTGAGAATCTATCGATAAATTACAAATAGAAGCTCTCGCTGGAAAAAATTGAAAGAAATTTCAAAGATGTCTACCTCAGTGTTGAAATTATTTTTATTCCCTGCATCACAAAATATTATTTTAGTCATTTTAATTCTTTATAAAGTTGAAGTATTTTGCACTTTTCTACAAATAAAATTAAACAATAAAATCTTCAAACTTAAAAAATACCAGCAGGTGATATAAAACATTAATAAAAAAAATCTTTTAATTTACGCGGGAGTTATCAAGTATTTTTAATGAAAAAATTATATTTTGTAAGTAAAAATGCAATTTTTGCTGTTTTTATTTGCAATCCAAATGTTTCACACTGTATCCAATGGAATTTTCAATAAATTAATAAGTTGGGAAATTTGTGTGCAGAAACCAGCTCAATGGGAGCCCCGAGTGATCAAATGGTGATCGTTAACTAGAGCGATAAGTCTGCGTAATCATAACAAATTCGTTGCTGGAATCCACAGACTGCGGGAGATCGCGATTATGGCGATGATCGAGATCAATATGAGTGGCAAACGCGACAAGATCGCTGACCTCTTGAGGCGATCGTTCTTGTGTGGAATAACCAGAAGCTTAATCCGACTGCAGACAAATCATTTTAATAAACCTCACAAGTGCATTTTATTGCATGCTGTCACCATTTTTCTTCCACAGAAAACGCGTGGGTGGTGCGCGGATTTGTCTTAAAGTCTCTAAGAGAAGGACATACCGAATAAAAATCCGCCGATCATGAACGATCATCCAATATTGGGAGATTCCCTTTTAAGTAAATGGATCGCCGCAATACAAGGTTGATATCCCTCAAAGGTTCGAGAAGCGAAAAAAAAAGAAAGAATAAGAGGAAAAAGCTCACAGTGTGGCATGGGAGATGAAATAAAACATAAATTCATGTTGTGGACTTTTATGTTTACGATCATTTTCAATTTAACATGTCTTTGATTTTCATCATTATCGCGCCCATCGTCTCCGATCGCACCAGATGGATTTTTATGTGGCGATCGCGACAGACAATATTTGGAACATTTGGTTCGCGTTCGCATTTTAATGATGGTGGCATCCACTTAAATTGACAACGACCACGATTTTTATGACGATCCACCGGACATTGGGCGCTTTTTTCAGCCATATATACAGCATCGGGAGGATTGGTGGGCTTGATGAAAAACATACACTTAAATCTCCATTTCATCGATATAAAATCAATTCACGAAATGGGGAGAAGAAGAAGAGCATGGCATAAAGTATCAACAACTCCAAATATCTGACTAATAAATTTGGGAATAAAATCAATGGACATGGCAGGTGATAAAATCACCAAAAACTGCCATCCGAGGCATTCTTTTCCATCATCTTGGGGGCTATACAGGAATTTTTGTCGTGTGAATCGATCACTGAAATGTTTAGAAAATCCCACCTAAAAAATTTTCGCAGGCATTGTGCGGATTTATCTACATGGAAAAAAATCAAATGGTAATCTTTATTGGTTTTATTGGATTTTATTTTCACATTTTTACGTATAAAAAGACTTCCTGAGACAAAGAAATTTCAATTGGATGAAAAATATGGAGAATCATAAGACATTTCTTATAACAATCCATTGGATTCTTCATAAAATGATTCTTAATATTTTCTTTCTTGTCTTTAATGGTTTGATGATCTTTGTGATAGATTAAGGAAAAGAGATTCTTACGAATTCATTTTTTTTATTTTTGACAAAAATATTTGGTAGAGAATTTCCATGGAAAAAATACGGAGAAACATCGGACGTGTTAAATATTCCTTGGTTATTAATTTTATTTTTATTTATTTTTATTTTTTATTGAATATATTTTATTCTTATAGTTTTTTCTTGCTTGAAATTATAGGTGAAAAATTGCGGAAAATTGTACAGGCGTATTGAAGATGTCTTACGTCTTACGAATTTCCTAGGATAAATTGCAAAATACTCCATGCAAGACATACAAGCCTGTATAATAAAATTTTAAAAAATACAAGGAAGTAATTTAGATTGTGATTTTATTAGCTGAGTAGGTGTATTGAAATATATGTAGTGGGAACTCTTCGAATCTAAAATAAAATTATATCAGAACTTTGAGAGTATTTCAAGTCCTTTTGATGGAATTCTAATTTGAAATTCTTTTATGAAAAATATATTTAAAAAAAAATGAAGAAAGATAAGAGAAATTCACCAATGAATCATATCCAATGACTTTCCACTGGAGTTTCTCTACTAGACATTCACCTTGGCCATCGTTGGTGAGATTTTGCTGTGGTAAAACATAAATTACTGATTTGAGAACAAATACCTGAGCTGTGTGTATGGTGGTGTAATTTATCGTGGGGAACCGCGTGAGTTATCAAAATGTCATTTGTATTTGATGTCTCCACCTTCCAACACCCACAAAATTAATGCACTTTTGATTAAGAGTATTTGTACAAGAGCCTGGAATCTCGGCACCATTCACGATTGCCACGCGTGCACATCTCACCCGATGGCCAATTAATTAAAAACCCAACCATCCCATCTCTCGATGGCCATTTGTATAATACCCACAAAAGAACCATCCCAGCACCATTTGCCATCTTCTATGCCACTCTTCGATTTTCACTATAAGTTCGCCATCGTCGCGCCATCCGCCGTGTAGATTCTTTCGGTGAACCCTGACCTGTGCGTTTATGGGACTCGTTTGGAAAAATTCCTCGGGGAATCAATGGTTTTGTGTGTACGATACCCCGACGGACCTCTCCTATATACATACATATGTGACACTTAATCAATACGAGAGTGCCTTTTTCACGTAACGGGCACTACGCGAATGAGATACAGAAAAAAAGCAACAACGTATACCAATTGAAGGCAATGCGCGAGAGATCTTTGGAGCCAAGGCACGCGGATCACCACCTCGGACGCGATAAAACATCCCGCATCTATCATAGGCGACATTTATGTGGTGTAATAGAATTTTAATGACAAATTCTATATCATATAGACACCTTTACCTTCCAGCGGATCTTCTTTTATTTAATACCTTGAGGAATTTGTGGGATCCTTCCGTATTTTCTTGAGCATGATTGACGTAGACGATGGCACATTGCAACATTTTTGGCAGGTAATAAAAATGGCAACCAGTAACTGATTTTATTCAAATTTTTCACTGATTTTCTAATAAATGTATTTTTTTAAAAATTCTTTTGCGATCATGATCATACGTTGAAGTTTTTACGTTATAATAAAGTCTAGATTATTAAAAATTATTTCTTGGGAAAAAATATACATAATATATGTACATACGTATGTATGTTAAAGAGATCCCCAAATAATTAGTACTTGAGGAAGGAGGCACACGTCTTTTATTATGCTATTTAAAAGTTATGAATTTCTTAAGACTAATTCGCTAATTCCGTATTATATTTCTACAACATAACAAAAGAAAGAAAAGCATAAAATATGATCTTTCTGGAAATACGATTTTTAATTTTTCTGTAAGTAACCCAATAAACAAAAAAATGATTAAGACAATAAATGATCAATCATAATTGAATCAATCAGATTGATTAATGTTTGATAAATCAATTGATCCAGTCAATCGATTGAACAATCATTGGACAATTATTGCTCAATATCAGATCAATTCTCATTGCTCATTGCATCTATGCGGACTGTACATTGACTCAATATTGAGCTCAATAATTGATCAATTGTTGGCAATATGAATTTGAATTGAATTTATTTTGGCATGCCCTATGGAACTACATGAGAACCTTAATGGACTATACAAAGAAATTTTACAATGTATTTGACTTACAAAACTAGGGGAGTTGCAATCGACCGGGGGACACGCTAACAGGGGAACTACGCCAAACTTTTCACAACATATTCTTTAAATTTACAAATATTTACACATTCTTTTACTTCTTCTTCTAACAGATTGTACTCTTTTATTGCTGTGTATTTTATGCTTTTGATGCCATACTTCGTAGTTTTTGGCTTTATGTTGGCTATTACAGTTTTTTTTTCTTGAATTGAGATTTCTTTTAATTACAATGTTTGTTTGTGTATGTATTTCATTTAGCACAATTTTATGCAAGTGCAAGAGACTATGCAATTTGATTAATTTATTTATTGGTAAGATATTAAACTCCGAATATAAGGTTCGACTCTCAGTAAATTTATTTAGATTGAAAATTGATTTTATTAATTTATTCTGACTTCTCTTAACTTTCTTAATGTTTTCTTTTTTGGTGCTTCCCCAAATGTGGGCACCATAACTTAAAATCGATTCACCAAGGGCGAAGTAGAGAATTCTCCGCAATCTTAGAGGAATTGCATTAGGGCTGTTTCTCTTTATAGTACCAATCAATGCATAAATTTTGCCCAATATGTTATCAACATGACTATCAAAACTTAAGTTATTATCTATCATTCCTAAGTATCTAAATTGAACAACCTCCTCTATTTTAACATTGTTGATAAAAATTCCAAGTTCATTTTCTCTATTGCCAAATCTCATTGCTTTTGTTTTTTTCTCATTAATAGCTATTTTATTTGTCTCAGCCCATTTACTAATTTTATTTAGATCATTCTGTGTTTTTTCTTCTACATTTTTCGGAGATTTTCCTACATTAAGGATACAGATATCATCCGCATAAATATATAACTTTCCACTGATTCCTATAAGTTCTATATCATTTATAAACAAATTAAATAACACCGGACCCAGGCGGCTGCCCTGTGGCACACCAGCCGCACAGGGCAGTAGCTGCGATGTATAACCGCCACATGAGACCGCCTGACATCTGCCCTTCAGGTAGCTCCTCATCCAGTCAATCGCTCTTCCAACAAATCCATATTCGAAGAGTTTTCTGAGCAGGATCTCGTGCTCAACAGCATCGAATGCTTTTTTAATGTCAATGAAGATCGCAACACATGAGTTTCCTGCATCCCTTGCACACTGAACTTCCTCAACAAGGTCGCGGAGAGCCGCTGCAGTGGACGATTTGGGCCTGAAGCCGTATTGATGAATCGTGAGGATGGCATGTTCTTCAAGGTGTCTATTTATTTGATTTGCAACTACAGCCTCCAAGACCTTCGCCAGAACAGACAATACACTTATTGGTCTGTAGTTTGACCAGTCACTCACATCTCCACCCTTATATATAGGTGTAATTTTGGCAGTCTTCATGATATCCGGTACAATTCCAGTTTTAAGGCTTGTATTAACTAAATCTAATATATTGGATACCAAATTTTCCTTACAGAATTTTATTACTATTTATTATAATTTACTATTATTATTTATTTTATCTTTTCCCATTTAAAGATTTCTAATTATTTTTTTTTAATTTTTGTTGCTTCTCAAACAAACAAAAAAATTTAAATTAAATTAAAAAAAAAAGAAAGTTAGTTGAAGAAATTAGAGGTTTATAGGGTGCCAGAGACATTCTTCTATACAATTGGTAGTTTCTTGTTCTTCTTGTTGCAAAAGTAAAAGAAGGGAAATAAAAAAAATCATTGAAACACCCACACATTGGCGAGTTTATGCGTTCGAGGTCAGATCATGAAGAATAAAACTCAAAAAGCATTTGCGGGTCAAATGTTTTGTATGCCATACTAAAGCGAAGTGCATAGATTTCGCATCTCCTCCATGGACTTTCTTGTTTGCACAACCATCTCGATTTTATGATTCTCTTCTCCTCCTCGGTTGGGTATTATGATTTTAATTTCATTCTTGTTTTTCACTCCTCGCGATAAGGAGGTTGTTTTTGTGCTTGGCGTCGCGCAAGAAGGTGGATCGCGAGAGATTGAATATTTTATTCTTCCCAATAGCATAAAATTGTATATAACTCCACTCTTGCGAGGAGATATTAAATGAATAGCCATTTGAAAAATTTTACAATAATAAACATTTTATGTGCACCATTACAATAAACACAGATAAATTATATCACAAAGTAGTTCACAGCCAATGGGGGGAGAGAAGACGCCGACCGAGGGATTTGGTGCACCAAGGAGAGGCACAAGAGGCCGTAAAAACATTTTATAGCAGCGATAAGATTGACATTATGCCGTCGATTTCGGTGAATTTCACAGAAGGACCTCACACGTGGTGGCGAGTGCCTTCTGGAGAGAGAGAGAATGAGCTTCCCGAACGACAAGAAGTATCACTGTTCGAGACTAGAAGGCCCTTTCCTGCTGCATGTGGACCACATCTTCACGCACTTACCCATGAAAGAACAGAAGCCACACAGAGGGAATGATTTATAGGTTCCTGCCGCGGGAATTTTTGCGTAGGAAGACTCTTTTCGTCACGACAAAGTAAATTATTGCTCACTGGACATTCTGCAGCAATGGAGGTTGTATTCACGATCAAATATGAGAAGCTTCTGCCGTGATCTTTAAGGCGGAATGAGGGTGATCCTTTAAAGATTCCCATCGAGACCTGATTTATCGTCGAAAGCTTTGATTAATTGCCGTATATTACGCGTTTTAATATTTTTGTTTTGCAAGAATTTAAAAAAAAATCAAAATTTGCTTAAAGCCAGGGGACTTATTCCATGTATTGTGCATAAGACTGTTTTAGTGTTGAGAAGGAAGATTTTATTGAATAGTTTGGCTTCGAGATAGGTCCCTTTATTAAAAAAAAATGTTTTAAAATCATTTCAGATTTTTTTTAATAAAAAATAATAATAAAGAAAAAAATTAAAAATTTCTGCTATTAATTTAAAAATATATATACATTTTAACAAACAATAGTTTGTTAAAATGTATTTATTTAATTTAAAAAAATCTGAAATGATTTTAAAACATTTTAAACTATTGTTTGTTATGTATATTTTTTTTTTGAAATTAATAGCAGAAATTTTTATTTTTTTTCTTTATTATTATTTTTTATTTAAAAAAATCTGAAATGATTTTAAAACATTTTTTTTAAATTTCAATCAATTCAGGAAGTGATTTCTTTAGAGATTTAGTAGCTAAAAATAAAATAATTAATTAAACAAGTGGCACTAATAATTAATTAGCCATTAATAGACTTTAATAAAATAGTTTAATAATTTTTTGTAATATCGCGCCTTTTCTTTGGAAACTCTCACGATTTTCCTTGTTAATTTTTGGCACCGATAATTTATTATGAGCAAAGACATTTCAAGAAACTCTTAATAAAAATGTAGCCAAAAATATTTTATGCTAAATTTTTTTTAGAGGGAGAGAGCGATAAAATATACATAATTTATAAAAATTGCTTCAGATCTAATTTAAAGGAGGATCGCTAGAAGGCTTTCCTCCATATCCATCAGTTGCCTTTCTCTGCAGGGATTTTATTTAATCCCTGAAGTGTGTGAGCCTATAGAATTCAAGTTGAGTGGAAAATGTGGGATAATTGATGCGAAATTTGACCGTTCTTGGAGCATCGAGAGAGGATTTGGGAAGATTATCGTAGTGCCAGAAGATCACACGTGATCTCCGACACATCTGGCTCTCACGGATCAGGTGATATTTGTGGCAGGCAAAAAGGCAGAAAAAAGAGGAAATGTGCGGGATGTTGTGGTCCATTGATGCGTGCTTTTTTTTTTGTGTGTACATAAGTAGCATTCAGGGTTCATGCCGTTCATGCTGGTGAGTTAATGAACCACATCACCCTAATAGTGTGTGGTGCATGAATCATCCCCTGTGGGAGCGATTGCGGATGATGATGGTGATGTCTTAATGATCTGCACGGCAAATGAGGCCCCGTCTATCTGGTGCACTATAGTAGCGAATGGAAGGAACCCATCTCACCTAAAACTAATTCACAAAACAAAGACAACGTTGTGGGAGTTCTTCGTATTATAACTTCTTTATATTATGCGCGCAACTCTCTTGTGGCACCAACAATTGGATGCGCGGCAAAACCACAAATTCAATTTTCAATTTGATTGTATTTGCCGAAGAAGGTAAATACGAGCACAACTCCCTGGCTATTGCTTTTTCATCATCACACACCGACCAGACAAATTGCCCTCTCCTCTTGGCAAATGCTTTCGTGGCTACTGTTGGAAATCCAATAATACGTAGATGGGTCGCCATCTCGGGCAGAAATCATCCTTGTTTTGCGCGTACCATCACCGTGAGAGAAAGAAAATGCCGCCATATACGGGAATTAATTGATATTTAATTAACTTTTTCCCCGCAAAAGAGAGTAACCTCCATTAACGAGGAACGAGTTAATTAATTAAATGCTTCAGGTGGGTTGATCTTGTGGTACCCATCGTAAGTTTTTTTTTCTTAAAGTATCCAACGAAGACATTCGTGGGTAAAAAAAAGGAGGTGGTGTGTTTCTTTAATTCCGTACACATAACACACACACACTCATACCCCCGCATGGACTCTCATACAAATTGTTATTATTAATTAATCAACCTCTTCTTGGGAGACTTCTTGTCCATTGCAAACTTGCATTTTTGCCCACAATTCTGCGCGCGATTAGAATTTAATTTATGGCAAAATGAAGCTCCCAAAGAGTATCTCCTCTATACGCAGTAATGGCAGCAAGAGATCCTCGTGTTTGGTCTGGTTTATGGGTTTTTAAATGCGATCCGTAAGGCTCGTAAAAGTCCCTCAATTGTGGGAAATTATCTCCTCGAAAAGTTTTAATTGTACCTCATAAGCACACCATTTGTCTCACATTGAAATCTTTTACAGCCGCTTGCTCTCAAAATTCCATTCATTCACTTAATTTACATACCATCTCTATGTACATATATAAATCTCACACATTGTGTCCTGGGACAACGCATCTGCTATCAATCAGCGATAAATCACCGCATTAATCACGAACGAGTCATTCCATGTGGTGAAAATATTAGATGGATCTCTTGATGGCTCGCGCGAAGCCCTTTGACACCATCGCGCGCTTTGGAAATACCATGGAGGCTGTGTAATTGGTCATCTTGGCTATTTCTTTGGGTGTCATCACACAAGTGCTTCCCCCCATATGCCACCCAACTTTCTCCTCCAATGGAAAATGATGTGTCTTAGATCTTTGGATGAGTAGCTCATTTGCTAGATTTGCTATTTTAAAAATCTATTCAATTTTATTTTTTGCAGTATTTATTCAGAATTTTTATTAGTATAATTCAGGAGGAATACATGGAACATGAACGTAGGAAAGAGCGGGGCAAAAAGGTCAGAGAAGTCAGAGAAGTAGCTTAGAAATCTATTTAAAGAGGTGTCTATATATAGATTTTTTTAAATTAATTGAAAGAAAAGATGAAAATGATGAAAGAAAAATGGCTTAAGAAGTCTATATATAAATAAAAATTGAGTATTCTAAACGAATTTATTAGTTTAGGAGGTACTGAAACATTGCAAATGTTATGTAAATAATTCTAAAACAATTGATTGCGGGCCTTTTTTATTAAATTACATCGCTCAAAAAATTTTTAATTGAATAATTATATAGATTTTTTTAAAAATATTTTGTGGCTCTAGCTTAATTAAAATGTATAAGCAAACTATATGGGCTGTGGGGTAGAAGACCTGACTATTATTTTCTAACATTTAACAATATTCTTCTTGGTTCTGAAATATTATTCTAACTTTGGCGTTCTTTTTAGATTTAACGTTCAGTTTAACATCTAAGGGTTTATTTTCTTAGGTTCAAATATTCTTATTTCAAACATTTTTTTTTAGATTAAAAATTTTCTTTCTAACGTTTGAATGTTTTTCTTAGGTTTAAAATTTTTTTCTAACACTTGATATTTTCTTTCTAACGTTGAACGTTTTTTATAACAACGTTTGAACGCTTTTCTTACGTTTGAATTTTTTCTAACGTTTATTTTCCATCATTTATCAATATTTATTTAGACTTTGGTTTACTTTAATAACAAAAGTGAATAAACTCCTTTCCCCTATATAAGTTCCCTCTTTATGATTATATCCTTGTCATTCGCCCCCCTATCAAGTCTTGAGATCGCGCATTTTGTTAAATTTTGAATTTTAGATGAAAACGACTGCTGTTGACCATGAAGATATGAATCTTCTGGTGTGCTGCTGTTCAATTCCAAATCAATATATGAACCTGTGATGCTCCTTTTGCCTTCCAGCGGGACAAATGGTTGGGATACTGCCGCGGAAGGTTGCTACAGCCAATGTGGAGGGACACACGCAGGTAGAGAGGTAGGAAAAAAAATTGTAAAAGAAGCTCACGGGCCATAAGAATATAGCCTTCGGAAGTTGAATGTTGTGTATGCAAAGCATGTGCCCCGGCGACGGTTTCCGTTTCTTCGTGGCAGCGCTACGCGAGTTGACAGTGAAATTGAGTCAGAGCAGTGTATCAGCAGCAAGATTGACTGTGTTTGGATTTATTAGATGACGATTCGATGGACATCCAGGGGCTATGAATGCTGAATATTTGATCATTTTCGGGGCGTCTGGAAGTTCAACCAACCCAATGTGTCGCGCTTCCAATGATGATTTGTCGGCGATACCATATTATATATTTTTACCTCTGTGCGGTACGTGCGGTAGCATTACAAATTCATCGTGTCTCGATTCACAAATTCATTTTGATTCACTTCTTCTCTTTTTTGTTGTTCTTGCTGGTGGATCTTCCTTTCTTCTAATCACAGCAATTTGTTGGGAGTAAAATTGCAAAGACGACCCTATGCGAGAGCACCTGACGCGACCCTGCTGGATCTCTGTGGGTTATGGAGGGAGATGAGATGAAGTACGTAGCAGAGGAAAAAAAAACAAAGATCGATTTTCTATTTGTAATGACTCCGCGATGAAAGGCAAAAGAGGTTGATGGCATGAGTGGTTATGGGCTCTCAATGTGGAGGAAGCTGCTGGCTTGAGACTTTTTGTTGCTTTGTGTTGTTTCAATTTTGGAGTAAATTGTCGAAAGTATTATTTTTCCGTATACAAAACTCTCATTGAGCGCGCATTTCGGGAGGAAGCGAAGTTATGTTTTTGGGCGCTATTATCGAAATTGAAGCAATTTCAGATCGAACACTAATGCCTGGTCACAGTCATTATATTAAAATTAAATTAGTTTTCTTTTTAGCGCGCCACCGCGTTCGCTCCGCACCAAATTGCCACCGCCGGAATGCTATATAATTTTATTGTGTGAGAAGTTTTATGATGTATAAAGAAGAACTAGGGGAATAATTTATAAATTGATTTTTTTTACTCTCCACCAAACCATCCTCTCGACATTATTTAATTTTCAGCTATTTTAGCCTCAATATCGTGCCACCATCTCTTCAATGGGCCACTCTCCTTTCTTCCTATTAGTGCTATTATTGTCATAGAAATTCCATAACAATTCACACACTTCTTTGCGTCTCAAATTTTCTTCTTCTTCACCTTTTTTTGTCTCCTTCTTCCTCATCTCTCTTACTTTACAGTAAAAATCTTTAAGTTGAACAAGGTAGTTGTGAAAAAAGGGGCATACCGTAGATTCAGGTGAAGTGGGATCCGCACATGAGATTTGAATATGCCATCGTGCCCGGGTGCAAAAACATAATAATGCCGAATCTGTCTCTGTGGCTCAATTCAAAACACAATTTAATTGCAGTGGCATTTCAAATGATCGCCCATAGCGGATTTTACCGCCAAGACATTTTGGAGGAGTTCTTCTTTCACTCGAGATCTTTATTTTTTTGTCTTCTTCTTATTTCTCACACAACAACCTATGCTGATTAAAGACGGCAACAAACGTGAGTTTTCTGGGAAGGGGATTAGAAATTGAATGGCGAAATTATTTTTGATTTCATGTGATTGCTAAAATTAAACTCATCCACTCATCTTTCGGAGGGTATTCCACGAATAAAATGTAATTCCAAGAGGGAATCTCAAAAAATTTAATTTAATTTTCCGTCAATTATTTTCTGTTTATTAAAATTAAGGAGCTTTGAGAGGTAGTTAGAATAAAGTTCTTAGAGTAAAGAAAAAAAATGAAAGATCGTTGTAGAATTTCTAGCTGAAGATCGCAAGATCGCAAGGATCACAAAAGGAGAGACAGAAAATTATCTAGAGATCTATTTGAAACGTTTATCGTATTTTTGTTCCTTATCCCAACATTTGAAGAATTTTTCGTAAAGTTTAGAATATTTTGTTAACGTCTAATGTTTCTTAACCCTTGGAGGATCGGAATTTCTAATCTCAAAACTTTGATTTTAATTTTCACTCAAAAAGAAAATGTTTTCCAAATTTTCTTTCAACGATCTTAAAGTAATGGAGCTTCCCTACACACAGATATAGAATTTATCTCGAAATGTTCAATAAATTTTAGTTCTGAGGCGATTGAATATTCGAATTGACTACGGAGGCCAGAAAAATCCTTCAAGGGCTAAACGTTTGGCATTTTTATTTAAAGTTTGAAATGTTTTTTATCGACTGACAGACTGATGTTTATTTTAATGCTATATTTATATATAATTTCTAGAGTTTGGTATTCTTTTCTAACATTTTGATGTTTCTTTTTTTAGTGCTTGAAATTTTTTCCAATATTTTTGGCATTTTTTTATGTTAGATGTTTTTTTTTTTTAATTTTTTCAAGAAACAAAATAATAATTCTAAATAATTTATAAGGTCTTTAGACACTTAAACGAGTTCTTTGGCTACGCTGCTGTCCAGCAATAAATTGTCTTCATTAAACGATTTTTTTCTGATATTTTTGTGCAAGATCGCAATTTCTTAAATTGAGATCGCAAGATTTGCTTGAGATCTATTTGCATAGAAAACTGATCTAATAGAACTCAGAAATTAGAAGACTTTTCAACGCTTTTCAACCAATGAGAAACTCTCCAAGAATTCCACTAGGTTTCACCCCAATTTCATGAGAAAAAATAATTCAATTACAACACTATCTAATTGCAACAACACAACTAAAGATTTAAAGAGGTAAAAATTACTAAAAAACCTCCCAAAGACACAATTCTTTGGTACTTCGTGGGGTTCGTGGGAATACATCGTGAAATCCTCCGTGATGGAAGATTCCCGCGCAATTAGTCATAAGGAACAATCAATCATAGGTGAAATATATTGGAGAATTTAAAGTGGTTAAAGCTCAATGGGAAGTTGTGTGGTATAGGAGGATTGTTTGAGTGTTTTCTGAAGCAATTTCCTGTGGTAATTGATTAAAATTTCGGATATTATTAACAAGATCCCCAGCAGTGTGTGTGCTCCCGTGAGTACCTCGCACCATGGCACCCCTTGCAATGAGAAATGTCCGTGAAATTGAAATCACCACCTCACTTACGATCGAAACCAACATTTTTTCCCGAGAATATATCGCGTTCTCTTAGGTCCATTGTAGCATGTGTGAGGGCCTTCCTCAGCCCGTCTTGCAATTTGGATCCATGGGAGCGCGTATAAGATCAATTTGCTGGGTAATTGCTCCTTTGGCTACCACCATTTGAGCATTTTCCACGTTATAACAAAATATTATTTACTTATAAGAATTTCACGCTTTGAAAGCATAATGACCACACCTTGTGCCCCTCTATTACACACTCACACTCTGCTTCCACCATCGGGCGGATCTTCCCGGATTTTATTGTTATGTGCCATGAGCACAAATCTATATAACAACACGCGGCAATATGTGAAAAACTGTTATGAATTTTACTATCTCTCCTTCCTAATTGAATTTGAATTTCCACATAGTGACGAGTTCTTTGACACAACCCGCGAAGATTGCGAGATTAAAACTCGCGCGATGACGAAGCTTTTTATTTTTGTCGCGGTTATACTGAAAGAAGAAGAAAAAAATATTATTCCATCCCAAAAGATGAGAAAAACTGTCGTTGGAAAGATCTTTTTTTTTCTGGGTGTGAAGATGGTATGTCCAGAAGAGAGCCAATAAACCAATTCTGTCTGATTGCTTTACGATGACACGGGTGACCTTTCCTTGTGGCGTGAAATTTGGCACTCTCCGGCTTCGCGCGCCCAAAAAGAGACACATTCTTATAAATTGTCTTGTTTTCTGCCACATTTCTTTCACGTATACACGAAAATTCTTCCTTGGCTTATTTATTTTTCACCATAATTGACCAAATACCGCATGCATACCTCACTGGATAATTCATTTTTATCTCCACACCACTACTAAATTTTCTGCAGGAATATCTCTTTATTTCTCTTTTTAATTTTCACACGACAAAGGAGATTATGTACTTTATTAGAAGAGAAATTATGTAGGAAATTTTTGAGAAAATTTAATTAGTTTTTTTGGCATTTAAATTTTTATGTCACAAAATGAATAATCTCCTTTTCAATGCTCTTCTTAAAAAAATTGTATAAAATGTATTTCCTGGCTAGAAAGAATTTTCAAGCCAGAAAAATTGGAAATTTTTTCTGCATTGATATTAAATTTCACTTAAAAAATAAAGATCTCTCTCAACTTGACCACAGAGCTTGTAAAAAAAATGCTTCCTCCTCGCGTGATCAAGACATAAAACAAGAGATTTCATTCATAAAGCACCAAAATAATATACAAGCTATATGCTGCAATATATTCTTAAGCATTTCTTCTGCGATGCGCACACACATCACTCTCCCATGGCCCATTGATGGTGCAGAGGTACACCAAAAGGAATTTCACTTGTCAAGGTGCTTTTCACCGTGGTGTGTCTACCATTTTGGACAACATCACGAGGCCCCACGCGATGGTGGATGGCGATCTGTAAATCAGCGGCAAATCGCTGTCAACAAGACGTGAGAAGAAGCTGCAAAATGGTGAGGGACTTCCGCATGCGAAAACTGATAAATCTCATGTCAATTGCCAATTTCGACGAGTCCTCCGTGGATGTCGCGGCACGCCGGGGTGACCACGATGAGTGCACCAGAGAAAAGCCACCAGTTGGAGATAACAAGCGCCATTTATTCCATTAAACTCACGCAATGCAGCAACCTCTTGCGCGGCACAATGTATTTATGGGGGTCCCAAGGCTCCGCTGATATGGCCTGGAAATGCATCCAAAGATACCTACATACACGGCGTACACACATGGGGTCCATGCAGTGCACACACCGAATACTCTGTTGACTTTAATGTAGCAATTGCCAACGTCTTGTGCATGCAATACCTGAAATTGCTGGCATTACTCTCTCTTGGGCAGCAAAGAAATATTTTTGCGGGTGCTGAGAAATGTTTTTTTTTCTTCAGCAATTGCGATGGGAATGAAGATATTCATCCTGCAGCACAGAAACATTCGCATCTCTGGCTCGGAGGAGTTCATTAGGGTTCAATGAATCCCTAAATTTTTAGGGAAAATTCGTTTATTCTTGTTGAATTTTTTTTGTACTACTGGCAAATGAAAGTTATCTTTACCATCTCGGGTTGATCTTAAGATCATTGGAGAGGGAAAATCTTTAAAATTTCGATTTGAGAAATTTGTAATACTTTATTATAAAAAAAAACTTTGTGATCTCGGATTTAACATTTTGCGATCTCAGTTTGAATAGTTTGTGTATTCAGGTTAAAGACTTTGCGGTTTTCGATCGAAATTTCCGATCTTAGGTTAAACATTTGTGCTTTCATTTTAAATACTTGCAGTATTTTTTTTTTAATTAAAACTTTGTGTTCCCAGGTTTAACAGTTTGCGATCTCAGGTTTAATACTTTGCGATTTTCGATTAAAACTTTGCGTTCTCAGGTTTAACATTTATTTCTTAGGTTAAGCATTTAACGTATTTAGATTAAATACTTCGCGATTTTCGATTAAAACTTTACATTCTCAAGTCAAACATTTGGCATTCTCAGTTCAAACTTTCCGTTATCAGATTAAATACTTCGCGATCCTCGATTAAAACTCATCTCAGATTAATAATTTTAGCAAAATTCTTTTCAGCATAAAAAATCCATTTAGACTTTTTAAGCATAAATCTATCAAATAGCCAATTCTGTGATTTCAGAAGCTGGTGGAGGATAAATTTTTTTTATCTCCCAAGATGCTGAAGTTTCACGTGGAATGAGGTGAGACAGAGAATGGAAGAAAATCCAGTAGTCGCCTAATTTAGAGATGTGATCATCATCAAGAAGTCATCCACGGAAGGTGTGTACAAAAGAAGTCTCACATTCTAGCGTGAAGAACGTTAAAGTAATTTATTGCCATTGCAGTGATTTTCATCTTCCGGACGGCAAATCCAACAAATATAAAGAAAAAACCTCCATGCAATTGGGCTTAAGGGGGGCCGCGGGTAAAAACAGCCGGACTTCTTTGCCACCGCAGAGACCTTCCTCCGGGACAGGTTTATAAAAAGTGATTTCAATTTGGTGAAGAAAAAGCGATTTTTTGGGGGGAAAATTGGTGCGATGCGAAGAAGTTGAAGGAAAAAAAAAGTCGAGACCTTTAATGAGATGTAAATTTGCTCAACAACTCGCTCAGCGATTTCTTGTGTCCGGGAATCTCATCTGGCCACATCACGGTGCCCCATCAGCGCAGGCCAAATTGATACACTTTTCGTGGCTCCTTCAGCTGCAAAACATGCAATTTTTCTGCTCGGGCCAAAAACCAACCGCAGCGCCATCATCATGTGAGGTCTTCCTCCTTTTGGAGTTTCGCTGATTGCCATCCAAATCATGCCCAGAGGCCTCATCAGTGGGTGCTTCGTTTTTTTTTCTCAGACAACCCTGCTCAGGTAAATTGGGGAATGTTTGCGGAAGCTAGAGCAATTTACGATGGAAATGACTTAATTGGGCTCAAGGTCTCATCCTCATCTTCCAAATGTTTTTTTTCTTTTTCAGGAGAGGTTGGAGGTCACTGATTTAGATGTAAAAAAAATCATGAGAAAAGAAACTCCCAAAAATTGCTAAATTTTCGAAAAAAAATCCTCCTTTATTGACAAAATCCCCTCACACCATGCCCCGGGCAGGAAGCTGTGAGCAGATGCCAGAGTTCCAAGACCCCGAATTAAGCCTTCGCTCTGACCCACCTCCGAAATCCCCCAAGTCATTTTTGGCAAACAAAAAGACATGGCAGAGCGGGAGGTCTTTGATTTCTCAATTTCACACAAAAGACAATTTTGTAATAAACACCAATCCCATGCTTGTGGGCCAGGAAGCTTCTTGTACCATCTTTTTTTTCTCAATCTCAACATCTTCGTGTACATTTGCATTTAGAGACATTCTGTGTAGGTGAATTTGGTGCGGCCTGAGTGCAGCGTGGATTTTCAGATGACAAACCCATTAAGTGTGGCAAGGGAAGGACTCCATGCACAATTAAGGTACACCACAAATTAATTTCATTCGCAAAATGAATTATGTAATAAAACTTTGATTAATAAAAATATGAGGTCCTGTTTATAAATCTTTAAAAAAAATTATAGAATTATAAAAGATTTTAAAAAATTGTAATAGTTTTTTTTTTAGTGTTGGATAAGAATTTATCCTAGTCTTTTATTTCTGTTTTCTTTATCTAACAACTATTTATTTATTGTTAGAATATTTATATCATTTAAAATAGCAGCTTTATTTTAATATTCATAAAAAAAGTCTAATTTCAACAATATATTTTTATCTAAAATTGAAATATCAAATTTTATCCAACTTTTTTTATCCAATTTTAATTTTTCCATGAAGATTTAAATTTTTTATAAAAAAAACTATATATCCACGTATGTACATACATGAATAATACTATGTACATACTAATTTTCCAATTTTTTTATCCGTATTATCCGTAATTTTAAATGATGTAGAAATGGATTTTTTAATATAATATTGTTCAATTAAAACTTCTGTTAGTTCTTATTTATGTGGATGCATTTTGTACAAACTATTTAAACAAATATTATTTTGTGGATAAAATATGTAGGTTTTAAAATTTTTGACATGTGTCATAAATTTTATCCTAATTTATCCCAAGAAGAAAGTTAATCTTCATTTTCGCTTAAGAAAACTTTAGAAATTCATGAAAATTGTTTAAAAATCTTAAGAAATCTCTATTTATTTTTTAGTCTCAATTTATAAAAGAAATTTTCACCATGTACACCACACTCTTGGCAATTGAGCCACCTTGTTGGTAGAACAAACAGTGAGTGTTGCTCAATTTTTGTCACAAGAGAATAAGAAATGTAGATCGCATATCAGTGGGGAATTTCGGAGGCGTACAAAACACTGTCAAGAAGCAATTTTCGTTGATTTTGACGAGAAGTATAGAGAACTGTGTGTCTTTGTCTTTTCTACCATGTGGAAAGCTTCCTCATTGGAGGTGAAAGAAGCCAAAAGAGACGACGTGTGAATGAAATCTCGTCATTTCTCACGTTATATGACTCAAAAAAAGTGATATTATAAGAAATATTTCTCCTCGCGGGCATTCTTCTCTCTTTTGCCCATTTGAAACAATAATAATTTGATCATGGTCGTACGATTCCATCAGTCACCTCTCAAATTAGGCGGGAAAATTATATTATATCGCTCTGGGATCTGAGCTGATTTTTGGGACGCCGACGAACGGAAATTACGATGGGTCATTTCGGTGAGACAAATTTCATGATGAAAATTGGTATGGGAATGTTTTTCTTGTGTAGTGCTTCCCATTCTATATAAAATAAATTTCCTATCCCCCAAACAAACGTCATCTTCCCATCATAAGAAACAGACGCGCGATATTTAAAGACACACCAAGGTAGGGCTATGTGATGGGGACATTAGAGAAAAAAGCTAAAATACAGGTAAGATCTAAGGTAAAAAACGCTCGAACTTGATCTCTTGATCTCAAAATTGAAAGTATATTTGCCAGGAAAAGAGTGCTGGTATATACAATAGTAATTATAATGACATCGTTGCTTTATGATTAATTGATGTAACTGTACCAAGCCAAGGCTCACCTGAGCATGCCGCATAAGTTCTCGCAAACTCAATTGACTTCGATTTGTTTTATTTATTCAAAAAGCATCTTCATCTTGCTCGATAATTGCATAAGTTCACCCGAAGTATTCTCAAGGCACAAATCATTTTCATAGAGCTACAAACGGGAAGATGCCGCGCGCAATTTCTGCCACTCTCAGGTGGGTAATTAGCTCTCTGAACTTCTTTGTGTCATCACTCATTTAATCGCTTAGCTCCAGAGATCTTCTTTTCTGACTTTGCATCGAACTCCCCGCGCCTCAAACGGTGGAATTATGGTCATTTGTAGTGCGGAGTTTCGCGTGAAAAAGTGATTTTCTTCGGGACATGAGCAGCAGGAAGTATTAGAAATTACCTCTGAGATTTCTTTTCTTTGCAAAAATTACTTTAAAATCAAATTAAAATCAAACGATGGCAATGGGATTGAGAAGAGACAATGTAGAATTTAATTGTCAAGACAATTTTTCAAGTCAAATGTTTTTTTTTTAGTTTTCCAGTGTTGTTTTGCTAGAACTAGGGTAAAAACTTTCATTGGAACAAATAGCAAGGTGTTAATTGCCTCAATTTTTAAACAAATTTAGTCAATTCTCATTCAAAATCTAATTAATAATTATTCTAAATTGAGTCAATTCTCATTAAACATTTGAGTCAATACTGATTCAATATTCAGTCAAATTTCATTAAAAATTGGAGCAAATTCTCATTCAAAATTGGAGCGTATTCTCATTCAATATTCAGTCAATTCTCATTCAAAATTGGAGCAAATTTTCATTCGTAATTGAATTAACTCTCATTTCAAAATTGAAGCAAATTCTCATTCAATATTCAGTCAATTCTCATTTCAAAATTGGAGAAAATTCTCATTCAATATTCAGTCAATTCTCATTTCAAAATTAGGGTAAATTCTTATTCAATATTCAGTCCATTCTCATTCAATATTCAGTCAATTCTCATTTCAAAATTGGAGAAAATTCTCATTCAATATTCAGTCAATTCTCATTTCAAATTGAGAGAAATTTCATTCAAAATTGAATCAAATTTTAACCAAATATTTGTCAATATTTAGTCAAATTTCACTCAAAATCGAGTCAATTTTTAATCAAATATTAACCAATTCTTGTTACATTGACGAAATATTTGGTGAAAAAAAAAAATCAAAGATCAATCACAAAAAGAAATCAAGCAACAAAGCTTCAAACCAAATGCCATGAACATCAAGAATCTCAATCCCTCCAGGTGGAATTGACATAGAATTATGTCTGGAGTGTCTGATGAATCGTTCCTGCGATGATTGCTCTGGATTGCCAAGGTTGTGCCTCCAAGACGATGAGAGAAAGAAAGATGTTTGTGATGACTTTGCATTGTCTAAAATTTTATTAATTTTATTGTATCAGCCGCGATGAATGCGGTGAATGGGAATCTTAATTATCGATCAATTCAATGGGGCCCATCTTCAATGGTGCGCAATGGCTCACACAGTGTGAAAAGGATCTTTGATTGATCGCCATGGACCATCATGATCTCGATCGTGCGCAAGATGATGATGAAAATAAAATTAAATAACAAAAAATTCCTCAATCTGCGCTGCAGGCTAAAAATTGGAATAATGATAAGGCTCTCCTCTATGCCCATCTGTTCCAACCATGGTGCGAAGTACAATCAAATTAATTCCGGTCATTCGCCCATGGATTTTCTCACACACACACGGGGCTGCGCGGATGATCAATTCCGATCACTTTGCTAAATGAACTCAAGAAGCCCATTAGGATTGGTAATTGTCTTCTAAAATGTTTATTTGGATTTAATTATACACCGAGCCGCCCAGACTTTTTTTTACATCTCATTCATTTTCATTTCTTTTAGCATACCAGCGGAAAGCCCAGCGTCCACTTGCAATTGTGCAATTTCTGTAATAAATACACAACCATACAAATGATAATTCTCCCATCCTTTGTAATTGCAATGGATTTTTGCTCCTCGCCATTTGATGCTTAATTGCCACGCTTTAAGGTTGCGTTAGAAGATATTATTCTTCTCCGGGGAGATTTTGCTTCTTTACTTTTTTTTTCTTGTTTTTGTTTTTGTTTAATCTTATCGCTGAGGTAAACTCACCTGTCTTCCGTGGATATGCGAATGCGCACATTAGACCCTTTTGCACCTTTGAAGCCCATATTGCAGGTGC
The DNA here is from genome assembly GCF_024334085.1 of Lutzomyia longipalpis. NCBI lineage: Eukaryota > Metazoa > Arthropoda > Insecta > Diptera > Psychodidae > Lutzomyia > Lutzomyia longipalpis. Next base: position 1,284,725 of record NC_074710.1, read on the forward strand.
TGATGGACATTTATCAATCTCTGCAGATTCTCATTTTTCAATGCGAAGTCTTCTCTTTTTCTCACCACCTTCCCAAGCATCTCTATGTATGTACATAGCGAAGAGAATATGTTTTGTGTGAGCATAATTCTTTTTTTTTTGCGAGATTCCTCTTGGACAAATTGAACAGTTAACCAATGTTTATTGCACGAAAGGAGGAGCAAATATTGAAGAAACTCAAGATGCGCGATCTCACTTGAACTCTATTCCATTGCACATTATATTCCTAACATTTCCGGAATTATTCTGCAGAGAATCCATCAGACTGAACTTTTTTTTTTTCAAGCTTCCATCATGCCACAAAACAAGGGTACATATCAGTGATATCACTACAATATATATCTACATACTCACACCCAAACAACATATGTTAATTGTATGTTATTTGCAGAAGGAGATTAGTGGTCGCGTTTTTTTCTCCACTCCTTAACTCCCAACATGCCGACCCCAAAGAGAGATGCGCACGAGGTCCCGAAGAAGGTGGGCACAACATAAGGTGAAGTCAATAAAATGCATTGAAAGGAAAATTTGCAATCGATCGAGCAACTTTGGTCATAAATCTGCTCATTTGCTGCTGGTTCTTCGCCACTCTCCGCAATCGCCACTAAATCACCATGCTTGCGAATCTTTTGGTACACATCGAAAGGGGTTTTTAATGATAAAATTCGCAGTCGATTTGTCGGAGCAATTTTGACCTTATTGCACAGCGCACACAACAAACGCAAAAAAAGCAAAACATCCTCATCCTCGCCACTCTTTTGTTGCACACATGGGTTGTATTACAATTATTTAGCACATCATTTAAATGCATTATGATCCGAGCAATTTTCTCAATGGGGCATCTTAAAAAGGTATTTTATGGTTCTTACACCACATTTTGCCTTCTCCATCACACGAGGAAGTTGTATGTAAGTGCCCTTTTGCACACCGCACGGCCCCAGAGTTGTTTGCTGATGGTGCATTAAATTTCACATTGGCACCACTCATTTTCGTGTATATGGCATGATTGAGTTAATTTATATTAAGAGATGATTTCACATTTTGCCTGGACAAATGAGGATGAGCATTGGGGGTGGATAAGTACACAGAAAGGAGTTTATTCGTTTCAAGGACTATAATTCAAAGAAAACATTTTGAATAAATGTACATAGTATTTTTTGAAAGATCAAGAAAAATTTAGATCAACATATCACTATCATTTTTCATAATTAATAAGCTGGGAAAACAGAAACTCCTTCATTAATTTTAATTCAAAACGTTCAAAAAGAAAGAAAACTATCTCATTAAAAAAATTCTTCATTATTGTATCAACGTAGATGATCAATTATTGTTCAATCTGAGACAATATTTGCTCAAATTTTGCTCAATCTGAGTGATAGACAAAGATTGTTCGATTGTTGGTCAATCACTAAAAATCTGTGCTGCACATGGAGACTGATTGATGAAGAATTTAAGGAACAATATTTTGTCAACAGTTGATTAATCGATGATTAAAAATTGATTGAGTTAAAATTGACTCAATACTGATAGTGTCAATATTGAGCCAATATAGCTCCACATAGAAAATGAATTATTGAATACTCAGATTTGAGTTCAGATTGATTAATAATTGATCAATCATTGGACTGACTCAATTAATATATCAATTATTGGTCAATCTTTAATCAATCTATTTGATTCAATCATAATTGAGCGCTTGTTGACCTAGTCAAATTATTTACTGAAATTACTTAGAATATTGCACATAATGTTTTCAATTAACCGCCCTTTTGGCAGAAAATTTCGGTACTGCTGGACGATCCAATTGGAGTACGTATATAACTCAAAGGTGGCCGCATTCTCCTTTGCCTTCTGGCCACTATACACAATAATTGTCTCGATGATAGAGTCTTTTTCAATTAAGTGGCTCGGTGAAGTGCTCAATTAATTGGCTGACCCGCTAAAAATCACTCCCTTTGGATGACCCCCACCCATTATTTTCCCCACAGTGAATACCTCGCGCCTTTTTCGGCATCTCCGTCCCCCGCGCTCCGAAGGAAATTCCGTGGAAAAGTGCATTAAATTGCTCTTTCACTGCTCATCCACAATTATGTACGTACACCACACGGCCCAACGATACCTATCAATGCGTGAATAAATTGCCAATGTACTGAAGGTAAATTGCATGCAATTTTTTCGCGATGAGGCGTGAATCGGAGCACTTTGGCGTGAGAAATGGTGGCACAAATATCAGTTTGGGTCGTACACAACACGGAAATTTGCCAATTAAATGTCTCCCAATGGGTGCTTTGAAATTGGAGCATAGCATCGAGGACGAGGCCCTTCCACACCCAATGGATGATTTATGAGCTTATTATAAAAGATGCTCTCAGCTTTTTCCCCCTGATTGCTCTTGTGTCCATAAACATCTCAATTATTTCTTTGCTGTGTGATCCCGTGAGATGGCTTTTGTCTCTATGGTCGCATTCATTTTTCAAACGCGTCGAAATGGTCACAAAAGACGGTGATTTTCCTCTAGTTGCTATGGCGCAATATTGACTGTAAACTTCTCCTTTTTTTGCATCAAACTTCTTCTCAGGTGGATATAGATGAGACCTTTCAGTATGAGCAACATTGTGCGCTCTTTCCGCGATTGAGCGAGAGCAATCAAAATCAAATTAAGAGATCCGCTCGAACTGATTCCATTGTGTGTGGGAATGTCATTTTCACTGTGCTCAGCAAAAATTCAATTCCTGGGTCATCGGGGACATTGAGAAAAAAAACGTCCCTAATTAACCCATTTGCAGCTTTCTTCAATTTCTTCGTTACTTCCTTAGCAATACCTTTGATAAAATTTAAATAGTTGTAGGTAATAGAAATATTTTAATAATAATTAATTTTTAACGTATTTTAAGCTTTTAATGCAGCAATAAAATTTTATGCCCTGCAGAAGGACTCATACTCCGAAACGTTGGCAAGAATAAAAAAGAATTAGCCTAAAAACGACCGAAATTTTTAAAAGTAATTAAAAAATGGTTTAGTACTTCTAGGGGGTGTTTTTATACACCTAAACACACTAAACTCCTAAAGAAGGGTAATCTCTTTCTTGATTTCTTTTTTTTTTGGTTTATCATATATACTCTCTTTAATCTGAAATTCATTAAACAACCAACAATGGGTTAATTTCCTTCACGAGTTTTTTGTCCCTCCAGACTGCCAAGTGTGGTGCGAGAAAAGCTCACACAGAGCAAAATTGCTTTCCTTGAAAATGATGACATGAGAATGAAGCTTTTTTTCTGCACCACACACGAAAACCACACACACACCTCGCATAGTCTTTGACCCAGTAATGGGGCAAAATCGATTTTGACCATTTGATCCCGACGATCTCCACGACTCACAGTGAAATGATCAATTTTCCCAAACACCCATATTGCGATCGATCGATGCTAAATGCGCACCGCGATCTCACCGATTATTTATCAACGTCATGTCACACACTACTCAATACAAAATCCATATGCGCGCCTTTTTTTATCGCCCCCCTCTCCAAGAGTTTTTTTTTATTATCTTCCTCAACACTTTGTATATCTACAAAACTGTCCATCAACACAATTTTCTTTGAACAATTCAAATAGTTCCATCGTGTGATGTACCATTAGACATTTTTGATGTAAAATTCTCCGCCGCGGTACTCTTGGGCCGTGTTGTGAGGTGTTTCCAGGTGAGCCTACACATGTGTGTGGCGAAGAAGAAGAAGAAGAAAAAAAAGAGCTATTGGTTGCTTTTGTCTTGGCGCACTGTGACTCCTTTGGAAGCAGTTGCCCCGAAGAAGTCACTCTTTGGGCCGCAAGATGTTGAGATACAAACGATGATTATGCAAATGATTGAACACCTCACAGAGTGTATGTGGACGATAATATTTCATGTGATGTGTGAAGTTTCACTTGTTCACATATTTCCATCTTCTTCCACCGATATAACATCACGAATCAGTAACGCGCTTTTAATTTTGATTGCATTTGACGGTGGAAAGCAAACAATGTTCACTTGCAATTACCACATTTGACAGAGACGAATTCATTCGGGCAACAAACACCCATTATAGTGTTTAAGACACAATGTGAAATCTCCATTTTGCTATCATCTCATCATTTTCCTCTTGACCCCTCTCTCACTGAAAAATCTCCCTTTGTACGCGAGAATGAAATTCAAGAAAATGGAGATATTGATCGGGTTCGTTGCCTATGTGACCGTTGAAGTCTTTCGTTTCCGCACCATCTCCGTACAGCACAACCATTGCCTTTATGGAAAAATTGCACATTGACCACGGCTCTGTGCTGCACACGCAAAAAGTGCAGAGTTTTTCCGCGGCTCCATGAGACAAAGTTTATGATGTAAAAATAAGGCAGAGTTATTAAGTAAGACGAATGGTAATTTCATCCTTTTGTTCATCAATAGAAAATAGCATACACACACAATCATTCTCCCTTTTGCCGATAAGTGCATAATATATATTTTTCTACATAATATAACACCTCTTAGATGCTTAAAAATTACACTATATATAGCCGCATTTCAAAAGCTTAAAAAGTTTTTCCCGCATTTTAGAAAATTAAAATCGGTTCTCATTACCGATAACGAAAACGAATGCATCAAACGATGCCGCGCTTCTTCGATTATTCACCCATTTAACACTCTCGCGGCGTATTGTATAATTAAACTCCTTTCAGTTTTAAACTCACACGGCGGGACTAAAGAAATGCGTCTCGCGCGATCTCACAATAGATCACCCACAACACGATTGATTTTTTTATGGGCTGCATCTAACCCACCAGGGCGGGCAAATACTTACACCAAAGGTAGGTACTCTCTGTGGGTTTTAGGTGAGGTGGTCTGCACAGAATGCCGCAAAAGAATGGAGATTTAAGACATATTAGATGAAGAAGCAAAAGAAAAACAATATTGCGGAGATTAATTTTTTTTATCTTTACGTTAAATGGAGAAACTTGAAAAGCATTACAGGAAAGTTTTCACTCATTCCATTTGGGAAATTACTTTTAAAAATTTTTATTTAGCTCGTTATGAAAATACTTTTTTTTTTCAAATTTTTAATCGTTTATTGGACTTTTAAAAATTAAAAATTAAATTTGTTTTCTAATAAATATTATTCTCTTTTTTTCGTTTACTTATTATGTTAATAAAAAAAGAAGAAAGTAGTTTGAAATGAATTTTAGAAGTTAAAGAAAATGTTTTTGAAAAACTTATTTAGTCTAAATTTTAATTTCTTTGAACTTGATATGTATTTTCTGACGTTAGGTTTTCTTTCGAACGTTTTTTCTAAATTTTTTGTTTTGTTTTCTAAAATTTTTCTTTTCATTAGATCTTCATTCTAACATTAAAAGTTAATTTTCGAAAGTTGCTTTTCTAATGTTCTTCGGTTCCTAACGTTTAAAATTTCTAATTGAATGTTTTTTCTGGTGTTATCGTTTTCTTTTCATTTTTTTTTAAATTTTACACTTTTTCTAATTTGATATTAATTTTTTTTCAAACATTGTTTTAACGTGGTTTTCTTATAGTTTTAGCATTTTATTTTGCTTGACGTTTCTTTTCTAACGTTTAAGATGTCTGTTCTAGAGTTCATCATATTATTTGTTTAGTTTGACTATTTTTTTTCTAACATTTGACGTTTCTTTTCAAATGTAAAACATTTTTTTAAAGTAGTATGAAATTAATAATTTTAATTTAATTATTTTCTTTTAGCAAAAATACCTTTTACTTTGAAAAAGTAATTTCTTTCTTTAACTTTTATACGTAAGATCTGTAGTGTACCTTTACTACATTTACTTTTATTGGAATTTTGCAAAATGTATCCACCTCTAATTTGAAATCTCTCATATAGTTGGATCAAAATCTTGTCTTACCGACTAAACACGACAGATGGTTCTCAATAGAGAGGTCAAAGGAAGGCAAAAAGTACAATTTTAAAAAATCCCAACATGGCCTCTCTCTTTGATCTTCTTTATACCTCCTAAAATTTTTGTAATTAACTTGTAGGTGAGATCGCCTATTGATGGCATCGATGCCAACCCCATAGAGGAGGAGAGGCGAGTTTTGGCATGAGAAGTGCACGATAAGAGCAATAATCTGACCCACACAAATAAAATCCTTCCCGGGGGTATCGATCAACCGCCCACGGCGAGGGGTGTAACAATGGGCGGGAATAATTATAACCCTAAGACTAATTCGATCTCTATATTGCGCACACCACACTGTGATCTATAGCTTTTCTACACGCTCATTCATCGCACCCACCTCCGGACGCGATGGAAATTGCAAGCTTGAAAAAAAATTGGAACGATCGCCCGGTGATTTTGTTGCGCACCAAAGGATCGCCATGGTGAGATCGCGCGCGCCATGGCTAAGAGATCGGCAGGCGTCTGGTGGAATAATGGAATGGGGCACAAATGCGAAATGACAATCGCTCATCTGGCTAGCGATTGAAATTGGCATGCAACTCGTGTTTCCCGATGCAATCGCTGAATGTAATATTGGCATAAAAATATTGCCTTTGCCCGGGTGATGTGGCAAAGAAGATCACCACCATTCTTGACCTCCGTCGCACATGCCAACAATTCGGTTCAATGGCATCGCGGAAAAAAGACATTGCTGAGACAAAAAAAAACCGCGTGCACGTCCCCACGCTTCTGGCTCTCTAGGTAGGTACCTACATATGTATAGTGAGACTCCGTTGGGTAAACTTCCGGATTGGAGATTGCGGAATGCGCGAGTCAATTGAGTTCTCTTGTGCACACTTTTTGGGCTTCCCGCCACCCTCCCGACCAATTCAGCAATATTTGTTCAATGTGATCGCACGCGCGCAAGAGAGAGAAAGAGCCCTGATGGTTATGGGGATATTTTAATGAATTTATATTATATTGTGGAGCTGAAGATGGGTTCTCTTCTCTCTAAGCTATGGGTTATTCTTCATTTTGCAATATCTCTCCCATATGCGAGGTACAAATGCATATATATAAAATAACATTATAAACTATTTCCATTCGCCCATTCTTTTGCCCATACGGCCCCGTTCAACAATAATCCCCAACATTGGCTGATTTATTGGTTTCGCGAATATTTTTCCTATCTCCCCGTCCCATTGTTTCAATTGTAGCATTTTCGCAATCAGGCTTTCCACCTCTATTCGCGTCTTTATCTCCACCGCGCACACACAGGAGACATGCTCGCGAATTGGAGAGATCCTTGGCGAAATTGGGAGCACAAAAGAGATGGAGGTTGGCCAGGCCATACACCGGCTTGTAGAGAGAATTGGTTGGAGGAAAGGAAAAGAATTCAAACACAATTGTGGCGTGAGAGTGCTATGCATAAAATCCTCACCACTATATGCCTTGGATGCGGCACGCAATCCCAAATAGATTTATCACACGGCCCAGTGCAATTGTATTGTCTGCCAGAATGGTCAAATACGTGCAAGGTCAATTGAGTGAGATCAATTAATTCCAATGGTACTCGCGGGCTCCTCTTCTCTGGAGCTCTGTGTGGCGTGCCCAACTCTCAATACCCCCCACACAGCACACCCAAACCCCGGCGATCATGGCGATAGCTCTTGAGGGAATTGTAGGTGGAAATAGGGCCCCATTGAGGTGCGCACTCTCTCTTCTTTTTCTTTCAAATTCAAGCCCTCCAGGGTGGGAATGGTTGTCGATCTGCATTCCCAAGTTGTTGCCTATATGGCTCTTTTCTTCTTTTCACCGGGACGGAAATGCTCAGCGATGGACGTGAGGAATCCCCAAAGGAGAATTTTCTCCATCAAGGAAGTGAGCTGAATATCAATGGACTCAAATGTACTTTGTGTACTTCCTAAACTTATATACATACATAGTTTAGGTAATTTCGGATATTAGGTATGGGAAAATGGGAATGAATGAGCTTATATGACTCTTTACCTATCCCAATTTAATGGACTGTTGGATGCATAAAAAAACGGAAAGAATTTTAAATATCCTTAAAGAGAATGTTAAATCTTTTCTTAACGGAAAAAAATCACGAAAAAAAGGCAAAAAAATAAAAATAAAATTTAAAAAAAAATCATTTTCTTATTCTAGATAGTTTAGAATAAATATTTTAATTTAAGCCATTCCTCCCTATACACTAAAAATAATTTTAGTAAATTTTCTACTAAACTTCTCGTTAATGCAAATTAGTCCATTTTACATGAACAACCGATAAATTTTCTGAGTGTTCAGTTAAAATTTACAATCTGTTTAGAGAATTTTTTAAATGTTTAGTTTCTGTTTCTCCACTTTTGCTATTTATGGGAAAAGCATAATATGTTGATTATCACTAAATATAGTATTTATGAAAGCTTTTGTAATGGAACGGAAGCTAAATAGCATCAAAATGGAATGAAAATCAAATCGATTGGAAAATTTATATTTTATATTTATTTTTAAGCTTTTAAATTTTCAATCGATGCCTATTCGTGCTTTTTTAGTAAAATTATTTTTAGTGTGTAGTTTTTTACATCCTTCAATGGCTAATTTAAATTGATATAATCAGCGTTAACTATTACATCGTATATAGTTGACTTACCTATCTATCAATGAAACCACTAATAAATAAATTTATTAAAATTCATTTAACCAACCCATGTCTCCCCTATATGTAGCAGTTAAAGAAATACAAATAAACTATCAGTTCAATTGATTAATTTTGTATTTTATGTTGAATTTTCTTCTTCACAGAATTTTTTTTGGATTATTTATGAATTTCAGTTAATTATAAATAACCCGAAAAAAATCAAATTGAAATATTTCGGTTGGTTCACCACATCTGTGATGTGCACACAAGGTGCAATTTGGCCGTTGAATTAACCCATCTCCGACGGGGCATTGAGCACAGTGAGAGAGAGGTGCAAGAATGCAATTTATATGAATTTCGCACACAATAAAGTATGTTTGGGAACAATTGATTGAGCTGAAAAAGGGGCAAGGAGGCAGTCAGAGAAAAAAAAGCAAGAAGTCGATTCGACTTGGGAGTGATGCACAGTGAGGTGATTGTTCAATAAATTGTTTCAAAGTCATGAGGATCACCCGAAGAGGTTGGCAATTGGAGGCACTTTTTGTTTGGGTGCGCGCTGTTTGCGGGTAAATAAATAAAATTCAATTGTCGGGCACAATGCACACACGTCATAAATAACTGTGGCAAATGAAGAAGGTATATATGGCAAACAAACCACAATTGGAGAAGAGAAATAATTTGCCCCGAAGGGGACGCGATTGTGTTATTATTTATATCGGGGTATGCGATGCTATATTGAACGGATCGACCTATTTATCGCGCAAGAATTCAATTTTTCGTTCGATGGCACACGAGGAGTGAGAGGGCAATGGAATGAGTGAGAGAATATTGCTTTTGGATCCCGCGCTCCTCGGGTGTGATTTATTTGACAAAGGGGTCAAAGGGATTGCACCCATTTGAAGTAGGCAATCATATTTCCCATTCTCATGGGATTTCTTTCCATCGTGACTTTCCAACGTAATTTCTCTCGCACCGCAGACTAATCTTTTTTTTTTCTTTTTCTTCTTCTACCTCATCTCATTTGAACGTCTAGCATTCGACAATTTTTTTTCGTCTTTCTTTCTTATGGTACCTATGTACATATAGGTAGAGGTTCGGAATCAATTAATCACAGACACTGTCAAATTTGGAGATGATTCTCCATGAGGTACAAATACAAAATAATGATCGTCATTTAACGCAAATTCTGTCGGAATCTCGGGTTTCTTCTCGCACCACAGCACCACACAGGGACCCCATTGTGTTGTCATTTATCGTGGCACATCATTAATCCACATTTTTTTGTATTATTAACCACCACCCCACACCAAGCTTAAACGTGCATTTTGCGCCATTACCTCCAAAAAAAGCATCTACATATATGGACACGGTCAAGGGGTCAAATGATTGTCCATAATTAGATTTCAATACGTTCAACATGTCATCCATCTCTTTTGATCCATCGAGAAACTCTTCAATCGAATTCTTTTGCAGCTAATTGACGAAGAGCACGATGTGTGGCTCACAGAGATCATCTCACAGGAAAAAGGATAATTTTATTTCTCCCAATTAATGACAAAGAGGAATAAATGAAAATAAAAAGCTAACAGAAGTTCTATATAATAAAATTAGAATTGGGGACTCTTGAGGTTATGAACGTGAGGACCTTACTACGAATAAGAGAGTGTACTAATCAACCGAAACTTAAAAACATTTTGACCAAAATGTGAAAAATTAATTTTCAAAAGGACAGATAAATTTGAACAAAATGAGAGAAAAAAAATTAATTATTCTTCTAAAATTTCCTCTAAAATTCTTCAAACTTCCAAAATTATTGAACTTTCCCTTAGGTATAGTTTCAAAAAAAAAAATTAAAGAAAAGAAGAAATATTTTTAAAAAATCTTTTTATAATTATTTGAATTTAAATTTAAAAACAACGCACTTCACAATTTTTGTTTCAAAAATTTCTAATAATAAAAATATAGTTCAGTTCAATTTTTACATCCTGTAAAAAAATAATTCCTTACTCATATCTTACAAAAAAAATTTAACATAATTAACACTTGAGGATTCGATATTCTAAACTCAAAATTTGATCTTAATTTTGTCTCAAAAGGAAAACTTTTTTTTTTCCAAATCTTTCCATATGCTTAACCCTTTCGCGTCCACGTGAAACATTGAAACATGTGTTCCTTTATCACGATATTTATTCTGAGGACGCTTAAAGAGAACTTTTCTCAGTAAGAACGCTTTCTTTAGTCTCTTTTGCTTGAATTTTAAGCATTTTAAACTTGGAAAAATAAATGTTTCATGTTTGGATCTATGCATGACCTAATGAATGTGAAAGGGTTAAAGTAATTGAACTTACAGATATAGAATTTAAGACGAAGAAAGTTAAATAGATTTGTTTTGTGGCGATTAAAAAAATTGAAAATTCGATGGTCAGAACAATTCCCAATGGGTTAAAAAGACATAAGATTATTAAGAATTTTTTAAAGAAAGCTTTTCCTCAATGTCCAAACGAGCTGATATTTTTTTTTTACTTTTCTCAGAACTTATATATCGGATTTATGCTATTTAATTCATAATACCGCACTAGTCGCTGAATGGAAAAGTTGTGCTGGAAAAATTGTGCAAAAAAGCAAAACAATTTTCCACCAAGAATTGCCTCTGCGTGAAAAATCGTCTCAGCAAGTGAAACCTTGTCGACTTGACCACATTTTGAGCTTTTAAACAATTGTCTCTCTCGCATTGCATAATCAATTTAGTTCAATTTCATTGTTTTAGCACAAGAACACGGCAAAAGTGTCTTATGTGCGATTTTGCAAGTGCCACGGAGACAATTTCAGCTGCTTTTTTATACATACTTATATTATTCAAATTATCCACAGTAATTATGGTTTACAACTGTAACATATTATGATGTCTATGAATGGCGAAAAAAAAAACAACAGCGGCACAAAAAGCTCGCGACATACAAATTAAACTTTCAATGTCAAACACACGGCAAATTGCTTGAAAAAGTAACTATAACGCGAAACTGTGTCTCCTTCGTGGACGCCACAAGAGCTGTTGTTTGTTATATGTTGTGTTGTATTTTCTTGTGCCACAGAGACGCTGGGTTTGTGCTCCAGTGATTTTGTATTGAAAAAGAGGTTTTCTTTTGTATTTTTGGGATCCCACATCTCCCGCATGGATGACTCTTTGGATGGTGGATCCAACTCCACCAACAACAAAAAAAAGATGCAACAATTTAATGTCTTTTTTCGACGTTTGAACATTGTAAATTAACTACCCATTTCTGGTGGTTCAAGAGCAGCAGAGCACCCATAAAAAGAAACGCGTCCTCACAAAAACTTGCCCACACTTTAGTCTAATTAACTTTTTTTTTCTTCTCAAAACCACGGTATGCATACCCCCCTCTTGGTGCTCTGGAAAAAACAAGGAGGTTTTTCTGTCCAGATGCTGATGCCAAGGTGCGCAAGAGACGAGATTTATGCCGTGTGTCAGTAAAAAAGGGGTAGGAATTGCAGATTGTATTATAGAATAAGGGGCACATCATTCAGAGAAAAAACGTCTTACTTTCCAAAATTCTTTTCGTTTCAATTGAAATAATGAGTTTATTACAATAATTAATTTTAAAAGTTCTAAAGAAAGTTCTTATATGTTGCAGGTTATATATTATAAGACTTCAATGAATAAATAAATTTAAAGATTTGAAATTTTTCTTATAATTTTTTTAAAATGATTCTTCAACATAAATTCATAAAGGAATTATCATTGGGAATTTTTCTACTTATGATTCAAATTAAATGTTTTAAGAAATAATTTTCAATTTTGTAACACTTGACTTGAACAATAATTTATTGGAGTTTCACGATTAATTGAAAGAATTTGATTTTATCATTTATTTATTTATTTTGAAACGAAAATTTAGGGTTTGTCCCTTTTACAAGATTTATTGAAAAAGGGAAGAAGAAAGTAATGATGAAAGAAATGAAAGTTATAAAAAATGCAGTAAAAAAAAGTAAGAATGGAATTTTTTTTGGTCATTTTTGAATCTGCTTCTCGTTTCACAAAATATTTTACTTATTTTACGAAACAATTTCTAGTTTCTCATGTTTCGTAGAATATTTTTCAAGTGTCATACGCTTAAAAAATGACTTGTAGTATTTCTTCAAGGGTACATTATATTTCGTTCAGAACGGATGGAGTTCATCCTATCAGGTAAGTTTCTTAAAATTATCATAAAAAACTTTCAGAGTTTTTTATAAATGCGGTTACAAAAAACATAATTTTTAGGGAAATTTCAATATTATTTTTATACATTTCAAATGAAACTGTGGTTCCAAATAATTGACACAATTTTAATTGATATTTTTAAGAAACTCTCTTGAAAAAAAAATCTCATGCGTTCTGAACGAAATGTAACGTGCCCTTGTTTGAGGTTTCATGAAATGATCTTAGAATCTCTTTCGTTACACAAAACGATTTATTTCATCCCAAAAATAATTTTAAAAAAAATCTAAAACTCTAAGTATTCCATAATCTCAATAACATACCCCTTAGTAAGACGAAGAGCGATTCTTATCCGAATTACTTTGAGCATTTTTTCACGTTTTCGCATGAAATAAAATCTCACTTTTAGTGTTGCACTTTTTGGGAGTCTCGCAAAATTGAATAAATCGCCGCGGGATCGTAAAGTTTGCCCCATAAAGTGTTTAATGGGTTGGAATTGGCTGAAAAAGTAGCTATTTTGTGCGCGGGGGAGACGTTTGGGTAAAAGGAACACAATGAGGTGGTATGGCGATCGGTCATTGGCATCATTTGAGTGCATCGAGTTAATTCATCAATTGTTTGCCGCATTAATTTGCTGGTTAATTTAGAAGTTTCCCAGACCATTGAACGCTCACCCGTTCCCGCGTCCTTCGGAGCTTTCGTTGACCCCACACAGGTAGTCTTGCAATTTTTTTTTTATCCACAAACTTGAAGCTTTCTCGGGGAGTTTTCTTAGCAAAGGGATGAACTTTTATGTAGGGAAAAAACAGCTCGTTGTGGTGGATTTGTTTTCGGTTAGAATTAGACCGCAGAAATATGAAGAAAAAGAAAAAAATCAAGGCAATTGGTATGAGTTCTTGAGGTGTTCCGCATGACTCATCAAACTCAAAGTAGCTGCGAAGTGTGTCCGCTGAATGCATATACGGCAAAATTCCCACGATTCACTTGCACTTTTTCGCATTGCGTGTGAAGTTTCCATGCTCTCAAGCCACCGCACGCGCCACAATTGGCCGTACAAGTGGAAATTGTGCAGCAAAACTCCATAGCAAATAGACCTTTTGTTCTCTTAATTGGAAAATGGGTCCGTTTCCCTTGTCCTCGTACCAGTTGTACGACGACGAAAAAAAAATGAGGTACCCAATCTTTTCATTCGACGCGCGTGATTGTTTCCTCTTGTCTCAAACTTCGCGCCATAGAAGCTTAATTAATGTCATTAAAATTATTGTTTATCCCATGCTTAATAGGTAGGCGATATACCTATTGGCTCTATCAAACAATATTCTCTTCCTTCAGCCATTACACGAAGAGAGACGCACTATGGGATTTTTTTTCATGCGAACGCGCGAATAATTTCACATTATGATCTTCACGATTGCAAACTTTTCCACCAACTGCATATCCGCGCATGGAATTTTCACACCTAAAGGCATCCAAACCGTTCTCTTTATACGATATACCTTTACCATCTTACCTGTGGTAACTGTACAATTCAATCTGGTCAAGATTCCTCCGTGAATCTCATGCAAAATGTTTTGTAAGTCAATATCGAACAATTTTAATTTGAGAACTAACATCCCCATTGCTTTGGAGAATTCGATATTGGAATTTTGCAGTGAAATAGGTGAAGAGATATAACACACAGCCAATGAATTGAAGAATATTGGAAGACAATGCACAATAAAGATGTCCAGATTGGCGTGTTTTTCGACATGATATCGCAGACCTTAATCTTATACTATACACCTAAACATTTGCACATTTTTAGTTGCAAAAAAATAAGAAGAAAACATTCCACATGGGGCTGTCTTATTTGATGAAGTTCTATTTCGTGGAAAAAGTGGGGCAAAGTTGAATATATATGTAAGTATGTAAGGATACCTACAATTCGTTTTTGAAGAATGTTTGATTGGAAATGAAAGGAAGATATCAAGATTTTCTGATTGATTTTTCTAACGATTTTATTTGATTTTTTTTTAATATTTGACTGGTTTTCATGATGATCAACATTTCTTTTTTTATGCTGATTCTTTTCTTTTGCAAATTTTTCACCTTTCTTTGCAATATTTGAAGCTTCTCTTCAAACATTTTAGATGTTTTAAAAATCTAAGACTTCGTTTTCATGCTTTAACATTTCTGAAGATTTTTTTTAGTATTTTTTGTAATATTCGGCAATTACTGGTTCTAAATATTAGCCAGATAAATACCCCCTCGTAGTAATTTGATGAGATTCCCCAGTTTCCCTAAAAAATCAACACTAAAGTAATTTTTCTTCATTTTAGGCACAACAATCCTCCATTTCTTGGTACTTCTTTGAGAGGCTTTCGTAACATCCAAAAATTCACTTTAGTTGGCAAAATTTTTCTTTCAATGCCCTCCCCGTGTTTGTATTCGCGGTCGCGGATGGTAAGTTGCGACCTTCACACTTGGTAAAATGTTTCGTTACAATTATTCCGGTAATTAATGGTGTGCAGAGGTGAATGAAGAGAGAAAAAAGCGAATGCGGTAAGAGCATTGGTATGTTCTTGCTGCGGAAATCATTTGAGACGCTTTTGCTCTTTTTTTTTTCTTTTACAATTTCCGCCAGGGTTAGCTTGAAAGTGAAATCCGAAGCATCTGCTTGATGCCAGTCCCTGAAAACCCAATACATAATGAGATTAAGAAGGTGCGTTATAAATCTCTTTGCACACCTAATGAAGCCATTTGCAGTTGCGAAGGAATGCCAAACATTCCCAAATTACACGGACCGGTGGATTAAATCGTGGCATCGGAGTCCTCGGAGGAAAGGTGTGTGCTCTGCATTTTTTTTCATAGGTATATATAAACCCATGGCGGGGCAATTATGAAAATTGTGGTTTCTCATCTTTTATGGTCGCAACAATAAAACGCAACAATAAAAGTTGCACCCGAAATTAATAAAAATAATGGTCAACTCGGTGACTCTTTGTTTTGGCTTCTGGGGCAATTGTCTCACCAACATAAACCAACTCTCAACGCACGGGAGGGTTAACAAACGAAGGGGTTTTCTTCTCGATATACTTACAACAAAAACCCCGTGACTCCTGGGGCTGTAAATTGCTTCGAAAATGTGTGAGAAGATTCCGTGTAAGTCGTCAGTTGGGCGAGATGACAAAAAAAGGATTATGTGAACCATAAAGTAATACGGGAATTTTTCCTGATTTATGACTTCTTTGTTGGGTGACTTTAAAACCCCTTCTGTGACGTCTTCTTCCTTTTTCTTACCATCCACCCTAATTTCTTTTTGTCCTCGCTCACGGAGTTGCTGTCAATCCTTTTTGAAACGCTTCTTTGCTCTCAAAAGAGATTGCAGAAATTGAGATGTTATAGAAGAGAGTCGTATGAAAAAAAAATCAATGAAAATTTTCTTGAGAAGATTGTACATAACATTCATTTGATTTTTCTTAATGATTGTGACGTTCTTATAATGATTTTCAAAAGAAATATTATAAATTAAAATAAATTATAAATAAACTGTGCAAATTAGAAATCAAAAATCGCAGCTGATTTTCTAAATCTAACTCAAGAATTTAAAGTTTAACGAATTTTTTACCTTTAGAGCTCTGGAATTTTAAATTCAACTCAGATAGGTATTTAAAGTTTGGTTAATTTTCTGACTCAATGCTTTAGGAAATTAAAGTTCTAACTAAAGTTCTAATTTTCCTGTTTATAGCAGTATCTCAAGCTTAATTGATTATCGAACCCAATGTCTTAAAAATTTGCAGTCTAATTGATCTTCTGTCTTAACAATTCTTACCAATATCTCAAGTTTTGCTCATTTTCTGATCCGATACGTTTTAGGACTTCAAAATTCTAACTGATCCTTAATTTTTCTAGATAAGATCAGTACATATATTAAGTCTAGTTGGTTTTATGTTATTGCGTTTCAGACAAAAATCTGAATTTCAAATAATTTTCTGAAATATTACCTAAAGAATTTAATTCTATTTGGTAATCTATCTTTCCGATTCAGACCGATATTTTAAGTTTAGGGCCTTTCGACTTAGGAATTTCAAGTCTAACTGATCTTTTATCTAGATTTTTTTCAAAATATTCTCACAATAATTTAGAAATATTCTGACGCTTTTTTTTTGAAGAAAATGTCACATTGAACAAAAATGTGACCCAATACGACCCCTTTGAACTTCACTTCCTCCTCAAGATCAACGTAGTTATTGCATAAACTCACCTGCAATTTTTTTCTATACACTCTGAGAGAGAAGATCAAGTAATTTGCGTGTGTTGAGACAATTGTAGGCGTGTCCGCGATCCAGATAGAATTAATTGCCATTTCCATCATTGTGTTCAAGTTGGTGCTGCTTTTTTCTGCACTTCTCCCACAAAAGGTGCACTTTTGACAGTGACTTCTCAAGATCTCCACACATGGTGCGCGATACCTGCGAAGATGCCAGGGATATTGCATAACCAGAGCCACTCTCGGTTTCGCGCTCTAAACAAGCAACACAATGGATTATATAGACACCGAAACACAAGCCCTAAGCCCCCTCGAGTGGCAGCAGAAAACTAGGTCATTAGTGAAATATTTGCTCGATTGTTCTCAATTCTTGCGGGAGGCAAAAAGGTAAGAAAAGAAAAAAAAAGCCAATTGAGGTGCAAATCGAATTCCTCGCGGAGGAAAATCCATTCTTCTATCCAAGTAGAGTGGAAATGTTCGGTATTTCACCAGAGAGTGCAATAATCTCCTTGTGTGCCAGGAAGACGCATTGGAACATACAGAGGGAAGTAAGAAAAAAAAAAGCGACACAGCCCAGCAAATCCTCCACTTCAATTGATTTATCGATTGGAGGCCAACAAGAGGCAGCAAAGGTACAAAATACACAAGATATGATTTTTTTGTTGTTGTTACTCTCGAACATCTTCAAGCCAAAAGAGAAGAATTGTTCTTGGGGCATAAAGTGAGGGTGAATGGCGGGAGAGATGGGTGTTTGCGGGTGAAGGTAAAAAAAAAGTCGTGTAAAATATAAATTATAACGAAAACGCAGCGGGAGTTTGTAATTCCAAAGAAATCGCCTCGTACATCAGATCCACTCCCGTTTCTTGTTGAAGACCATTTTAATAAAGTCTCGTTGTGAGCAACACTTGTACATTTTCTGGTGCAAGAATTCCATGGAGAGTTACAAATAAAGAGGAGGAGGATAGTGAGAGCGACTTCTGCAAATACCCACAGCATGTTTGAGAACAAATTCTTAGGAAATCATTTATTGGTCAATTAACATTGATTAATTACGAAAGGTTCGTCCTTTTGTCAGAGCTTTTCACAGTGTGATATTCAGCTGGATATTAGAAGAAAATTTTGGTTAAACTTTAAATTTTTTTAACCAATAGAACTAGAAAATTAATGAGAATCCAAAGTAAATCGCAATTAGTCTAAAAATCAGTTAGAGATCTAAATTCTTGATCTTCAAGAAACTTCTTTATCTTCAATTCTTGATATCAGTTAGAACACTTAATTCCTGATCTTCAAGACATATAGAAAATTCTTAAAAATTTCTGATTTAAAAGTCTGCTCTGAAATCAGTTGAAACTTCTCATTCCTAACCTACAGGACCAGTCAATTTGTTTAAAGAAAAATCAAATTCCTGTATTGCTTGAAAATTAGTTAGAACTCTAGAACTTTAAACTAATAAAACTTATGACTAGAAAATTAATTGATGGATCATGAAATAAATAATTTTTAAAATCTTGACCTTTTAGATCAGTAAATCAGCTTTATCCTTCAGTCCTGGTGGGAAAGAGGGTCAGATAGAACTACAAAATCCCCCAAATTCCTAATGTTTAGAGCTAGAAAATCAATAAAAACCATTTATTTCAGAGTGATACAGTTAGAAAATCAGTTGCAATTTCAAATTCTCAACAATTGGTATTGAATAGTCTGCTTGACAATTTTGTAAAGGAATTGTTCTATAAATTTCAATATCTGCCAATTTTACGTCAGCCTGGCGAGTTTTATCGACAAAAATACGATGAAGAAGGCAATATAAGACCCAGATTTATTTGCCCGTGCAGAAGGGTCTCTTTTGCGATAATTGTGGATGTCGTTCGATGCTATATTGGCCAACAATGGCAACCTCCACTAACTTACGGGGTCATCAATAACACCACACTAAGCCGATTAAGAGAAATCGAGGGATTCTTGGATGACGCTGGATGGAAGATTTAGGTGAAGATCGTTCGATCTCTGGCAAATTCAAAAATATTTCATATCCAAAATTTGAACTTCTGAATAAATTTATTAAAGCTCTCCTTCAGAGGTTTTGCTGAGACGCAAACAAGGACGACCTAACACAATTATATGTGGGAGGAAGCTTCCCTACTGACTTAATCTTCTTTTGCAGAAAAATATCACCGAGAAATTGGATTCTCCGCAGGACATTATTTACAGCCAAAGATGGAAAAGTTGCACTGAAAATCCCTCCAAAAGCAAATCCCTTTATCTATGGTGATGAGGAACTCTGTGTCTCACAGTTGAGGTCACATCTCTAATCCAGATCGCTTGATCTTTTCCCAGTACACTAAAAGACCTTTTTGGGTTGATTAATTGCTTGCGAGAGATGTTCCAGGAATCTCGCAGGTGGGACCATCGTGATCTTGTTTTTCTTTTTTATTGAGAATGTTGAGAATATTTGAAAGAAACCTCATCGGGTGAAGCAGGTCACGGTGTTGGAGATTATTCATCACACCAGGCAGACACCCTCACAAGAGAGACGACCCTCGAATTAACACGAAAAATGTGGAACAATAAAATATTCCAACAATAAATCTAACAAGGGGATAACTTTTTTGGATCATTTTTCAAAAGTATTTTTTCTTACAAAAACTCTGCGGTCGGGATGGCATATAGGATGGTTTTCTTGAGTGTGCTGCTGGTGAAGGTGTCGCTTTGTCACACTGGATGTGTATCGAATTTTGCTGCCTGATGGTTGGAGGGATTGTGAATGTGCGATTCAAGGCGCAGATAGAGCTCAAAAAAATTATTGAAGATTCTTAACGGAAACTAAAGAATTTCCTTTATTTTTTTCAAATATTGAAAATTCTTTTAATGAATTTCCCCACAAAGTTAGAACAACTAAGTTCTTTAAAAAATATTCTAAATATTTACTAGAACAAACATTTATCTCGGAGCGAGATGCTGTCTACCTGCTATTCGTCTTTTGTTACGATGATATACCAAAATTCCATCCCTGGTGGTGTACAGAGGAAACGAGATCACAGCGAAGAAGCATCCAGAGGACAGACGGAGAGAGAGGATGATCATAAAATTCATGAATTATGTGAATGAAACTTGATTTTATTGGGCAACATTTTGTGTCTCATATGAGATGGTATCGAAGAAGGATCATTTGTTTTATTGACGTCCAAATTTATACATAACATCGGTAGACACGAAAAAGAAGTCGCTCCGTGGTGAGAAAGGATAAACGGTGTGGTGGTACATATTAACAAGAGATGGAAAATTTGTTTCATTTTGGGCAGCATTTATTCAGACTTCTTCTTTTTTTTCTGTCGTTGCTGTTGAATAAGACCCGAAGAAAAAACATAACGTCCGCAGTGTCCCACCTGAAGCCACCATGTGAAACAATATTTGGTGATATTTATCTTTGCGCATTTGGTGTGTTGACTCTTTGGCACAGCCAGAGAACATTGCCAGCAAATTTTTGGTGTTTGCACTTGGAAGCTGACACGATCTTATCGCGAGGTTGAATTTTATTCAGCTCGAGTTTGGTGCATAGAAGGACCCAAGCATGAACATAAAATTCACGCAGCAAAGGGAAGAAGAGAATTAATAATTTTTTCTTTTATCTGCTGCATTTTATTCGGAGAGAAAAAAAGCTGCCTAATCAGTCCACAATCTCACCCACAGACGTGCCAAGAGATCTCAGGTAGGGCGCGAAAAAGGTGTGAAAAATAGGGGATTTCCTTCTTGGGCCGAAAATCTCTCTCCCCGGAGGAAAAAAAAACCCCTCAAAAATAAGAAATCATTGTTGATCCCAGAGATGGTTCCATTTGTGGAGGTGTAAAAAGAAAGACAACAAAAAAAACTATAACACGTGTATGACAGAACGGTGGGTAATTTATCAACGAAAGCATGAGGAGGTGAAAAAAAATGGAAATTTCCTTCCAAGAAGTTCACAAGCCCAGAACGCCCTCCACTTACTAATCATCAGGGTTCTTGTTGCCATTTGGTGTGTTGAGAAAAAGAAATGCTCACACAATTGATTTATGAGCTTCACACGCAAGACAAATTAATATAAATATAAGAATCGTGGAGATGGATCACCTCTCTTGTCGTCCATCCACTCCAGAAAAGATATGGTAACATGGCCACGGAAACCCGCATGGTAGACAAAAGAGATCGCACCAAAAACTTATTTAAATATCGCTCAATTTGTATTTTATACGAAAACCTGGAAGATGGGAGAGACGAGAAGCATTCAATGGGGCAATATTATGTTGGAAATACATTTTGGGACTTAGACTTTGACTTAAACCTTTAACTGTAATTAAAATTCTTAAGAGATCGATTTTGTGGAAAATGGGCCTCATTCAGAGATCAAAAAATCCTTGAAATCTTTGAAAGTTATACTGAAAGTTTAAGATTTTAAGCGAATTTCAAAGGTTTTTTGATCGCTGAATAAGGCCAAATATTTGATAGCTTACTAACTCAGCGCTTAGACAAAGGAAAGTTTTATTTAAAAAAAACCCTTAAATCTGACCTTACTTAGGTTCGCCCGAAAAAACTTAAATCTTACTTTAAAGAAACTTAGGCCTGACTTAAGAAAGTTAGGCCAAGCGTAGAAAAGTTAGACCTAGATCAGAAAAACTTAATCCTTGCCTAAAAATTCCAGGTCTTACTTGATAAACTAAAAATTCTGATTGAAGAAATCTTAAGCATGATTTAAAACGTAGTCCAAATAAACATACAAGACTGTATTAAAGGCTAGGAATCCTACTATGAATTAACTATTATGTAAAACATTAAAAAAAAATTCGTATAAAAGAATTAAATAAAATTCTAGGTAAATTAGAAAAAAAAATCTTAATAAAAAAATTTTGGAAGTGAAATTGAAAGAGTTGTGTCAAAAGTCTTAAATTTTCTAATGAAAAAAATCTATTTGCTGATTTATTGGGTCGAAATCAGCAGCATATCACACTTATTTTGACATAAAAACTAATAGATCAATAAAATTAAGAAAAAACTGTCTATATAACGTTGAAATTAGCAACAAATCAAGCTTAAATTGACGTATAAAATCAAAAAAGGATTTAAAAGTAAAACCTTATTTTTTAAACCTAAACCATTTGTGTATGCACACCATACCCATACCCTTTATAATATATCTTCCATGCAAAGTACTTTCCGATCTTCAACAAGCCAGCGATCAGGGGAACAGTGCGATCTTTGGGCTTATCTTGATGGGCAAATTCAATTTTTTTCACACAATAGTGCTTCACATTTGGCGCTCCAATGACTTTAGTCAGTGTTACCTGGGCTGTATCATGAAGATTCGTGGGCACTTTGCTCCCAAAAAAGTGAGACAATGGCGAGGTCTCCAGCTGTGACTGACTCATTGCGACCGCGAAAGATTTTTTGAAAAGAAAATGTGAAAAAATGCTTCCAAGACATCTTTAAGAAAAATTAGAATTTCCGTTAAATTGATTCAAAAATTCAATGATTGAGAATTTCTTTTTTTTTATTTTCCTCGCGCGCAATAATACCATTGGTGAGCTCAAGCTAAGGTCGTTGTAATGGAAAATGCAAGTGTTTGAATCATGAACTTTGTTGTGTAGTGTGGAAAGGGACAAGAGGTTTAGTTCATTGGATTATATTGTTCCAATTCTCACACCCACGCTCCCTTTCGAAGAAAACATTATGTATGATATGTATGTATATAAAAAGTTCCTGTATTATGATTACATGAACATTTGCATGCATTTAAGAGTTCAGCGTGCAGAAGCACACGGCAATAGCAATAATATTGTTATTAAGTGGTGAATAAATAAATAAATAAATACAACAAAATATGATATAGCGAAGGTACGGGAAAACCTCTTTTCGCGCCTTTTTTGTGATTTTAGAATGCCACAATGGGGAATAATGCATTCTTGCTTGGATCACAAAACACTTTTGTTGCTTTGCAAAATATTGTTTTCACTCTCGTGGATGGTGATGGAAAAAATAAGGAAGGTTTAAGGCCAATTGAGGCTGGGAAATGAACTGCGCACAGCAAAGGGAGTTATATAAGTTTTTCCTTTTAAAAGTGCATAAAAGCAAAGAGAGATGCACCCAAAACGCCCCATTGCTGGGTTCAGCTCACGCGAACTGTGCAAGCTCTTTGCAATGGCACACAATGTGATAATTGGATCATATTAACACCTCCGCAAAATTGTGTGCAAATAGATTGCTAGGTGAGGAGCAAAAAAAGGGAAAGGCTAGTATGGCCCGTAAATCATCGCATGGCATTTCCTCTCTCTCTGTATGCGATCTTCCTCACCCAGGTGAATCACAGTACCGTGCAATTGTCATCAATTTCGTGTATGCCCATCCAGCACCCGCAAAGAAAGGTTCTCTCTCGCGGATCCGCCACTGCATCCAGATCAACCTCACATGCTAAATATAGCACAGCGATGAGTCAGAGAAACACCAATCTCTGCCACACATTAGATTGCTTTCGAGCACTGCATTGGAGGTGCCTTAGAAGCAATTCCGCGAGTTGCAAATCGTGGCGAAAGACTCCAATTATGATGTAATTTGACTGTGATTCAGTGAATTTGCATCTCGTCACTTCTTTTTTGTTGCAAAAGGAACAAACAATTGTTCAAGTTCAGACCCAGATGAAGGTGTTGCGATCATCCATTTGCTACAATTACAATAGTTATGCGAATGAGAAAAATATATACTCTTGAAATGAATGATTGTCTGTTGGGAGTTTTTACTTGATGATTTTTTTGCTTTGTGTGTAGTCAGTGCATATTAATTCATTTTTTTTCTTAAGTTTGCAACAGTTTAAAGTTCAAGTTTATATATAATTTTTTGAAACAAATGAGAAAGATAGTTTGTTTAAGGGTCATTAGGTCAATATTAAATCATTTCCTCGATATATTTAATCCTTGCGAATTTAAATTGAATGAATAGAAAAGTAAATAGATAGATAAGTCAGTTAGAAACAAGGGAGGTTTACCTGAACAGTATTATTCGGATCATTGGAAGTATTTGGATGATTTGCCGAGAAAATTCAAATCAAGCCAAAAAAAGTTAA
Source organism: Lutzomyia longipalpis (assembly GCF_024334085.1). Classification (NCBI taxonomy): domain Eukaryota; kingdom Metazoa; phylum Arthropoda; class Insecta; order Diptera; family Psychodidae; genus Lutzomyia; species Lutzomyia longipalpis. The sequence goes on from NC_074710.1 coordinate 1,308,896, forward strand.
ATTCAAGCATAAAAAGATTTAAGCCAAACCGAAAAGTATTAAATTTAAACTGAAGACTTCTAAATTCAACCCAAAAAAAAAGACTAAATTCATGCCGATAAATATTTGGTGAATTTTTGGGTCATCCCGTACCCGCAGGTTCGTCGATGAGCCTGATCGATATGTACCAAAGCGAAGTTTCAAATATAAAAAATAAGAATTTTCAATTTTTCCCTTGAAGTTTAGACATATTTTTGACTGAAATCAGTTTTTCGCATTTTCTGGCTCTCCTGTTGGTTTTAGAGCAAATCTGAATGAATTTTTGGGTCATCCCGTACCCGCAGGTTCGTCGATGAGCCTGATCGATATGTACCAAAGCGAAGTTTCAAATACAAAAAATAAGAATTTTCAATTTTTCCCTTGAAGTTTAGACATATTTTTGACTGAAATCAGTTTTTCGCATTTTCTGACTCTCCTGTTGATTTTAGAGCAAATCTGAATGAATTTTTGGGTCATCCCGTACCCGCAGGTTCGTCGATGAGCCTGATCGATATGTACCAAAGCGAAGTTTCAAATACAAAAAATAAGAATTTTCAATTTTTCCCTTGAAGTTTAGACATATTTTTGACTGAAATCAGTTTTTCGCATTTTCTGACTCTCCTGTTGATTTTAGAGCAAATCTGAATGAATTTTTGGGTCATCCCGTACCCGCAGGTTCGTCGATGAGCCTGATCGATATGTACCAAAGCGAAGTTTCAAATGCAAAAATAAGAATTTTCAATTACCTTGTTTAGAAGCTTAGGTTTATGAAGATTCAAATCACAAAACTTACTAAACCACTTAAACGGTTTTTTCATTTAAAATAGTACATTTAAACACTTTTCGTCAAAGTTTTACGTTTATTTTCTATTGTGAGATGCTTCTTTTATAATTCTTGAAGTTTCTTTTCTAACGTTTGGCCTTTTTTTTACTTTTAAAGTCTGTTAGCTGGTTTTTCACTTTCCTTTTTGTAATTTTTGACATTTTCCTTATAACGTGGCATCTCTTTAACGTTTAATGCTTTTTATAGAGTTGAAAAATCTTTTCTTTTAAATCCATTCATGGAACTTTTTTAACTAGGAAATAAAGATTTTTTAATTTTTAAAGAAAAATCTGAACTATATACCTGAACTTTTTAGGATATTTCTTGTTGTAAAAAAAAAGAATGAATACAAGAATAAATTCACAATTAATTTAAATCAAACATAAATTGAGCTTCTTAGATGATTTCTCAAGCACTTCATGGCACAATTGAATTGTCTTTTGGTGTTTTTGCATCTTCAGTGGCAAGAAATAAATTAATTAGGAGATTTTGAGTGTGACAATACGAGGCATCGCCTCCATAAAACGTGATTGTCTCGTGAGGTGCTGAATCAGCAACAACACAATTTATTGGTCTAATTAATTCATCACCCGCCGAATGGTGAGTAAGAGTACATGAAAACCGTGTGTGCTGTGCAATATTCTATTTCATCTCTGAAAAATTTGATGTATCTGCACCACGTGCGCAAACTACCTACGAATTACAAGAAAATTTCGTAATGAAAACGAGGCACGAAGAATAAACATAATATGAATGATTTTTAGGAGAAGGTGAAATTTTTTCACAAGGGTGACCAACACAAAAAAGGTGTTTATTTTTCACCAGAAAAAAATTCCAAAAGAGAGTGTCTCAAAAATCCCGCATGAGTGTGAATAAATAGTGAAGAAATGTGGAGCGAAAGAAGATGACAAAAATAAAAATGGGAGGTTGGAGTGAAAGAAAAATAATCTTGAGAGTTGCAAGATTGCGGCGATGACCTCTTGAGAAAGTGTCAGAGGAAAGCTGCTCTTCTGCTGCGAAGAAAAGTGATCAATTCTTGTGGGAACCATCGAGGGGCTCTCGATGATGCATTGTCAGGGCAACTCATTTGTGCCCCATCCATTCTCTATAGTATAGTAAGGTATACTACATAGTGGAGGAATTGCTTTGTAAACAGGAGCAGAGCCAATTAATGTATCCCACGACAATTGGTTCATAAAAAGATACACTGTAAATTTATTTTTTTCCTCTGTGAATGGCTTTAGTATCCTACCTTTGAGGTAATAAAACTCGGAGCAATTAGATTGAATCAAGGTTGAGATTCTTTTTTCTCTTGTAGCGCAAAAAAAAGAGCCTCACAATGCGAAAAGCAATAAAATAGTCAATTGGTGCAGCACTATAGGAATGGATATTGAATTGGAGATTCTAAAGAGATCCCCATCAAGTTGGTAAAATGCTCAAAGTGTTCCAATTTTGATCTCCTCGAGATTGGCGCGAATGACAAATAAATTCGCGCCCACGAATACCTTTCTGGCGGTTTTAACAAAAGACGATCATCATGTGTGTGTGTGAGTGATCTCAATAGGGGCTCCGTGTGATCGGTCTTGTTCAGATTCCGAGAATTCATTAACAAGACATTATAAGAAAATAACAAATCAATAAATCAGCGATCGCCAGAAGATCATCTCTATACATCCCAAAACCCATCTCTATACATAAAATGGGTGTAAAGTTGATCGATCGTCTGGATTATGACACAAATCATTAAATGTTCCAAATTTGTTTCTCTCTGCAAACATCACCATTGAATGATAGATTGTTTCGTGATTCTACAGCTCATGTTTTTCCATATATTCCCATCCTGATCTGCTTACAAAAAAATAAAAAAAGACAATTCATAGATCAAGAAAATAAAGCATTCGTATGCATTTAAAACCTGGCAATCTAGCTCATAAGGATTTCATGATCATTTTGAATTATATAGTTTTTAAATAAAAAAAATCTATCTGTCGCATTGTCGCCGATGAATCATGTGGAATTTACGGTGATTTTACGACTGAAACGCGCACAGCAATAAAATGTCTGTTTACCTTACTAGATTATCAATTTTCTTAGGTATATATGGGGGATTTCAATATAAATCTCTTTTATTTAAAGTAGCACAATCCTCAAACGAACCCAAATCTGATGCATCCCGGCTGACAAGGCACATCCTATAAAGTTTTAGTATAGGTAGTCTAATAAAATCGTTAAACTTTTTCTAATGGTAGTTAAGGTTAGCAAAAAGCCTAACATTACCTATATGATTTTTTTGTAATAAAAATTGTTAGCCCTTCTCTTAATAATTTAAAAAAAAACAATTTCAATATATTTGCATTGGAAAAATTGGAAAAATGGAGAAATGGAATTGAAAAAATATAATTGATAAAAATAAGTATGTAAACTCTTGGTTAAATTGGTAATTTAAACGTCGAATTAATAATTTAGAAAAAGTAGTAAAATATTAAAAATTTAGTAGTGTTATACGGAGTAAAAGTTACCAAAATTATTACAACATTTTTAGTAAAACATTAAATTTTATTAATTAATTATTAACTTAGAAAAAACCAACATATTGGAATTTGATGGTAACACATTGGTAAAAAAATTGTATTTTTTGAATTATTTTTTTTTGTATTTTAAATTATTTTTGCTCTAATTTAAATAAAATCTATCCTCCACAGCCACTGAGGATGACACGCAGAGTGTCGAAAGCTCTGGCAATTCGATTGTTTAAATTGCTGAATCAAAATTAATCAACGCTCACCAGCTGATAGTAATGAAATACCTTGTCAGCTGGGTTTTGTATGAGAGAGCATTTCGCGGTATTTGTGAAATTTTTGCCGTGCAAAACATCCTATATACGCTGCGCTTTTTCTAGCTCGGCTTCTCTCATCATCTTCCCAGCACACACCTATTAGAAGCTGATATTAGTGGTTTTTCGCGAGTGACTGTGGCGGTTTAAGAGATGCTTCCAAATGGCCTGTGTAAGATTATTAATAATTTGCGACACCACCGTATAACTTTGACGATTTTTCCAAGCAAGTCCCAACGCCGCTAAATGATCGTAAAACCCCAAAGAGAGGCGAACATAAAATCAAGCGCGCACGTGAAAAAGCCTCACATATACCGTGAGTATAAATTGAAATAGATAAATCACGATGAGTGTGTTGAAAAAAAAATCTAATTTACTCCTTTTGACATTAAAAATTAATTAAAAATCATCCTCGTGTGATTTTTGCTTTGGTGATGTTTAGGATTGATCGTCAATAATTTTTCTTTGATTAATTTTTAATTAGTTTCACGAGGGCACCGCACTTCTTTTTGTCTATTTGGTGTGCAAACAGACAAATTGTCGTGCATCAATTACTGTCACGCCACGAAATGACTTCATAATTCTCCCAAAATGGACCAAAAACCATCTCGCGAACGCACCAATGTTCGCCGCGATCACCCCATCATTTCAGCAGTTCAACACCGTGAGTACCCGTCGATGATTTCTGGGTGATGAATTTCAATTAATTATACCGAATGTCTCACAAGGAGATAAACATATTTTGTCTGCCAGACACATGGAGAGTGGAGAGAAAAAATATATTTAGGTATTTGTTTCGGTCATTTAGCAGGAAATGCTATTTCTAAATATTTAAAAAGTCGTTAGAAATTTAAATTTATAGTGAAGAACCTTAGCTGTCAAAGCGACAGTACCAACAAAATATTTGTCAAAATTGATTTGACAAGTGATTGTTAAAATCAATTTGACAGCAAAAACTTTGAAGTAAGAACTTACAAATGTCACAAAAAAGAATTTATTTCCAAATAAGAATTTTTAAAAATGACATTGACAAAAAATATTTGTCAGAATAAATTTGACAGCACTGATTTATCAAATTTCGTTTTTCAGAAAAGATTTTGTTGTCAAAAAATCTTTGGTATCGATTTTGTCATTTTTTCTTTCTTTTCAATTTGAATGCAGTAAGATTTTGACAACTTATGATTTTTGTTTTTTTTTTAATCATTCAATAAAAGAAAAAAATCTCCAAGATTTTTCAGAGAATACAAAGATTATTAAAACTATTCTGTGAACTAAAACAACACTAAGAAATTAAAAAAAAATTATCTGATTTTAATAGATTTTTAGTTTTGTGAAACTTTTTTGACATTTAAAGATTAAAAAATATTTAAAATAAAATATTTAAATTTTTTAAACACTGAAATAAGTATTTTATTACATAGAGTAAGACAGATTAGTCGTTATTTACAGTGAAATTTGAATAATGAAAAATATTTAAATTCTAAACGTCTTTTTAAGAATTCTTCTGAATTCATCAGCTTCCACCAAGCCACCATTTCTCACTTCGTGACTTGAGTGTTGCTTTGGAAGAAAATCCAGAGATTTCATCGAGTTGCGGGACGGGGAGGGCTGCATTTCAATACGTAAATTATTAAAGTGAGATAGACGTAAATTATTTTTTATCGTTGCCCCAGAGATTCTGATCAAACATGTGTTAAATGAATTTTCATTTTTCGAGCACCACTGAGAACCGTGGAGGCGAGCAACAATACAACAAAAAACGAAAGAAGGCCCCAGACAAGAGATGGACAGTTGTGAGTCAGTCCACGCGGTGTGGCTGTTGAGAATTGGTCTACATGTTGAGCTCATTTAATTTACGTCTGTTTACAAGGAAGGAGATCCATTAAGATTGTGTAATAGTTATTAATTAGAAACCATTTTAGAATTGCGGCTGAGAATTGAATTCTCGTGAAACGCCATGACATGGTGTGGCTATTTTTAAGTGTTGAACCAGGTACATAAGTTATGTGGATGCTCTTGAGGTTTTGCTCTCGAAGAACCACTGATTCATAATTTTGTTCCCCTCCCCCCTCCTCAATTAATCTCATGGTGATTTCGACGCATCATCGAGGTATTTTTTTTTCTTTCTAAATTTTATGTTGGTAAATGCTGAGGAGAGTTAGCACTTGACCATCAACAATGGAACTCCTCACTGTATATGAATAATTACGAGACGGTAGCAAGAGGGAATTTTTCAGTAATGTCCTTCGATGGAGGGTCTCTTTTGTATGCGAAGAAACCCAAAATCATCAACATTATGAGCGACATTGTGTCGTCACATTAATATTCTTACATACACCACAGACCACAATAATTCATAATGCTCACCGTGGTTCCGTGAATGGATTTTTCTCACAACTTCCTTTTGATAAAATTGCTCCTATATAGTCGAAGAATAAGCCAGAAAGGAGTTCTCTAGAGTGTGTGTTAGATTGTCACGTTCGGAATTAGTTAGAGGGAGAGTGTCTTTTCCATATCTCCTCGTGCATATAAACTTTATGTTACTCCGCATCTAATGAAGGCAATATGGCGAAGAGGAAGAACACGGATGAAGATGATTGTGAGGAAATTATCATTGACCAAACCAAATTCGGATAATGTGCTCCATTCTTTGGTCTATTCGACATGTTCTTTCATCATGTTTGGCATTTTTTTCAAACCTCATTGAGAATGCAATTATTTCGTTACAAATATCCCCTTTAAAGCTTCCGTGGGATCTCCACTACGGCAAGCTTCGGGGGATCTAGGGGGAAATGGGGCAAAATGTTAGAAAATCAAGACCACACATCTCCAATATCTCAGTAAATATTATTTCGTAATTGTTCTAATTTAGTCAAAAGGTACCTTTTATAACTCTAACTAAGCCTATAAAGTTTTATATTAATTGATCTAATATTTTGGGATTTATTTAAAAAACAAATTTTTCGAATTTCAAAGTTACTTTGACCTTTCATTTCAATATCGTATTTTGGCGGATTTCTGTGTAATTTTTTTGATCCAAATGCATTTTTTGATAGAGTAACTATTGCTGAACACGAATCTAGTCTAAATTTTCCGAAAAAATTTTCCGGGTTTTCCCGTATAACACTGATAGTAAAAAGTACCCCTTGGGGCAAAATGTTAGAAACCGTTTTTAAGGCTGTTAACTATTTTTTTGTTTATTTATTTTATTTTTTTCCAGTCAGCACACTTAATACTTATAATTTAGCATGTTATATTACTCTCTATTACTAATATAAAATTATTTAAAAAATAAAAAGTGCAATTTCATAAATTTTTCATTTTTTTTATTTTTTGTATTTTTTTTATTAAAAAAAAATTTCTAATTGTTACGCAAATACCTTATTATCAATTGCTTTTATAGTGTCTAGATGAAATAAATTCATAAAATTGAAATTTAAGGCCAAAAAACGCAAACTAACATTTTGCCCCATGATTTTTGAAACAGGCAAATGTGCAAGGGTTTGGAAAATGGCCTGAAAATGCATTTTCCCGTTGAGATAGAGAAAAATCGTCTGAGACAAAGTTGTAGCCCGGAAAATTTCCTATAAGATAGTCGTCATGAGAAAACTCAAATATTTTCAGGAAAATCAGGAAAATGTTTCTCCCAAAAAACTAACAAATTGCCCCATTTCCCCCTATTTTGCTGCGGACAGAGTTTCTTTTCCCCCAAAAATCCCAACAGTATGTCCCCATTCTTAGGTTGAATCCCTCGAATACAGCCTCCTCGCGTGGAGGGAAAGGCGGGAAAGCTTCTGCGACTACCATTGGGCTTCTTATCTCATGGTAAGATACTCGCGAGTGTCAGCGTACAAATGGGCCTGTTCCGTGCACAACCAGCAAAACTCTTGGTGCTTGCATTGTATGCAAAATAGTCCCGATTCCATAATCGGTGCGAGTTATGTTGTTCCACTGGGGAGTGAGACAAGATAGGAGTCACTGACATGGGCTCCCAATGCAATCTCATTGCTATATTGTAATTAATTTGCTAAACGGATACTTCAGCTCAATAAAAACCCCTCCCTCGTGCTCCCAATCGCATCCACCAACTTACTTTCCCACCGCGTACAGTTTTACTCGCAAAGGGGATTCTTGTGATTCCTCCTCTACCAGTGAGATTGTGTTGCCAACTCGCGGGGCAATTTGTAGCGTTCTTGTGCTTTTACTTCCTCCTCCATGCTCTCCTCTGCGGCCACTTACCACTAAGATGGTAAATCTCTAATCGAATAATTCGGGATTAGCTTTGAAGTGTGAGAATGGCAATCGCGACAATGTTGCAATTTAGTAACGTTTTATTTGAGTCTTAAGTCCAAATAGAAATTTCTGAAGGATGAAAGATTTTTAGGTTTATCTGTGATAAAAAAAAAATTCTATTGATTTTTGGAATCTTATTTGTCGAACTTTACAGTCCTGAACTTTATAGATATTTTAAGAATGCTTCGAAATAAGTTTTATTAATATTTGTATGTTATATTTTTTGAATATTGCGAATTGTTGTTGATTTTTAAGTGTTAAGGCAATTTTGGTGAAATTCACTAGTCAAACAGTTGTAGGATTTCTTAAGATCTTTTTAATTTTCTTAAGAATTTCTTTAGTTGAAGAAAAAACTTCTCAGGATTTCTAATGAGAAAGTTAAAAGTTTTTTTTTAAGAATTTCATAAGAGTTTTTCTTAAGAAAAACATAAGTTTTCTTCAATTTTGTTAACAAAAAAAAAGCTATTTTTTTAAGTCTGACTAAATGAGACTAAATTGGGGCTAAACGCATATTTTTAGCTGAATTTTCCTGCTTTAAAAAAATCTTAAGATTCGATTAAGAAAATTTATAAAATCTTTAACTACTCCTTAGATTACTTACGACATTCTTAAGAAAGCATAAGAAAATAAAAATAAAAATCTTAACAATTCTCAAGAAAACTTGAGAAATCTTAAAACTTTTTGACTATAGTGAATTTTACCCAAATTAATATTTCCTTCTACGGTTTCCCCTTAAAATTAAAACCATAATTAATTTAGCTCTATGTTGTGTGTCTTGTGAGGTATGAGAAAGTCAGTATTACGCCATATAAGATATCAAGCACAGAGATGAGTGGAGATGGCTCCGAAAGCAAAACTTTATGTCCATAAATCCGCTGTAATCGATATGGATTGGTCAAGTGATTTGCATGTTGTTTGTCCACCAAATCATCACCATCGTCGTGCGTACCCCGCCTGTGTGTCTCTCAATTGCACGTCCGAAAGTCATAATCAGTGTATGGAGGTACCAAAAATGGATTTGATGATGAAGAAAACAAATAGAGGAAAAAATGTATGTACGTGATACAATGAGATGGAGAAAAATGAAAAATTTGTGAGAAATGTCGAAAGCTCCCAGGTGAGTCTGTGCGTCAATCTGATGCGAGCACCTGAGGTGCGATAGATAAAATATTCCATGGCAATTGACATCATGTTTGGGTACCTGTGGTACTGTAAATAAGGTGCTTTTTTCCCCTGTGTGGCGTGTCAAACATTCAGCAAACACCGCGATGCCAAGAAGAATTAGTGTGACGGACCAACCTGTTTCGCGTATGATTTATAGTTGGTTCGTATCTTGACATACATCCATGGTGATGATGAGTTCCTCAAATAATCTCTGGCCACCCATTGGTGGGCGTGTTTGCCGAAATTTGTTTGTTATGCGAGAGGAGACAGCGATTGAGGGATAAATCATGGTATGATCCGAAACCTCCCGCAGTCCAGATTACACCGCAGTTGGTCTTCAGGAAAAAAAAAGCTCTCACTCACTGCGCGGAATGCTGTGCGGAGGCGTGAGAACTTCACATATTGCCTTAATTGCAATCACCCAATGCGAGTGTTGAATTACACACGGAGAAATTCCGAGAGATTTGTCATCAACTGAGCTCGTGGGTTGCCATCAAGATTGCTTCCATTTTGCTTTTCCCGCGCTTTTTTTGGTGCTTCAATCGCCACATCAATGCACCCAACTAATTCCCATAAACCACACTTTGGTGGACAATTTCCTCCTCAAATGGTTGCCCGTTGGGCGATTAGCGTCTTTCCGCGCCAAAATCCCTCATTTACACACGCCCAAGAAAAAATCCCACGAATTTTCCACGCAATAGAATTTTCTCACAAGAATTATCCACCACCCATCTCTTCAATTTTTCTCAATTAGTTTGCTTCGGAATTGAGTACAAAAATGGCAAAGTGGAAGATTATTCTCATGACCTCGCTGCGTTCTCAAACATTAATAATCCGCATGTGTTTGGTAATTTTTATTCTCGCGCATTTTGCACACTAGGCCGAAAAAGAGAAGAAAAAAAAGAAGTAAAGCTCGCACCTCAAGTTGGAAAAGCTTATTTAAATGAGATTCATCGTTACCACGCTTAATTTTTCACTTTGTAGTACGTTGACCAAAGGGGGGAACACCCATCCGGTCAAAGCTCTGTGCACGCCATTTTCCCATAATCTTATGCCGAATGATTCTTTTTTCTTCTTCTTCTTTAAGAGTGTGCATTTGGAATGGCAATAAAGATGGGGCGCAATTAAAATGAATTATCTCTCACCCATAAGTTATTACATTGAAATAAATAAATATTCAATAGAATAATGTATTTTATTGCAAATTGGAAGACTCATGGAGGTGGCAAAATCTTTGGGAAAATGAAAGATGCTGTGAAAATGAAGAATTGATGCTTTTTATGTTTTGAAGAAAATTAGGGCAAATCTTTGCCATGTGAACTTTGACTTTGAACTATTCGTATATATTGATTTTAAAATTAAATTTTATGTTTGAAGAAAGTTGTTAAAATTTTACATAATTTTTTGAGCATAAACCTCTGAGAATTTGATTATTTCTCTTTTAATAAAAAAAAACCAAGGGGTGTTTATCTGACCGAAAATCTTCGAATTATTCGTCAAGATTCGGTTGATTTGTTGTGATTATTCGAATTATTCTTTTAAAAAAATCCTGACTACTTTTCAAGAAGACTCGAACTATTCGTCAAGAATTGGGTTATTAGTTGAGATTAGAATTATTCGTCAAGATTCGGTTAATTTGTTTAGAAAATTCGAATTATTCGTCAAGAAGTTTCGGATTATTCGTCAAAATTCAGATTTTTCTTTACAAAAGATTCGAAGTCTTTGTCAAGATTCGGATTATTCGTCATGAAGATTAGAACTATTACTAATATATTCGTCAAGATTCAGATTATTTATTATTTCTCAATAGTCTGATTATTCGTTAAGATTTGGATGATTCGCTAAAATATTTTAAATATTCTTCAGATAAACACCCCTTGAAAAAAATTAATAAAGTAATAAAAAAAGATAAAAAAAAAAGTCTTTAATATTTTTTTTCTCCATAAAATAGTAGATATAAAGAATTTTGAAAGAGACAAAGCTCGAGTAATTTTATTGAGTCTTCCTTACACGTTATTTATTTGTGAGACAATCAATGCCTTTTGAGACAATGGACCAGTGAAAGGGAAATGAAGGTGCCATGGGGTATGACACCTTGCATACCAATGAAGAGATGGATGAGTATTCTATGAGCACAACTCGCAGCACACATCCGGTGGTTTATGGTGGACACAAAACCACCCTCATCGCGGGATTAAGAGTTAATCGTAAAATGCAGAGGAAGTTTACAGGCAAAGAATAAAAAGTTTGTGCGCGAAGAGGCGACAACTGAGGGCACTGCTGTGGGTACCAGAGTTTCCCGTGAAAACCATCCCGCGAGTGCAATATGGTAATATTCAGCGATGGTATTAAAATAATAGCGATCACGGAGTTGAGTTCATGAATTAAATATAAGTCACTGGCGAGGGCGAGAGTGTCGTCGGGGCTTCACGGATACAATGTATTGGCTCGCCTCATCTGTACTCCACAGTGCCAGGTCGTGCGATGATGGAGGAAGATGATATTTCATGGAATTTGTCAGAGATGTCAATGTCAGCACCTTCCTGGGTTCCCCCCATGGAGTTCCTTTGAGAAGCGAGTGAGAGCAGTTCACCAGAGCAATGCTGAGTGAGGAGTTTTCCATTCAAAAGGGATATTCCACCACACGGCTCCACCCACAATGTGTCCGTTCATGGAGTCACAGTTAAGGATCAAGGGCTCGTGGCGAGTGTGGCTTCATGGGAAATTTCTGTCCAGAGCACATGCAGCAACAATGAGCACCCAGACACGATCGTATGGCTAAAATGGAAGACACCACACAACTCAGGGCCCAGACACAAAAGTAATCTCCACCCACGACATGACGGCGATTTTTACAACATCCATAATTCATCGTCGTTGGCACACATTGGGGCATTCGAGACAGCGCAATGAAAACAGTAATCCAGATCAAATGAGTCGGAGGAAAAAACGATGGTATAATTCATATCGATAAATGGCACCTACACCTTCTTTAGCATCATGGCATACACCATATTTATGAATCACTGCGCCCAAGGGGTAATCATCACACTAAGCATTTGCTTGATTTAACACAAAATGACTGGGTTTCATCTTTACCGGATCTACTACTAATGTGAATGGAAATTGGAATTGTAAAGTAAAACTCAAGGTGTGGGTTGAGCGGTGAAAAATTTAACATTTTCCCACATAAGATGACTTTATCTTGTTGCATTCTTTGAATAAAAAATACCAAAGTATATGAAAATTCAAGAAAATCATTAATAAAATTGCATGGAAAAGTTCCTCTTAAACCTAGAATAAACACGTTAAAATAAACAGTTGAAAAGATGGAGTAAAAAGACAGATAAAGGAGTCTATTCACCATTAATCATGCAATGAAATCAATCAAATAAATATAAAAGACAAACCAAAATTAGTAAATGATCAAAACATTACTCAAAAATTCAATGGGAAAAAAAACCAAAAAATTTGTAAAGATATTTCCAAAAAACTACATAAACCACGCCCGTAATGTAACTATTGTTTTGTTTGTTTTCTTATACTCATTACCTTTTTTTCCTATAAGTTCTTTGGTTCATTAAATGGATAAGGAACTGTTGATTGACTCCTTTTTAGTATATTAAGTTAAGCCTAAAGAGTACAAGCATATGCAGCATATGCTTCAAAGGTATCTTTAAACTGGGATTTTCTTCTAGGATTTAATTTTCTAGAGTTGGACATCAGGATGTTCACAAATAATCTTTTGAATTTTTCTTTTTTTTTACTTTTTAATCAGGATCCATATGAAAGATGATTTTCCTATTATAATTGATGATTGAATCACTGATGCATATGCTTCATTCACAGAAGAGTAAATAAGAAACAATATAGGCGTGGTTTATGTATTTTTGGGTAAACTTTTTCAAAGTTTATTTTTAAAGAAAAATCTCTTCGTTATGGTTTCTCCTCAAAATGCTGCAAATCTTTTGTATAATTTCAATCCGTGATGTCGTCTTTTTCTTCTCCATATTATTTAAAAAAAAAAGTTGATTCTTCCAGGATATAATATTCAGTTGAATTTTGAAAAAAAAAAGTTCTCTAACAGAAAAAAAATCCTAAAATGCCCCCCCCCCCCCCCTAAAGGATTCTTGAATTTGCAAATGATAACCCCTTTGGATGGATGAGCAAGGTTGCCGTGTGGGTGGAGTGAGCAAAAACCGAAAGGCATGCCAATTTGTCCACACTGTGTGGCAAAAGTTCGCTCCAATTTGCCACCCACATGCCCTTATGCTAGACAAATGTTTCATGTTGGACATTTGTATATTACACAGGCAAAGAAGGGGTTGAAAAAAAAATAATCAAGACACTGCGGTAGATTGCGGTGGGACGATCATTTGTCGAAGTAACACTTCATGGGTGGTCATGGCGCGTTAAATAGCGCGCTAAAGAGTGTTTTTGAGGATTAATGACTAGACAAGGCCGAATAATCGTAAAAAATTGTTGTCATTACTGCTGTGATTCTTCGACAATGGTATTAATAAATACGCCTAGCGCGAGAAGAAAGGTGTAATAGCACTGTGTTGGATGGGACACACAAAAAGGCCATCATGGCGCAGATGGGATGGCTAAAAGTGTGGTAAATGAAGGAATACAGCAACAACAACAAAACCCATGTCCGCGTGCACAAGAAATCGGTGAGAGAGTTTAAAAGAATAAAATCCCCACACGCGGGCACGCAGCAGATATGATGGTTCAAGACGAAAGAATCCATCAATAACAATATTTTACCGTGGTGATTAAGAAATCGAATAAACGTGTACACACTCATAGCATTTTGTGGAGTGCCATTGCCGCGAGGAGGTGGCTCTTTTGCAGGGAGTATCGCGTACAAAATTAATAAATAATCCCATTTGTGTGTCCCGCGTGCGATCAATTTGGAATATTAAGTCACGGCGATTGCGCTAAATTGTCCGGATAGAGTTCGATGGTCGCATTAGAGAATGAAATAAAAACGACCACAGTCACATTTTATCCACAATATTGACTCCATTTTCAGCTTTTGCAGATGATCAAGTGGTGATCATATTTCATTCACTGATCATTCTGTAAGCCTTCTTCTCTTCCAATAAAATATCAATTAATTATTCTACGTGTGGTGCGCATACCAGGCATTCTAGCTGAAGAATTAAGCTTTCTCCACCTTGAGAATATAATTATGTGGGGCTAATTAATTTGCAATTTTTATACTTTTTCGTGCACAAAAAACATACAAAAATGGTTCAAAATAGGGTAGTGATTTTTTGCTTAAATTTTGGGAGCTTTCTTTGAGCTTTTTACTACCTTTCCTTTCATGTTTTAAGAATTACTTCAATGTTTAGCGTGTTGTTTGATTTTACAAGATCCTTAAAATTCTCTAAAAGGGATACCTTTGAAGTTTTCTTTTAATTTTTCTCTTATGTTTAACCCAAATGAAAAAAATGTCCACTGTGGCATTATTCTTCTCTTTTATGTCTCTGTTGGTCAAACCACCATCCGTGGTATTTGTTAGCTGCTGTGGAGAGAGTAATATGAAATTCAGTAAGCACCTCTGTGGGCGATACAATTTGTCATCTCACAAAACTCGCACACGGAAGATGATTTCCTTCTTGAGATGAGTAAAAAAAAAAGAGACTTTGACTGAGAAATCATCTGCAATCATTCTTCGAGATGATTTTACAGCAATTTGTCAGACTTCTTTTGGGAAGAAGATGGTAAATTGATTTTTGATGTTTGTGGTCACAACTCCACGAAAATAGCCAAGAGGTAACAGAAGAAAGACCAAATGTATGAGAAAAAAGACTTATCTTTCGAACCAATTTCGAGGATGGGAGCCAAAAGTTTTTTTTATGGACGTTGAGCAATGGTGGCGTCGGGGTGAAAGCTGAGGCGGATGGGAGGTTCGTTGATAGGTGGATGAGCTGTCGATTAATCGATATTGGAAAAAATATATATAATTAATTTAAATGCTTCATTTTACGAGCGCATCTCGGATTTTGATGGAATTTGCATTATAAGACATTTTGTTGGATTTTTTTTTTCAAGGGGGATCCCATCAATAAAATTAACAGATTTCTTACGATGCTAGCCACACGGCAGTCCATCGTTACTCCTATCTCGCGAGGCGGTCAATTTACAAGGAAAGATTTTTCCATTTAGGCTCGTCATGATTCGGGGTGATCATAAAAGTATCAATAAAGTGTCTTCCAATGTGAATTTGGGCGCACTGTGAGTTGATCACAGATTAGTGGTAGATGGGGGGATGTCATCGCGAGGTAACATCTCGCGTTTTTCTTTCTTTTTTTCTGTTGGCCCCCCATTGTGTTATGCATCCACTTTAATGGCGATTTAATTGTGGAGCACGATGAGTGAAAAAAATAGGCAGCACCTCACTGTGATGATTTAGTAGTTGCACACCGAAGAGATTTTCAAAGGCATTTCTTTTTACGACCTCCACGACGGTAAGTAATGTGGATGGTTTGGAAAAGTTGTGGGACTCACGGAGATCTCTTGAAATCTCCCCCATTGCTGCCGTTTTTTTTCTTCTCCTTTTGAGCTTATTAACACGACGATGGAATAAATTTTCACGTGAAATCGTGGCATTAGAATGTGGTGTTGGCAGCAAGTAAGGCACGTTTTCGATCGTGTTTAAAATCGATCAGAATCTCTTTTCCCCCTGGCTTTTGGTTTTGAGCCGTGTGAGCGAAAATCTCGATCGCAATCGCAAAACTTTCGACATGCCAAAGAGATGCCCCGACTAGACAAAAAAGAATCTTCTCACCGCCAAGAGGTAGAGCCCAGCACACACTCACACTGCGCTCTGGGGCCCATCTTACCAATTCATTGATTAATAAGGCCATTCTTTTCACACCTAAAGACGCACCTCGAGGTGCTTCCAAACACCAGGTAACTCTGCCACCTCGCAAAGTTGGCTCCTGTTGGTCGCGACATGAGAGGAATTAAAAACGCGTGAATCTTGTTCCTTTCGCGGACACGATTGATTTTCCCCCATGCTCTCTATGCGCAATCTTCACCTCACAGTGATCCCACCGTGGTACCCCCTCACAGCCTCCCCGCTGCCCTCACTGCCACACATAGTTCGCAGCCACATGCCATGGGTGTTTATGTATTTATAAATAAAATCTTCTGACCATAGAGATCTTCTGGAGAGAGGAAAACATGTGAATCGATTATATAAATTGTGTCCTGCTATTTAGTGAGATCTTCCCTTCTCTCATTCGTACACGAAGGAATATACCATCGAGGCTACCTCGCACACTGTCCTCCACTTGCAACGAACTTTAGGACTCACAACAACTTCAGGGGCTGATGGCTAATGAGTAATTTGAGCTTTTTATTATTGAAGTTATTTAACAAAGAATACAGTTAAGAACTTTTTCTTAATTTCAATTTATTTTCTTTAATTTTTAAGATTTAATTTAAAAATCTAAAATTTCAAAAATCCTTCTCATAGGAATCCTCATGATGGGGAAACTCTTGAACTAAAATAAAGAGAAATCCTCTTGCAAAGAATTTTTCTTTTACATTCAGTTATTTTGAAAATGATTAATATTATCCTTTACATGCTCAATGGAAGTCCTTGTCACTGAATTTTCTTGGGCTCATTCTTTCCTCAAAAACAGATCATTCCTTCTTTCAGATCATTCTTACTTCTTCTTTATGTTTTGCTTATTTTTGTTCTTTTAGCCTATTCCTTCCTCTTCTTCTACCCTCAGTCTAGGCCTTATTTTTCCATCAGACTTAAAATTCTTATCCTGAATGAAACTCCTTGAAATTTCTGATTTCTGTATTCGTTTTTCATTCAAAAATTTTAATTCTTCCACCTGTGGTCTTAACTTCGCCTCCTGAATTTCACCTGCCCTCTGTTCTCTGAGGACATGTTGCAAAACAATTTTTTTGATCTTAAGTTTTTTCTTCTTCACACTGAAGCTCTATACACAGACTATTTGTTTTCTGTGGAAAAGGAAATTAGTTTCTCTCCTTCTAATTGGAAGCTCTTGAAGAAAAATCCAGAGGAACCCACGCTTTTCTTGTAATTAACAGCCCCTCACCAGTGGCATTTAATCGTCTCACACCAAGGTCTCACAGTGAGTCACTCTTATACTCCATTTCTTGGCTTTGGGGCCACAGTGGCAGAGGGACTGTTTTGAATATAATCCACCTCTATCCGTGCTAAATGCTCGCATTTGGATACCTTCGTGGTGGATGGGGGAGAAGAAGAAGCCACGATGGGGACATGGCAACAAGTTCAGAACATAAAGAGGAAATGTTAATGGATGAGCAGTTTTTTTCGGTTCCTCCTCACGGTGATGCCGTGACGATAAGGGGGCGCACAGTCCCCACTACGGAGGCACTGTGGGGGCACATGTATGTTGAATCATAAATTTGGGACATTATTGGTGCATCGGGAGCGTGATATGCGAGCGACATCGTCAATTATGGCCCAACAAATCACCTATTGACGACCCCTGTTTACGGTCGTATACGCGCAACATTATGCCCGCGTACAAATAGAGCCAGTTGGGTGTAATTGAATTAATTTACAATTACGGCTTGCGCACAAATTTCCATGTGCACACCATTGCTAAAAGTAGATCTTTACCAACGAAGAAATTCCGCATTGCTGGTGGGTATTGGTTCACACGGAGAAGGCGCGATTTGCCACCCATTTATCTCCCCAAGAGCGTCCGTTTCTCGCTGAATTTCAATGAACAATCTCTCGAGTGTCTTTCAGTGTCACCTCTTTAATTTCCTCCTTATCGCACACGTTGACACTCTCATGGGGAGCGTTGCATCTGCCACTGCTGCAGCTCCCATTAATTTCCCAACCCATTTTCCCACCCAGAGGTGCTAATGCGTTGCACATTGATCAACAAAGTGCCTACGATGGTGCTCAATCGGCTATACTTAAACGATTACTGTGGTACAAGAAGCAATGGCAAAGAAGTATCATTGAGCCTTCCTCACTGTTGCAATTTTTATAACAAAAAAAAAGAAAACTTTTGACCGCACAGAGGGATACAAGCATTAGATGGTTAAACGCGCTACACCCTCCTCAGACCACAACTGACAATTTTTTTCACAAACATCTCGTTCAGCACTTTAGGTGGGTGGACGAATATGGTGAAGAAGAAATTGTATCCCCCCACTAGAGCGCTGTGGCTAATTCCCAAGAATCACACCAAGAGTCCTCCGTGCGATGAACTGCCGATATCCATCCCCTGCCAAGTACATCACCATCATCCTTCCCCATGGAGCGCAATTTCCCATCGAGTTGGGTCTTATCGACCACTTAGAATCAACACTTGTTGTACGCACATGCAGAGGCGTCTGTTCTGGGCAATATTTAGCTTATATTGCGCGAGTGGCATCCTCCAACACCCAGATGCATGTTAAGTTGAGCCAAATTAGATTCTTATCGATTGTCTTTGCGCCGTGTGATGTGCACTGGGGATTGGCAGGAAATTGATTTGGATTTTACAACATCAAGAAAAAATATTCTTTTAGGGAACTATGGGGTGGAATATATCGAAAATCACACTGAGAAAAATTTGCTAGAATTTCAAATGAGATTAGTGAATAAACTCCTTTTGCTTTGAATATTTTTATCTCCAAATATTCCTATTTTTCCTCGAATTTTCTTTTGCATTCCTGGGTTTCTTTTTCTTATTTTCTTTTCATATATAGAAATTTATTATTGACTAATGTTTGAGCATAAATTGTTTTATTGATTAATTATTGAGCCCAAATTGACCAACCGAATTATTAAATAAAATAATCAATATTTGATCAAACAATGATTAAAGTGAATAAAGTCCTTTATTTTAAGCTCAATGTTTTGAATATTTTTATCTCCAAATATTTCTATTTTTCTTCGAATTTTCATTTGCATTTTTGTTTTTTTCTTTCATGTATAGAAACATACTATTGTCTAATATTTGAGCATAAATTGACCCCATTTAACGTAACGTAACGTATGAATTAAATTTAAAATCAATATTTGATCAAAGTGTGATTGAAAACTGATTGATATTAAGCATAAATTGAGCATTGATGAGCATAAATCGGTCAGTCGATTTATTAAAAGAAATAAAGAACAATATTTTGTCAATATTTGTTCCAACAATGATCAAAAATTGATGGAGATAAAATTGACTCAATATTAATATTTTCAAAATTGAGTCAATCAGATTTGACTTGAGATTGTTATGGCCATTAATAATTAATAAATTGATTAAGATACTTTATTTGACTCAATTGATTTTTCAGTTATTGATCAAATATTGATTAATTTGATTGACTCAATCATTATTGAGCATTTTTTGTCTCCATACATTTTTTATTGTATTAAAAAATGAAGAAAAAAACTTCAAAATCATACTGAGAAAGGAGTCTATTCACAACAGAGAAGGTTAAAAAAAATATACGACAATTACATTTCAATGGTTCTTCAAGGGTTAACCTTTTTTTTTATTCTTACATAGATCCCAATAAAATGTGCAAATTTCTTCCCATAATTTGCAAAGGAGATAAGTCCACTGTGTCCATACACTGTGGAAGTCAAATTGAAAGTGAGTAACCCAACAAGATGTGTCGCTCCATGGTATTCGTGGTAAGTTGTAATTTGTTGAATGAGTTTGTTGGCATGAAAACAGTGCACCAGTTAACTCGGCATAATTTAGTGTTATTTTTCTTTACCACGAGATTCTTATTAAAATTAACACACTCTGCGTGGTGTCGCAATGGAAATTGGCACCTCAGGGGTGGAAAATAATTGGATTGACAAATCCATTCCTTTTTTTTAACCTTTTTTTGCCCCCTTCCTATGGTCATCAACATATTGCGTTTCGGGCAAATTTTATGCTGATACCAGGTGTAAATCACAATATGGGATAACTATCAAATCTCAATAATATTGTAAAACTATTTAATGGGCAAAAGCACTCGATGATGAAGCTTTTTCTTAAAAAAAATACTTCAAAGGAGTTTATGCAGAATGAGGGAATTTTTTTGTCACAAATCACGAACAAGCCCTGAGAGAGAGAGAGTCTTGCAATGCAATGTAAAGTAAAGGGGAGATGCTCTGTGATCTGGAACAGAGTTAGGTTTATTTGAATAGTTATAGCCTTCATGGTGTATTTGCTTGTTGTATTGCAAATTGTGCATCATCCCGTATAGTTCGTCTATCTCTATCGTCTACCTAATAAATTCTAATTATATTCAATTCTCATTCTCTGACAAAAATCTCATTTGGCGAATAGGTAAAAGTTTTATACAGTACACACACACAACAGGTACATATTATGCAAAAAGCACATTCGGGGAGAGCCCCCCCCCCCCCTCTCACATGCATAAATGCACATGAGACGATCTCAAAATCAACCGAAGGCCAATCGAATGCAAAAAGCCACATAATCTCATTTCAGGTGGCTATCAATTGTTTAGCATCTCATCCAAACATATAAGCCACACTAAGCATCGGCTACGATGGTTGGAGCACTGTGTGGAGATGAAGAAGAAGTACCCACGAGAGATCCCATTTGCTTACACATAAATTACAATTTTATGGTGCACACACCATGCGAAAAAGGTCTCTCTTGCGCTGAGTTAGTTGATTATAAAAACATTAAATCACCTGTCGTCCTTTATTTGTATGTTGTCTACTTCTTTTTTTTTCTTTCTTTCTCCCCTCCCCCTCCCCCGCACCACCTCCTTTTTGTACCTGTATGTTTTTGTTTTCCACTCAACACGATGGAGGTGCATTTGTGCAACACTCCGCGCCACTCATCCCGTTTGCCGTTGAATTTGAAAAGTTCTCTTTATCATGAAACAATAGTTGATCGATGGTTGTTTCTAATAGCTATGGGACCGTGCATGAGAATCTCCTATTGCAATGAGGAGAGAGAGAGATTGCATTGTTTGTCGGGCAAAACAATCCCAATCTGTGTGGAGATGATGAGCTAAATATTGCTCACAATACACCAAGTAAATTCATGTTTGGGGTCACAGGGCAAAGCCAATACAAAACGGCGCGAGATTGCGTCGAGACCTTCATTAAGGCGTCACACACAGCGCCACTCAACGTGACGATTCACGTGGCACATAGAACTATGCAGGTAATTCTTTATATACAAAATTCCAACATTCTTTCTTATTTCTTTCTTATTAAAAAAAATTGATCAAAGAAAATTTATTTTTAAGATATTATAATTTTTTTGTCTATATTTCCTGAGTTTTTATAAAATAAATTTAAATTTTTTTTCCTTTCATATAATCTTGATTTCCCTGAAAAAAATAAAATTAATAAATCAGAAAAAGTCTTCCTTAAAGAATCTTTTTTTTATTGAGAAATTTGTTGCAATGAAATGCACCCTATTTTGCCAATAAATGCGCTCATGTGCAAATTAGCTCTTTATATGTGAGTTATCTACAAACACACCGCTTATTATGTTCTCTCTATATGGCTATATTGTCGTCAATGTGCACAAGAGTCAAATCACTCCATGGGTGAATTGCTTATTTGAGGATGAGTGTTTGACTCTTTCACAATGAGCGAGTTGAAAGATGCCGGCGTTGGACTTGTGTGCGAATTGATGAGCTTCAAAATGTATACACAACTATGTATATTCCTTCAGGTGCAAACCCCAGAGGATTGCGCATCGGTGTACAAGAATAGGAAGGGTCACGTACTTGCGCACCGGAGTTGGAGTGCTAAATGCAAAAGAAGACATTTTGCCACGTGTTTTAATTAACTTGTTGCCCAATGTATTTTGCAAAAACCTCAATCTCTTTGCACAGGACCGCGCAATGTCTTCAATTTAACCAAAGCGTAAGGAAAAATTCTTCATTTTGCTGGAAAAGCCATGTACTGTGGGAGACTCAGAGAGGGCATTATTGTTTAAGAGGAGCTTTTCCACTAAATGCGTTTGTTTGACTTTTAATTAGCTCGCGCATTGAATATTGAACGAGCTCTTTGGAGCTCTGGGGTAATTGTATTTGATCTATTCAGCGTCTCAAGACTTCTCTCATACTTTTTTTTAATTCTTTCGGGAAGATCAACAAATAGTACGCCTCTCGCGAGGATGGTGGTATTTGAACATCTCATCATCGAGCACTATTGCCTTGCACTCACAGTGAGAAATTTAAAAGTTCACAATCTAATGCATTAGTTTGAAATTAAAAGGATCGAACATGTGGCAACGACGGGGGTCAAATAGAATTTTGTTTCGGCAGAAAATCTCTTCTTTTATTTTCCATTTTTTTTTAGGAATTTGTGGCAAATTGTAAAATCGAAAATTACAAAATAACGATTTTATTAAACGAAATACGAAAACGAAAAGAAATACTTAAGATTTCTTAAGATTTCTAATTGAAATTTAAGATTTCTTAAGTCAGATTAAATTGTACTAAAAACTCTTAGGAAAAATATTCAAAAAAAAATTTAGCTCAACTTAGTCCGACTTACGAAATCTTCAGTTTTTCTTAAGAAAACTTAATAGATCTCAAAAAAAAAACTTAAGACTATCTGACTTGTGAATTCACACAGTGTACTTCCTGTGTACTATCACACCTTCGAGTAGACAAATGACTGTGCCAATATAAGCTCAATGATTGATCAATAATTGATAAATCAAATGAGAAAGTCAATCGATTGACCAATTATTGGTCAATTGATTGACAATTTTAGGTCAATTTTGATTGCTCAATAATTGATTATCTATGAAGACCTATGTACATTGATTCAATATTGAGTCAATAATAACTTAATCAATTATTGATCATAGATTGATCAACTATTGACCAAATATTGTTTTTCTATTTTTTAAATCAATCAGTTGGTCAATTTATGTTCAACTATTGATCAATAAATATTGGTAATCAATATTGTGTCAATTTTAAATCAATAAATATTAATCATAGATTGATCAATTATTGAACAAATATTATTCCTTGAAAGTTTAATCAATTTATTCTCAATCATCGGTCAATCGCGCAATTTCCGGGTAATTATCTAAGCGTTTAGCCAGTTCCGTCAAAGAAATTTCAAGGAATTATTTTTTAACAATTTCCTTTTTTTCAATCTGTTTCTACTATCCCCGCTCCTTTTGGCTTTAGTATTGAACAATAATATAGTGACAGAAAATACTCTCGGTCAGTGTATTAGATGCGCAAAATGTTCAGGGGGACATATAGTGTGTCCAAATGGGGGAGAGATAGGTGAAAAAGAGAGTTGGAGGAAAAAGGCAAAAGACGAGTTGGCTTGTTAGGCGACTTTTACGATAATTGCGTTCATTCCTATCCCACGGCACTAAATCACTGAGATGCAGTTAACCATTACGCGAATTGTGTGATGTATTACGAGATGGTGAGCACACCATCTTTAAGCTATCTTTTGCACCACACTATATAGCTAATCCACCTCCAATCTCCAATCCACTTTGCCCATTTTCTATACCTTTACTTGCCAAAAAAAAGCCCCCATGCACACACTCTATTTTCCAATCAGTTCACCAGCATACACCAATTAATCACCATATTCACTTGAGGATGCTGCACCAAGTACCTTCAGCTTCTTTCCCCGGAGTTTTTGCCTGTTCCTCCTGCCATGGCGAAAAGCATCCCTGCTGCTTTCTTTCACACCCATCCTCAGTGCGGAGGTGAGAGCGGTGTGTGAGATATTATTTATTGTGAGTAAAAACAACAAATTGCCGCCAATATTTTGCCGCCTTCACCACACACAACGCTCTGGCTGCAAAATTGTCTTCGATTATATTGATCGAGATACAAGACTAATTTCACGCACTGATAAATGATCTTGTCACATGAATAAATTAGAAGGAGAAAAACCGGAAAAATATCGCGGAAATTCACATCGAGCCACCACGTAATAGGAGATTCCACTAAGCAATTCACAACATTTTGATACTTTGTCGTTTAGCTATAATGCCTAATTGATTTCCAATTCAATTGCTTAATTGAATTGCAGCTATGTACAATGTTGCGGCATAGGTTTCGTTAGGGTTTGAATTTAGTACTTTTTAGTCTTTTACTCCTCAATGTGATCTTGTTTTAGATCTTAAAACCAAGTTATTTTGTACTTTTAAGGTAAATATTTAGTACTCTTACAGCAACAAATTTAGTACTTTATAAGCTTTCGGTCTTTATCCGGAGCCTTTTTAGAACTAAAAAATAATAAATAATAATATCTGCTTCAATTTGTTAATTTTATGATTTGAAAATTCCTTGAAAAGCCTCTTCTGAGGCTAAGATTGAGTACTTTTGAGGCTTCAATTTAGTATTTTTAGGCTATAATTTAGTATTTTTGAGGCAAAAATTTAGTACTTTTAAAGCGAAAAAAATATTTTTTTTAAACTTTCCGTCTTTATCTGCAGCTATTTTAGAACTAATAAAATAATAAATGATTTTGGTTTTAATATCTTACTTTTATAATTTGAAATTAAAAATTTTGAGGATAAAATTTAGTACTTTTTATGGTAAAGTTTAGTAGGTACTTTTTAAGCTCTTGCTTCACAATCTGAGTTTAGTACTTTTAAGGCTAGAATTTAGTATTTTTATGCTTGAATTTAGTACTTTTTAGTTTTAGAACTTTCTTAAGAGATTTAGAACTTCTTGAACAAAACAAAAAAGGCAATTGGAAATAGGAAATTGATTTTTCCAGAAAATTTCGGAAAAGGATTTTATAAAAATTTTAAATGAAAATTCTTGGGCACCTCCGAGGTTTAAAATTAAATAAGAATTGAAAGGACTTTCTTAAAAATTTTCTTCCTAATTAAAGAAATATTCTCATTTGAAAATTATTTGGAAGATATTTATTGAATAGAATCCATTAGTGGGGAAAATATGGCAATCCCATGAACTCTGATATTTTCTTTTAGTGTTAGAAGAAAATATGTGAAAGATCACCCAGTTTCGGTGCGATGAATGGGCCACTTTGTTGATCAATTTGGTTCCGCCACAAGCACGTGGCTGCGGCAATGAAAGAGATCCATTTAGTGGCGTTAGCGTGATTTCTGTTTAAGAACAAGAAAGTGCTAAAAATGGAGCTTTTTAAAAGCTCAAGTGAATATAAATTGAGCAAACATCCCATTTGAGGTGATCTCTTTGCGCCAGGTCACTCTCCATTTAGAACGTTTGTGACGATGAGATGGCATTTTAACAGTGATCGGGAGGATCCTGCGAGAAGAGCTGAAAAAGCCACACACGTGGATTTAGAATCTTTGGGCATTGTCATCAATTTCCATTGCATAACAGTCAGTGCGAGCACCTTTTCATCGAGCATTGCGGCAAAAATGTACATACATATAGTAATTTTCAGCATGATCTCGCGGGTCCATTGACAATCAACCAGCGGAGGGACTTTTGTTCGACAAGCCCCGATTAGCTGTGGTGCTTTGATTACAAATAGATGCCCATTGATGGTGTGTATCAAATGGACCGCATGCGATGGAGCTTTGTCAAAAAGGAAGCAAAAAGCATCAACTCATACCCCGTCATGGCCCGAAGATCACTCAATGGTTGCGTTTTATCGATCGCGTGGCCGCATGATGTATCGATTTCCATTGATAGTGGCTAACACAGCTGAAAAGGGACTCTTTTCTCCGCATCTTATAATATTTATTGGTATCACATGTGGCCTCCCAATACGATGGTGCGATCATCTAGGGAGATACGATCATTAATAACAATCAGCAATCACTCCATTTTCTTCACCACAATGACACAGAGACTTTCCCATTTGCCAAGGGAAAGAAAATTCCTTGGATTTCATTTATATTAAAGAATAAATTTTGGGTTTATTTCAATTAAAAAAAAATTATAAAATGAATTTTCATTGAATTTGATTTTCTTTTAAAATAAAATTAAAAATTAAAAAAAAGGAAAAAAATTAAAATTTCTTTTCTAACAATTGAAGTTTTTTTTTGCAAAATTCGACGTTGCCTTTCTAACGTTAGACGTTTTTTTTTTTTTTTTCAAAGTTTGAGTTTAATTTTTAATGTTTGATGCTTTCTTTCCTCCATAAATTTCTTTTCAAACATCTATAATTATAAATAACACTTGAGCTTTTTTTTCTAACGTTTGACGTTTATGTTGTAACATTTGACGTATCTTTTCTAACTTTTGACATTTTCTAAAATTTATCGTTTTTGTGTTTGTCGTTTAATTTTTAAAGTTTGACGCTTTCTTTTCTCCATAAGTTTCTTTTTAAACATATATCATGTTCTTTACCAACGTTTGAGCTGTCTTTTCTAACGTTTGACGCTGTTCCATACGTACGGAATTTTCCAATTTTCTTTTTATTTCTTATGAAATAATAAATGATTTTTTAATCTGAAAATAATTCAGACGTATTAGACAACACACTTTAGAGCTTTTAGAGCTTTCAGACTATGTACACCAAATTTAGAGAATTTCTCAACCTTGCTTGCGAGAAAATCACCTCATCGATGGCAATATCTGCAAAGTACGAGAGACATATGTTGGGTGAGATGGTATTTTCTGCATAGCCAAGCCATAGCACATGGGGCTTTTCAATTAAAAGTATTTTGTTGGACAATTGCAATATTGTTGTTGCTATATGGGTGTTGCATGGTGTTGTGGCGTATGAAAATGCATGTTCCTCAATTTATTGGAAATGCAAACACACGTGCGCGGGGAAGGAATTGCACGGGGAAAGTGCGAATGTGTGAGAAAAGGGGATTTAATTGGCCTTGTTGGGCAGCTATGGGTGCAAAAAGAAGCGCACGAAAATTAAATAACATCAACCTCAATACATTTCCCACGAATATATTATTAGCTTATGGGATGGAGTGCGCGCGCAGAATAAATGGAAACATCTATTTAATTGCGAACACAACACCACAATAAAGTGACATCACACACTGAAATCGTGGAAATTATTGGGATTATTTGAGAAATTTCTAATAGAGTGGAACATTTATGTGCTCTCTCTACTGGTCGGTGCAAGGAGAGGCAACCACACGCAGAGGGGGAGCAACCGCATGCAACATAGCTGGTGAAGAAGCACCAAACAGTGGGCATTAACATAAAACGCAGATGTGAATATAAAATATTGGTGTGCAAATCAAACTGTGTGCAAATCTCCTGACTAAGGGGACACCCGCGGGTGGAGGGTGGCCATCAAGACTATATGTCCACCACAACATGGTTGTTTGCTACATAGCACATGCACTGTGCGCGAAAGGTACATAAATCACATTGCCGACCAATGAGGTTCATCATATTGGGCCAACATTTCACGCAACCAACTGCGAGGCTATTCCATGGAAGGCAACCCCGTCTAATCCTTCCGCATTTTGTCCCCTAAGCCGAAACACATGTGCTACCGAGAAAATACTCCTCGCCATACTCAAATCCCAAATAGACCACAGAGGCAGAGGCCAAAGGCATTAAGCCAGAGAGATGAGATCAACACTGTGACAAGGTGTGAGGGTATTATCGCACATTTTGGGGTGGTCCACTGATGATTGACACATTCAGATGGAATGCTGTGTTAACCACAGGGCTGACAGAAGGATATCAGAACAAAATGGGTTCCAGCTAATTCTTCCTCTTTTTCACCGCATTCCTTTCGCAAATAAATGTAAATGGGGATTTTTTTTTGCGAATGAGGAAAATAAATCCCGAAATTCTAAAAATTATTTTTTGATTCCTTGGTTATGACTAAAAATTATTATTGACTTAAAAGAAAACTTGAGAAATTTACAAATGATTAAAAACATCTGTTTAATGCATGAAAAAGTAAACTATAAGATCATAAATCGTCAAAGTTAGTGAGGAAATGATTTTCTTTAGCAAATCAAAGGAAAATTGTGGCGCTCAATAAAACGAGGCGTCTCCATCTACAATTCTGAAAGATTTCTGAAGCAAAGTTATGAAGGTAGTTTGAACTAGGCGCTTCCATCTTCAATTCTGAGAGAATAGGAACTGAATTAGACTAACATATAGCAAGAGCTACATTGTAAAAACGGCTAAGTCGGTTCAGAGCTCATACAAAGTTAGGCGTTTTTACAATGTAGCCCTTGATAGCCAATACCAGGCGTCTCCATCTTCATTTCTTCAAAAGTTTTGAAGCTACAAAAAGAAAATAATTTGTTTTAACCAGGCGTCTCCATCATCAATTCTGAATAATTTTGAACTGAATTAGATTAACATAGGCTACACCAGGCGCCCCCATCTTCATTTTTTAATGTTTTTTTAGGACAAATTAGAAAGGTAGTTTTAACCAGTCGTCTCCATCTTCAATTCTGAATGATTTTGAACCAAAGTCGACAAGCATTTTTTTCAAATTTTTAAACGATTCAAAATCGGAATATATATCATAAAATCTCACCAACTGTTTAAAGATCTTCCTCTCCACAGTACAAGAATAACATATCAACGCAAAAAACAAACCTAGAACTTCCATTTACTGTGCAAAATGTACATATATTCCTCTTAATCAGGCCCCTTTTGTAAATATTATACTTATTATTTCTATAGTGAGATATAGTGGAGGTATAATCATTAAATTATTATGGTGTTTGCTGTATATATTGAAAAATCACTCTGGGCATGCGGAGGAAGAAAGTCCACATGGGTTTAACGTGAAATGGAGCTAAAATAGGAAAAGAGGAGATTCAGTAATTAATTAAAGCCGCTAATTGGGTGCGCGAAGAGGCGGTAAATTCGTCTGGGCAATCATTTTGTGGCTTGTTTTATGTTTTCTACGCCGCGGTGCAAAAAAGGAGAATCATGATCTGCATCCAATGCGATCAAATCAAATACCGAAACACCGCCTATTTGTTATTTTATTCCCGTATATGATGGAGAGCCCAAATGGAGACCAAAAACGGGGAGGTGAAGAGCCAGAATGTTTCAACTCTTGTGTGTGATTTTAATTCAATTTACCTTCTCATGCGCACCATCCGCCGTTTTGGGATTTAATTACAATCCCCATTGTGGGTCTCTCTTCACACTTTTCACGCGCGCGCGCGGGGAAACGCACACGGAAAAATGAATCTTTAATAATTTCTTTGCACCTCTCACGGAATGTTCTCTTTCCATTTGGCCATGTTTGAGGGATATACAGCCAGGAATGGTTAAGGAATGATGAAGAGAACAACAACGAAAAAAAACGGCCACAGAACGCATAGGTCAGTGACAGAAGTAAAATATATACATATATAGCGAGCTTTTGTATTATATATATGGGAGAAATTCGCACAGCACCGAAGAACGTTGAACGGATTGAAAAAAGAGGTTTTCCTCGTGCGATTCGCACACACAAAACACACTAACTGCACTTGTGAATCACAAAACATAAGATGAAATTGGCAATGTTTCTTCCCCATGGTACATTGGTGTGTGATTTGAGTAGAATATAGCTGAAGGTGAAGTTTCGAATCGAGATTTTGCCCGTAATATGTGGGAGAGGTCAAGAAGGTGCCTATTGCGCGTCTCAGGAATTTATATATCGTTTGCTATTTTCTCTCCCTCCCTATTAAATTCATCGTTCTTTTTCTCAAGAAATCACACATATAGCGAAAAAAAAAAGATGAGCTGCACCAGCAAAAAGCGGACTAATGGTTAAGCAAGACACCATCCGCATTTCCTCAATGGGATTTTGCTGACCATTTTGTGAATGAAGTCACCATTCGTGGAAACAGAAGGGACCTAAGGGGCTCGTCAGTGGGCCAAGAAACCCATTCACCGGATAATTGGAGAGTCACGATCGAGATCGCTTTCTGTTTTAATTGTCTGATTCGTCTATAGGTGCTTCTCCGGTGTATTTTAAACGTTATATTGTTGTATTTTAATAAAAAGAAAAAAAAAATAAAAGAACTTCTTGCTTTATTTTCTCCACTAGGGGGCTAAATACTTTAAATGGCGATCTAAAGTATTGAAAATAAGTCATTAAAATCAGGAGAT
Source organism: Lutzomyia longipalpis (assembly GCF_024334085.1). Lineage (NCBI taxonomy): Eukaryota > Metazoa > Arthropoda > Insecta > Diptera > Psychodidae > Lutzomyia > Lutzomyia longipalpis. Next base: position 1,339,015 of record NC_074710.1, read on the forward strand.
AAAATACAAAATTTTTTTTCTCCGCTAGAGGGCTGTACTAAGCAATAGAGACCTCTAGCGGTAGAATTAAAGTTTCATAGCAAAGTTTGAAATAATTAAGCGCTAAATAAGTTGGTAACTAAATAATTTATTTAACTTTTTCTTGTAAAAAAAACAATTGAAAAAAATATATAATTACACCAGAGGGCTAGCAATTGTAGGTGACATCTAGTGGTAGATTTGAACTAGTAATGCAGCAAAAAAAAGTTTGAATAGATAAACTTTAATTTGTCCCAACAGAGGGCTATAGTAAGCAGAAGAGTCCTCTAGTGTTACAATTAAATTAAGTCAACCGCTCCCTCAATGATAGTCCCCTTGCGAAAGAGACGGTATACTCATGTGCGACAGCAAACCAAAAAATTGATTTTTATGGGGCATTTCCGATCTCTGGGCCCACCACAAACGATGATGACAATATAATTATTCATGTCTAAGGAATGAGAGAAATATACGAGAGCACATCTTCCACCAACCCAAATGAGGTCAGAGATGGCAAAGACAATGTGAAGGAAAAAAACAGTCATCAAGAGGTATCTTTACATTGTTTAGTTAAAAAATTTGGTAAACATG